>NC_045427.1:278801421-279123671 GCF_902635505.1 Sarcophilus harrisii
TTACAAGGAAAACAAAATTATGCCTCTGGGTGAAAATAGACTAGTGAAAAACAAATTAGACTTGGAATAGTAGAGTAGTCCTCATGGGGCAAACCTGAGAACACTTGAAAAACCCCAAGACAGAGCTTCACCTGGAGTGAAGTGTAAATATCTCCAGGCTATCACAGTAAAAACAGCTTGAAGCAGTCTGAATTCAGAGTTCAGGAAGACTGAAGGAACCTTCGCTAGTAAGAGCTGTGCTGCAGAGAGTTAGAAAAGGTTCTAGGCTGGCACTTGTAAAAGGACAGAGTTCTCTGTTTGGAGTTCAAGGCCAGAAAAGATAACTGAAGTGAAGCCAGAGGCATCATGATCCCTGAACTCTAGGATTAGAGATGGTTACACTAATATGTTCTCATTAAAAAAAAAAAAAAAAAAAAAAAAGCAGGCAAAAAAGGAGAAAAGTTAACTATAGAAATTTACTATGGGAAGAGGAAAGACTTCAAAGGAGGACAGTGAAGTAAAAAAAAAAAAAAAAAAAAAAAAAGCCTCTGCTACCCCAAAGAGTAATACTAAATGACTATCTCCCAAGGGAAAAAAATGTATAGAAGACCTCAAAAAGACTTTGAAAATCAAATGAGAAAGATTGAGAAAAAAACTAAAAAAAGAGCCATACAAGAAAAAAAAAAAACAGATTATGAAAAGAAATTTAACAAACCAACTAGAAAAGAAGATCCAGAATTTTAAAGAAGAAAATAGTTCTTTGAAAATTAGATTTGGGCAAGGAGAAGCTAGTGAAGCTATAAGACCAAGAAATAGCAAAACAATATAAATAATGAAAGAATATAACAGAATGTGAAACATCTTATAAGAAATACAATAGATATGGAGAACAGAACAAAAAAAGAAAACATAAAAATAACTGGACTACTTGAAAGCTATGATCAAAAGAAAAAAAAAAAGAAATCTGACAAATAACACAAGAAATAATCAAAGAAAATTTTCTTGAAGTGATAGAACCAAAGGAAAAAGGAGAAATGAAAAAAAAATCCATTAATCACATTCTGAAAGATATTCTATGAAGAAAACACATAAGAGCATCATCACTAAATTTCAAAAACCCTGGATCAAAGGGAAATCTTAAAAGAAACCAACAAAACAACAACATCAAAAGAAAGAAAGAATTAAAAGAAAGAAATAAAAGACCACACAATTCAAATATGCTGTAGCTACAATTAGAATTATACAGAATTTACCAGCAGCTACAATAAAAGAAGTCAGGTCTATATGTTGACAATAAAAATAACAAGGCATATGGCCAAAAATATTATAAACAGCAAAAGTAAGCATAATATTGAACAAAAAAAAATGGGCATTCAATGAACTCCCAGATTTTCAGGACTTTGTCTCAACCATCTTTAGATTCAAACTTAACATAGAAGAGCCAAAATAAAAACTAATTTTAAGGGACAGAACAAGGATATTTTTTAATATATATGAAATTATAAGCTATATGTTTAAAATTGACATCAATAATTGGGTAATTCTAAAAAGAGATTGTGGCAGATCTAATTACGATCTGAGTCTAAAAAACAAAACTGTCTAGAAAAGTTAAAAAGAATAATTATGTTATATGCATGAGATTCAGAGGAAAAATCAACATAGATGTTTTTAATGGGGGAAGAAGGCAAGAGCTGGTAGCTCTGAAAATTTGCTCATCAAGAATGGTAGATAGCAAAATATATATACATATATGTATATACACACACATACACACACATATATATGAATGTATTGTGTATGTATGTGCATATATGTAAATATACATATATGTATTGTGTTGTGTCTGTATACCATAAAGTATCATGCTCCAAATATACACTCTCCAAAATCTATAAAGAAATAAAGAAGAAGGTAATAGGACAAGGTTGGTTATAGAAGGGCATGTAAATGAATGGAAATGGAATAAAGAGGCAGGGAAAGAGTGCAGGGAGAGGATAAGAGAGGTATATCTGGGTGAGAGATGGTTAAATAATAGCAAAGCAAGTTAAGGAATAGAATTATAAGAGTCAGCAGGGATAGGAAATAAGAGATATATACAAATATAATAACAATGAGTCAGGAGTAGAATTTACTAGGAGAAAAATAGAGCTATTAATCGCTGAACTCAAAGTCAAACTTAAAGATTCAATCAAGAAGTTTACATTACATGTCATCCATATTAATATTGTTTTAGATGCATGCTTATATTTGTGCATATGTATATGCATATATATGTATGTAGGTAGGTTTTGTATGTATCTATATTGATATATGTGTATACATGTATGTATAGATATCTATGTACATCTATACATAGGCATATATGTATATATATATATATATTACATATTTCTTACTATTCTGTTAGCAGATGCTACTCATAAATTCCCTTTATCATTCCCCTTAAGATTTTATAATTGAGTTTGTATTTGAAAACAATACTGCCATCAACTGATATATCCCTTATATTTGTCAAGAAGAGCAAACAAACATTGGCTGACAGAGACAGTTTTTAATGAACTATTAGTCTCTTTATCTAGGCGACTGATACATATGTCTGGTGTTATTGTCCCTTCCTTTTATGTACATTACTGATGGGGGGTATCAAAAACTTTTTTTCCACAGCTGAAGTTAAAGTTGTTTTAATTGCACATTGTGTAATTTTCTCATTTTGTGGTGTTTTCAAGTGTTCTGTTGATTTTTTTGTCCTAATATATTGAGGATCTAAATGTATACCACTGATTCAAGCCTGAGCCCCATATCAATCATTTGTTGTTGTTCAGTCATTTTAGCTATATCTTATCTTCATGACATGACATTTGGGATTTTCTAAACAAAGATACCAGAGAGAGTCACCATTTTCTTCTCCAACTCATTACATACATGAGGAAAATGAGTTAAGTTACTTGCCCAGGGTCACATATCTAGTAAACATCTGATGCCAGATGTGTTAGAGATTTAAGCTCATGTCTTTCTGACCCCAGGCCCGGCATTCTGTCCACTATGCCATTTTGCTGCCAGTCATTTGTAATTTCCTATTTGTTAAAATATCAATTTTTGTATTTTTTGTAACTTTACTCAGTGATCACCTTATTTATCATATTTTGATTATTTTCTGGATTAGAGAGTTTGCATTGTAGTCAATAAGCTTCTGTATATACTTCTGAATCATCCATCTCAAACTTTTTTCATGCATCTTTGTATTGCAGTCACCATATATGTTGATTTAAGATGGAATGTCTTATTGAATTCTTCATTGAACTATTTTGTCTCTTCCTCCACAATAGATCTCAAAATTTAAGTTACAATTATTTTCATGATTTTTTTTTGCAAATTAGAAATATTGTAATCAAAATAGCCAAATCTCCAATGGAAATATATTTCATGTTGTCTTTAGATTCTTGTTAAAACCAACTCTATCAACCCCTTTATTTACCTTTCTTAGGAGAAGCTTTGAGTCATCCTTACACTTATCTTAAATATTAGTTTATCTGTTGGTTTCTTTTATAGAGAGAATGAAATCATTCAGTTCTTCCAGTTCCCTATTCACTCCTTGGCCATTGGAAAAGATCTCAAATGTAGAGTGCATAGTAATAGATGGTCTAAAATTTGTGTGATACTTAGTGTTCTCTGCTCCTTTTTTTACCTCACTAAAGCTACTATGACCACAGAAACAGAAAGATGTAGAGAGACCTGAGGACTGGATGGTATTTTTCTTTGTTTTATGGATTGCTTGGCCAAAAAATTTATCAAGTGGCCAATCTGTATGTTATTAATATGTCCATAGTTAGTTCTTGGGAAATTGGACATATTCAGTTTGCTAGTGGAAACAATGGTAAATTTTGAGTCAGAGGATATAGATCTAAATTCTATCTCTACCACTTATTGCCTGAATGATTTTAGGTGTCATTAGGTCTCTTTGAGTCTCAGTCTTCATATTTATAAAATGAATGGATGACCAATAAAGTCCCTTGATATTACTCATGTGATCAGTGACATATATATATATATATATATATACATATATATATATATATATATGTATATAATGTATGTTTTATAGAACAGGAGTGAGAAACCTTTTTTCTACTAAGGAGCTTTTGGATATTTATAATATTCATAGACTATCATAGACTATACGACCATACAAGATTATCATCTTATAGAACTCAGGCAGTGAGAAGTTATTGTACCTAGTTTTTAGCTCATCATTACCTGCAGTTGCCTTAGCAAATGCTGGCTGATCCCACTCCTAAAGTATCGAGTATACAGACTATATAAAAGTTTTGTTTTTAAAAAAGCAAAACAAAAACTTTTCACCATCATTATAACCATCATATTCATTTGACATTAGCATCAGAGTTCTAGATGTGCTTCTTAAGAAAATGGAAATGAAGTTAAAGAAAATAAAGATGAAAAAATGTATTAGAACAAGTACATTTAAAAATAATAAAATAGATTTGATTGAGAGATAACACAATTTTGAAGTCATTGATAGCTTGATGCTCAAGGAATCAGAAAGAAGGAAAGATATTAAATGTGCATAAAAAGTCCATACCTTGTTGTGTATTTAAAAACCAAATGAAAAAATATCAATAAGCACCAGCTGAGAATCTTACTTTTCCATCTACATAAAAATATACATGATTATCTAAATGGTGGGACACACCCCATAGAATATGAATGGAATTCACCAGAACTCCTCTAGTCACATTTTTAATGCTGGAAGGATTTTGGGAGGACAAAAGGATGTGTGTATATGGTAGAGACTGCCATTTCAAAGAAGGTTGGCTAAGATCAGTCCAATCAGTAAATGTTAAAAGAAGTGACTCAGACCTTTGGGTCTCTGTATTTGTCCGTTTCTGTGAACTGTGAACCCCAGCATCTTTTTTATATTTCTTTTCTAGAATAAAGAGCTAACCTAAAGAGCAATCATGGGAAAACTACTATTTCAAGAGTAACTGCCTTGGAAGTTTCCCCAATCAGTGTTTAATGGAAGCAAGAAGAGTTTTTTGTAATTCTGAAAATGACCTATTTGAACACCAATAGGAGGAATAGGTCAAGTCATGGCCTAGCTTGTCAGGAGATATGAACTTTGAGGAAATTGTTTGCATATTGAAGAACTAAGGCAAAGGAAAAAGTTATTTAGCAGTTCCTTAAAAAGTTTCTCATTTCATATTATATGCACTAACCTCCAAGATATTATAATAAAAGTTAATTCGTATTATAATGCTTTATCAATATACGCCTCAAATATTTTAGGCATTTATGAGGAGGAAATAATTAACTGCCCTATGTTTGATCTATACTATATATTGCATATGACTTTCTGATCCTCTTTGAGGAGATCCAAGTTAGAAAACCAAACCTAAGTATTCTGTAAGAAAATTTTCCCTAAAATGTACAAAGTTTGGGGTGAGAGGAAGAAGAAGAGGGGAGACAGGTAGAAGGCAAGAGGGAGAGGACAAGGGAGGAAGAGTAGCTCAAAGAGAGGAGGGGAAAGAGAGAGGGAAAAATGAAAAGGGAAGGTGTTAGAGGAAAAAGGGAGGTAAAATGGGGAGATTATAACATTTATCTAATTCTGTAATGTTTACAAGATGATTTCATAATTATCACCTCATTTTATCCTCACAACAACCCATGGAGGAAGGCACCATTATTATCCCCATTTATTATACAGATGAAGAAACTGAAAAACATAGAAATTAAATGGCTTGCTGGGGTTACTTAGCCAAAAAGTATCTAAGGATAGATATGAATCCAGGTCTTCCTGGTCTAGTATTTTATCTACTGCATTAACTCAGTCAGAGGCTGATATAAAAGTCTAAGGCCATGAGTAATCCCCAGTCTTTGAGAAACAGAAGGAAAAAGTGGTATCTACATGAATCAATGGATTATTTAAAGTCCAAGGCTTTTCATCTGTGAGTGAGTGAGTGAATATATGTGTGAATCAAAGAGAAAAAGAGAGAAAGAAAGAAAGGACAGACACAATAAATATGGAAAGAAACAGAGAGAGAAGGGAGGAGAGAAAAGAAAAGAGAAAGGACAGGAAGGAGAGACTACTTTTTGCTAATTTCAACCAGTTCTTCTTGAGAACTACCACCATTTAAGACTTAAGACTTATTGATATTTTAATGTCCTTCAGAGTGTGTGTCACTCCTGTTAATCTTCCTTGATTAGTTATCATTCATTCAACATTTTCTACACAGAATAATGGTGCAGTGGCAGTCATTAAATATAGGATTGGCCTTAAAATCAGAAAGACCTAGATTCTAATTTCACTTCAGATGTTTGATACCCGAATGACCTTGGACAAAGCTTCTCTAGACCTTAAGTTTCCTCTTTGATAAAAAGGACCTCAGACACTAATTAGCTGTGGGACCCTAGTCAAGTCACTTAACGCTTTTTGCCTCAGATGCTTCATTTGTAAAATGAACTGGAGAAAGAAATTGCAAATCTGTTCAGTATCTTTGCTCAGGAAACCCCAAATGGTTGAAGAACCAGACATGACTGACTTACAACAAATATTCCTTTAAAATGTACATTACCAACTTGGTATAGGCTTCTTTATAGTTTTTCAATTTATATATGTGTATCTTGTTTCCTTAGCTAGATCATAATGTTCTTGAGGACAGGAACTACATTTTATATTAACTTATATTCTCTACAAGGACTCATGTAAAATAGCTGTCTAATTAAATTTTGCTCATTTTATTTGATTTTGATCTCCATATGCAGGAAATATGGTTTTAGCATATTCTTCTTCTAGGTGCTCATTGTGTGTAACTATTCTTGCATCTAAATTTTGAGATTTTGTTGCAATGGTTCTATTTCTATGCTTATTCAATATCAGTGTTGTTTTTCTCTGAATTGCAATGAAGAGTATATTATACAAAATAGTTGTTCTATTCCTGTAATCACTTTGCATTTAGATGACCTGTGGTTTTGAATATGATACTGGAACCATTTAAGTTCTTCAAGGACCCTGTACTGGGACTGATAGAGCAAGAAAAATGAAATTAAGAGCATTCTTAAGAGGAAGTTAAGAAGTTTACTATTGGATTGTTTTGTGTGTGTGTGTGTGTGTGTGTGTGTGTATGTGTGTTTTTCTTTGTTGGGTGTGTGTATGGGGGTATTGTATAAATAGCTTGTGAAATGCTGTGTCTTCATGCATAGAGAGTTGGCCATGAAGTGAAAAAAAAAATCCCATTTCAAATCCAGCCTCAAACAAATGAAAAGAGCAGATTCTGGAGACATAGGCCGAGAGTTGATTGTTCTTCTAATACTGACAACCATTGTTACTTTGGGGAGTTATGTAACCTTTCTAGATCTCAGTTTCCTTATCTATTAAATCTGTTCAATAAGGAGATTGTCTTCCAAGATCCATTCTAACCTTAGATTTTTTTTTAACCATAAAACACTATGCATCTACATATTATTTTTAGACCCAACTTAACCTTCTAATATTTTAGATGATTCTCCAAGTTTGCAAATCACTGGTAGGTATTTACCTCCATTGTTAGAGGGAGTTTTTTTTAGTCAAATATTTTTATCAGTGAAAATACAGATCTAATTAAAAATACACTTATAGTTTAAACATCTTCCTCATCACTATTTATTCTCAGAAATTAATAATATAATTTTTTAGGTTTTAATATTTTTGTAAATTAATTTATTTGTGGGTTTCTGGAATAATGATAAAGAAAGCTGAATTCATTTTGTTTATTGAACCATTACATTCAGTTTCCTTAATTTATCCTATAGTCACTCGGCAGAAGAAAAAGCTTCCTCTATCAAAAGAGCAAACAGTGGGACCCTAAGCTATACACAGCAACAAGGGACTCAATTAATATCAATCCTTCCAGTAGTAGAATACACAATGCCTAATGAAATGGCTTCAGACTATCAGTTCCTCCCAACCAGGGGCATTTGGGAACTTGCCAGAAGGCACCAATTTTACAGTTTTGACTGACCTTTCTAGATGTTTGAATAGGAATTGCTTTCCTTATTCCATTACAAAGTTCCTTTGACCAAAAAAAGGGTGGTAGTGGTATATTTAAATTCTATACTTTTCATTCAGGGTGGGAAAGAAAAAGAGGAAGAAAGAAAGAGAGCAAAAGAGTGAGAAAGAGAGCAAAAGCAAGAGAGAGACAGAGACAGAGACAGAGAGAGGGAGGGAGGAGGGAAGGAAGAGAAAAAGAAAGGGAGGGAAGAAGGGAGAAAGAGAGACAGAGACAGACAGAGACAGAGACAGAAATCAAGAAAGACAGAGACAGGAGAAACAGACAGAGAGAAAATTCAGTTTTTATTTTTTAAGTCTCTTGAGGATACATATATATTCTATTTGTGTATTTTTTGGTTTGTTTGCCTCACATGAAAATGAAGATAATAATATACGCAGTGTCTGCCTCACAAAATTGTTGCATAAATGATACTTTATAAAATCTTAAAATTCTTCACAAATGTGGACTGTTACTTAGTGAGCACATATCTATCACAATTCATTTCCTCAATCATTAAGTCAACAATGCTTTCAGTGTCTAACAAAAGTTACAGAATTTCTGAGTTGGAAGATATTTCAGAGTTACTAAGTCTATTCTATAAGAAACAATTGCCACTACTAGGCATCCAATATCCAAATTCTCGCCTAATTCTTTGAAAACATTTAGTATAGGAATATCCAACTACATCCTAAAATAGACCATTTTTTTTCAGACAGCTCTAATTTTTAGGAAATATTTCTATATCAAGGTCAAGTTTAGTTAGGCTTAATTTATAATTATCTCTATATACAGAGAACAATTTGCCAGTTTGACTCTGAGCACATCACTAAATAGAAACTAGCTAGCATGTATAGAGAACTCTTATGTTTGCAAAGTGCTCTAGAATATTAACTCATTTTTATCTTCATCTCTTCAGATGGAGAGAATAATATCACAACAACTACAAACAGAACCTCAGGGGGAAAAAAAACCCGGCTTAGCCAAAGGCAATCCTTATATACCTCCTTAAATGATTCATCATTTCATCCATCACAGCAGTTATTCCAAATCTTTTCATCTCTCTTCAAGCCTTAATGGCATCACCTTACCACATCCACTTAGAAGAAAAAAAAAAAGAGGACCTCACCTCTTCAAAGAAAAAAAAAATGAGGTCATTCAGGTAAAGCTCTTTCCTCTTCTCTCCTCCTTACTTCATATTATTCAGTTGTTTTCTCTCAGTATGTTCCCCTATAGAGTTGCCCCTCCACCTCCAAGGCAAACTTTCCTACATGCTATCTTGTTCCCATTCTATCCTACAATATCCAGTATCCATTATATCATCACCACTCCCTTTCAGATCTTGAATGGCTTGATTTTCCCTTGGTTAAAAACACATCCATGTTTCCCCTCACTTGATCTGACCTTCCTCACTTGCTATCATCCTCTATCTCTCCTGCCCTTCCTGGCTGAACTCCCTGAAACTGTCTAGACTTGATAACTCCACTTTACAATTTCATCATTCAAATCAAACTGCTATCTCCAAAGTTACCAGTGATCTCTTAATTGCAAAATCTAATGTCCTTTCAATTCTCATCCTTCTTGATCATTCTGCAGCCTTTGACACTTTTAATCATCTTCTCCTGTAATATCTTCTTTTGTCTGGATTTTCAGGACATTGTTCTCTTTTGTTTCTACTTGTCTGAGAGCTCAGTCTCAGTCTCTTGTTGGATTTTCACACAGAACCATATGGTTCTGTCCTGGTACCTCTTTGTCCTCCAAATTATCTTATTTGATGATTTCATTAGCTTCCATGAGTTCAGATATTTTCTTTATTCTGATGATTCTCAGATCTTAATATCAACTTCAACCTCTCTTTTAAGTTTCCCTCATACATATCAAGTTGACTTGTAAATATCTTAAACTGGATATTCTATGTTGTTTTGTTGTTGGTCAGTCATTTTAGTCTTTGATTCTTTGTGATCTCATTGGGGTTTTTCCTGCCAAAGAAACTGGAATGGTTTGCCATTTCCTTTTCCATCTCATTTTACAGGTGAGGAAATGAGGCAAATAGGGTTAAGTGACTTGCCCAAGGTCACATAGCTAGTAACTTCCTTAGGTGGGATTTGAATTCATGAAGATAAGTCTTTTTGATTCCATGCCCAGAACTCTCTGCCCTGTACCACCTAACATTTCAAACTCAGCATGTCCAAAGGAGAATTAATCTGTTTTTCCAAATCCTTTTCTCTTCTAAACTTCTTTTTTATTACTAAAGAGACTATCATTCTTCCCAGTAACAAAGATTTACAACGTTATTTTCTTTTTTAGCACTCACCTCACATATTCCAACCTTGTACCAAATCTTATTGTTTCTCCCTTCACATCTCATATAGATACCTCTATAGAGACATATAAGTATATATGCATATATATGTATACATAAATATGTAGTAAATATATATATATAAGTAAATACATTAGTATAGAGATAGTTATTCCTATCTATATGTATATGCATATATTATACATACACATATATATATATATATACACACAGTGATGCTATATACATGCAGAACTATATATAGATACACAGATGAAGTGTTTAAATAAATATGGATGTTTACAAATATGGATATATATGGGTACATTCATACATACACACATACACACACACACACACACACACACACACACACACATCCCCCTTTCTCTACTCACAATCAGCATCCTGTTATAGCCTTTCACCCCCTCTTACCAGGACTATTTTAATTGTAGTTTTTCTAGTCTTAAGACCAACTTCTCCATCCAGGTGTCTAAGTTATTTTACTAAAGCATAGTTCTGACTATATTACCCCTCTACTCAATAAACTCCAGTGACTCCCTATTTCCTTTCAGTTAAAATATAAAAGCCTTTATTTTTAGCTTTTGAAGCCTTTCATAACTCAACCTCTTGTTTTTCAAAAAGACTGTTTTCAGTCTTTTTACACTTTACTAGCCTTCATTGACTTTACAATCCAGTGGTGCTTGCCTTCTTGCTGTTGCTTACATATGAAACACTTTGTCTCAACTGCATGCCTTTCCACTAGCTGTTTCCCATCTTTAGAATGCTTTCCCTCCTCACTTCTGTTTCTTCACTTCCTTTAAGAATCATCTCCCATACCACTTTTTACAGGAGACCATTATCTATTCCTATCTTACTGGACTATATTCTTACACTGCTGAAGTACTTGAGATCATCACCTGAAGTCATGGAGATTGAAGCAGCTTTGATACTCAACACCTTCTCAGCATCCTCAGCTGCCTTTCACCTATGTTTGAGGGCTGGAGGTAGAGCAATAAAATCCTTTTAAACTTTTCCTTTATCAAGGGCTTGGGGTTTTCCATCTAAACTCTTTATTTTCTCAGAATCCTTAGTCTCCCAACATCATCCTCATTTCCTTTTTCATCTTTTTTGTGTAGTATATTGTCTTCCCCATTAGATTGCAAATTCTTTGAGGACAAACACTATCTTGTTTTTGTATCCCCAGTGCTTAGCACATTTCTTGACACACAATAGATGTTTATTAAATGTTTGTTAACTATGATTGACTGTACCAATTGGACAGGACTGAGACCATTTCACCCAGATCAGTGCTAATTATGACATAAACCACATTCTGACATTCCTGGGGGGATAAATTGGGTAAGACTAAAATGGGTCCAATCCTAAAGTTCTTAAGAGAAAACGTGGATGGGAGTACAAGCCGAAAAGCAAATTGGGATAAACTCCAATATGGGATCTGATCTCTTTAAAAATAGAATTTGAGGACTTAAGACAAAATCTGCGTGGTCAAGGTGTTTTTATTTTCCATAATTTTTCATATATTATCTTTTAACTTCAGTCTAACAAGTAATTGACAGTGATCCACTTTATCAAGTATTGTGAAAATCTAATCCCAAATGTTCTGAATTTGGTCTTCAGTATTCTTTATTCTTTTTCTTATTATGAACAAGTCTTATTAGGAGTCTCCTCTCTTTTTGTCTGTTTAGAAATTACACTGCATTGCTTTCTCAATGTTTCTCTTTGTTCTTTTAATTTCCTGGTTTATAATTAAATTTCATGAAATAAACATGAAATTGTCATGCTGAATGTTTGCAGTTTGATTTTTGCCATGATCTATGGTAGAAACAAGAGTGTTTTAAAAGGCTTTGGGGATTTTTGTGAGACTGACATGACTCTCAAAAGAAAAAGCAATCAATTTATTTCAAAAACTTTTCATTGATATTTTTGGAAAAAAAGTACATGACCTGTTCTGATGAATTTAGCATTGATCAGAATAGGGTTAAAAGAGGCTTCTCAATAACTTAGCAACCAGGCAACAAATTGACATGAAGAAATATTTCAGATCTTCATACTAAAAATTTTCTATAGTATTCTTATGCAACAAAAGACAACCTCTTTTTTTTAAACTCCCCTTTCTGAACAGGTAAAGGATTACCTCATCACCTAGGATAATCATCATACAGTCAAGTGCTTTATCTCCAGTATACTACATGTAGTCTGATTTCCATTTCTTTTTCTACTTAAGAAGTTTTCTTCTCTACAAAATGTGAGCCTCTGTCATTCTTGTAATACATCTCAAAAATTCTTAAATCATAGTTTTTTATGAAATCATGACACTGCATTGGTGCTCTCTCTTTCTCATTACCTGTTTATCCATTGTATTTTTGGTGGCTTACTTTAACTTCGGAAGTTTAAGGACAGCCAAGCTATCCTTTGTGAATAGATCTTTAGTATGGGAAATAAAATTATCTGATGAAGCCGTAATTGGGATTTATGCTACTTGTCACAACATAGCCAAGGGATTATATGGTAGAGAAGGAAACCAGTTTCCACCAGTAGCTTATTGGCATATTTTTCCAATGAAGACTTCCACTGAATAGTTCTAATGCATTCATGAGTCTTTAAAAAAGGAGCTAATCTAAATTTTTTAGCTAATTTAACTATTAGCAACTTAGCATTTTTAGGATTTGCTGAAGCCCTGAGCAAATGTTCCCAGATACTGCTGACTTTCTAAAATATCCACTTTAATCTGATTACATCAACATCATTTCTCTATGTCTCTGTGTTTCTGTCTCTATGTCTCTGTCTCTCTCTGTCTTGATGTCTCTTTCTCTGTCTCTTTCCTCTTTCTCTCGTCCCCTTACCAATTTTAACCTTCTCCTTCCTTCCCTGAATTTGTCAGAGCCAGAATGTGAGTGTGCCAGATTGTGGGCAATAATATGAGCTAGTAAATGACTTATCCATAATTATGATTATGGCCAACAGTAATTGTAATAGTGAATTGAAATTGATTCTGTGTTCATGGATTCCTATGCAATTAAAAGGGCACGTTTGAAATCTGTTGAAGTAAGCAGGAATGTGAAAGACTATGAGTTTGTGGTTGTCAAAATTTGTAAAAGGTCAGTGGAAGTCATCTGGGAACAAGGACTAAAAACTGTAACGATGGGAAAGCTGTTTGATAAGTTCTGGCTAAACATCAGAACCAATAAAGCGAAGAGGATGCACTACCCAACCTAAGACTTAAGGGGGGGGGGGGGTAAGGCTAGAGAGAATCTCTACTAGACACAGAGGTACTAAGAGAAAATAACAGAAGGAGCTTACACCTGTAAGGACAAGTGATGCAAGTCCTCTTTTGACTCTATAGACAAAAAGGGACATGAATTTTATGAGACAGACATTGCATCAAGTGTGGATTATTTCTCCTTTTTTTCCTAGTTCCTGCCTACAGCTTAGTCACACTCTATTTGAGAACCCAAGAAGCAACTGATGGTGGTAGCAGAAGCTCCTGCTGCCTATCATCCTTGCTAAAAAAAAAAAAAAAAAAGTCACTAAATATTAATAAACATAAACTCAATAAAGAATAATTCTAGGGATTCAATAAATATATAGGCAAAGATGAATGTCTTTTTGTATCTGTGTCTGTATGTCTTTTTCTGTTTCTCTGTCTCTCTCTGTATCTATGTATTATGTGTTTGTCTCCTCTGTCTTTCTAAATCTGTTTCTGTTTCTCTCTCTGTCTCTACCTTTGTCTCTCTGTATCTCTCTGACTGTCTCTAAGTGTGTGCGTGTGTGTCTGTCTGTCTGTATGTCTGTCTCTGTGTCTGTCTCCCAGTCTGCTGTCTCTCTGTCTTTCTCTGTCTCTCTGTCTCTCTATGTGTCCTTCTCTGTTTCTGTCTCTATCTCTGTCTCTCTATCTCTATCTGTCTCTGACTCCTCTGCCTCTCCCTCCTCCTCTGCCTCCCTCTCTTTTTCCTTCTCCCTCTCACTTTCCTTTTTCCATTTCTCCTCCCCTCTCCCCCCTCTCTTTCCCCCACCCTCCCTCTTCCTCTGTCCTTCTTTCCCTCTGTCCTTCCCTCCCTCTTCCTCTCTCTCCCTCTGTCCCTCCCCCTCTCTGTCTCTATTTCTCTCTGTGTGTCTGTGTCTCTCTCTTTCTCTGTGTGTTTCTCTGTCTCTCTGTCTCTTTGTCTCTCTGTCTCTCTCTGTCTCTGTCTCTGTCTCTCTCTCTCTGTCTCTGTGTGTGTGTGTCTGTCTGTCTCTCTGTCTGTCCTTCTTTCTCTCTCTCTCTGTTGGCCTGACTCTCTCAGTCACTATTTGCTATCTAATGTTATCTAAACATTCCTTGAAAATTATAATTCTTACTCAGAATATTTGTACTAATCTTCTCAACTTCTTTTCTCATGTACCTAATAGGATCATTTATTTGAGAGCAATGTGCAGTTCTAGTTTAGAAAAGGCAAATCAAAAGAAAATCTAAATCTCAAAAATATTAGAGACAGGGGCAGTTAGATGGTGCAATGGATAGAGCACCATCCCTGAAGTCAGGAGGATTTGAGTTCAAATCTGGCCTCAGACCTTTAACATTTCCTAGTTGTGTGACCCTGGGCAAGTCACTTAACCCCAAATGCCTGAGCAAATATATATATATATATATATATATATATATATATATATATATATATATACATATATACATATATATATATATATTATATGTATAAGAAAATTAATAGGGGATGTAAGTGGAAAAAATAGATCAAAGGTGAGAAAGTTCTCTGTGTAATAATGCAGTTGTCCTGTAAGTAAATATATCATGGTTGAATGGATGGAAAGGACACTGGATTTGGAGATATAAGATCTGGAATAAATTTCCAATCCATCAACCAGCTAAAAAGCATTTACTAAGTTCTTATACTCATTAAGTGATGTAATGACTACATTTTTTGAGCCTGAAGTCAGAAACACCTAAATTCAAATCTAGCTTCAAACACTTACTAAGTGTGTTATCCTAGGCAAGTCCATTAACCTTTATATACCTTATTTTCCTCCTCTGTAAAATGAGAGTAATAAAAGACACAAAGACCCATAGGGTTTTTGTAAGGAGTGGTTATTTAAGTGTTTGTTTCCTTCCTTCCAGTCACTATGCCAAGAGCTTAGTATATATTCTGAATTTACTTGAATATAATTTCTTCCCCTAGAATGGACTCAGAGGTTTAGAAAGTAAGCTTCAGGGGTTCCCTTGCTTCCTCTGGGTTAAAATATAAACTTTTTTCAGCATATAAAGCCCTGTACAATCTGGCTCTAACCCATTTTCCAGGCTTATATAATTATTCTTTTCTTGCAGTTTATGTTCCAAAATTTCCTATTTGCTGTTCTTGAGAAATGACAATCTTCTCCTATCCCCATACCTTTACACTGACTATCCCTGAAGCTTTGATGCTTTCCTTTGTCACCTCTGCATCTTAGAATCCCTAGCTATTTTCATAGAATAATTCACATGCTACCACCTACATGAGACATTAATTGGTCCTCTGGGGAGCTAGTGACCTTCAAAATAACTTTGTGTTTATTTGGTATATATTTCATATTTACTTATATAGGAACATGCTGTTTCATCCAATAAAATATAAGTTCCCAGAAGACAGGGTCTGCACAAAGTAGTCATTTAATAAATGCTTGTTGATTGATCTATTGATGATGGCTTAGTATGTGTTCCTGCCACAATGAAACCTTGATCTCCACCCTCAAATTAGTTTCTGCATATTGTTTCTGAGCTTCTCTGGAAAAAAAAAACTTCCCACTTGCAAAAGGAATCAAAAAGACCAGGTTATTTGCTCTACCAGCCAGAAGGTTCCCTGTAGTCCTGTCTTTGCTCCACGTATTAAAAAAATATTTACACCAGAGCATTTTTCCAAATACTGTCAGTTATCCCCTCACTCTTTTATCAATTTCTTTTCAACTCTCTACTTCAACAACTTATTTTGGTCAGTTAGCAGAACAATCTTGAGTTTACCTGAAATATTCATGAATAAAATGTTAAAAAAAAAATCCCTGGATTTGACATTGATATAAAGACCAATATGCTATGTCATTAATTACCAAAAGAGATAGGAAACAATCTGAGATTTTTTAGCAGAAACATGTGAACAGGAAAAAAGAGATAGAGAGGTATATACATATGCATATATATGTATATATATATAAACTCACACATAATTGCATATATGTGCACACACATTTATTTGCCTCAAGGAAAAATGCCAAATGGTTGTCTGCCCAAAAATAATTCAGGAAAAAACTTTTAAAAAAGTTTTAAGATCAAATGAGAGAGATTGAGGAGGGAGGAAAGAACAATCCAAAATAAGAAGATTATGAAAAGAAAATTAACTAACTAGAAAAAGACATCATACTTTTAAGGAAAAAAAGGTGATGTATAATATATATACATATATATATATGTATATATATAATGTATATAGATTAATAGAAGTGGAACAAGATATGGGGGGTGGGGTGGGGAAAAGATGATTAGAGAAGGATTCTTGAGGTTGGGGGAGGTTAATTAATACAAGACAAGTCAACAAGTAGAAGTAAAGTAGAAGAATTAGCAGAGATAGGAAAGAAGAACAATGATCAGGAGTAGAATTTATAGAAGTAACAGTAATCATTGATCTAAAAGTCAAACTTAAAGATTCAATCAAGAGAGAAATCTATATTATATGTCAGCCACAATAATATATTGTTTTAGATGTATGTGTATATGCATGTAGATATATGTATCTGTGTGGGTATGTGGGTGTACATGTGCATGTGTGTATACATAAAGAATTCCATGCTTAACTGTAGCCTGCTTGGGGAAGTTTGGGAGAGGGAGGAAAAGAGAAAAAACGAATAAAGCAAAAAATACACAGCAGAGAACAAAAGAAAACCTACAAGGCAGCAAAAAAAAAAAAAAAGAAAAAGAAAAAGATGGACTGTTCTGAATATAATATGTTCTATTATTATACGTATATTCTTGAAATGGAAATTTATTATTACATATTTTTAATCCTCTCATGTTCTGCTGTGCATGTGACAATTTTTTCTTTTTTCTTTCTCATTTTTCTATTTTTCTATTCTGTATTTGAATTTTAAATAAATATATTTAAAAGAAAAAAAGATAAAAGTAGAATATAGAAAGGAACTTTGGGCAGCTCTAGCAATGATGTCAACTTTGATGTAGAATTTATGCTTGCCCACGCTGAGGATTTGAAAACATTTCATTGGTTCTTGATGCATAAGAAAAAAAGATGAAGACATAATCTTTTTTACTGATTCAAATTCTCCTTTTTATTATTCCAGCTGGAACTTTGACACTTGTCTGAGGACAAAGGCTTTTTTGTTTTGTTTTGTTTTTCTCTTGCCTTGTGTAAAGTGATTGCTACTGAGTATTTTAAGAGAAGAGGCAATTCAACGAGGGCAATTTGTTGAAAAGAGGAGTAGGATTTCCTCCCTCTATTTCAGCTATGAATTCATGTGTCCTCTGATTTTCTTTATACAATTCTTGTCAGAATATTTGGTCATGATAACTATTAATTGATGGGGCAACTTGTAAGACTGTGTGACTTTGAACAAGTTACTTTACCTACCTGAGCCTTACCTAAAGTAGGAAGTGTGGTATCATGGGAAAAAATATAGATTTGAAAACAGAAAGTATACATTCATATTCAGCTTAATACCTGATGACCTTGGACAAGTTAATTAATCTCTCTCTTGAAATTAGTCCATTATTATTATTTGCTCATTTCAGTTGTGTCCACCATTCTGAACCCCAATTTAGGGTTTTCTCAGAAAATATACTGGAATGGTTTGCCATTTCCTTTCGTAGTTCATTTTAGAGATAAGAAACTGAGACAAATAGGTTTAAGTGACTTGAACAGGGTTACATAGCTAGTAAATGTCTTAGGCCAGATTTGAAGTCAGAAAGATGAATCTTCCTGACTCCAGGTACCAGCATTGTATCCACTGTGCCACCTAGATGCTCCAAGCTCCATCTGCTTGTCTGCAATATGAAGGAAGTGGACTAGATATCTAAAGTCCCATAGACTTCTAAATCTATAATCCTATGATCTGTAAAATGAAGTGACTGGACTTAGTGCCTTCTTAGTTAGGTCCCTTCAAGCTCTATGTTGCCATATTTCCTCTGAATAATTAACCAAGTAGAATTGGATGACATGTAAGATCTCTTCTAGGTTAAATTTTGTGAGCCTAGTCACATGACTCTTTCATCTATAAGTTTGTGAACTGCAATGAATATAGTACTGCATGTGAACTCAGGAAAATCAATTTAAAATCATTTTCAAACACTTACTAACTGTTTGACCCTGGGCAAGTTGCAGCTTCTTTTTGCCTAAGTGACTGTGGCCTTTTCTTACTTGTACAATGGAGATAACCATACCACCAAACTCAAAAGGTTGTTGTGAGGTTCGAGTAAATGAAAAGCACTTAGCATAGTGTCTGGCACATAGTAAAAGTATAATAAATGCTTATTCCTTTACTTCACCCCTTTGTGCTGATGTGTGTATATATACACATTTGTATATTTCTATGAATATAAAATTATATAACATACATATATACACATATATGCATATAGATATGTATACAGATATCTACTCATATGTATATATGTGTGTGCATGTATATATGTAAATAAATATATTTTTATATTGTATTTATATACACACGTATTTATATACCTACCCTTTATATGTACAGGTTTTATAATTTTAATCCTGGTACTATCTCTTTTTCTCTTTAAACATAGACCATTCAAGATATTTTTGCACCAAAAGCTTACAACATATTTTGCTCAAGTGTATTTCAGGAAAATAAAAGGTTTGAAAACATGGATTGAAAATGATCTTCACACA
Organism: Sarcophilus harrisii; assembly: GCF_902635505.1. Lineage (NCBI taxonomy): Eukaryota > Metazoa > Chordata > Mammalia > Dasyuromorphia > Dasyuridae > Sarcophilus > Sarcophilus harrisii. The sequence continues at coordinate 278,820,654 of NC_045427.1, forward strand.
TAAAATGAAATCTGATCAGTTTATAGCTAAACATAAACAGCACTCCCAAATTAGGCACTTCCAAATTCAGCACATCAAAGACTGCAAGCAAGCAAAGGATTTAGAAAAAATCAAAGTACCTCTAAATCTCCCTTGCACACCATATAAAGAATTCACTGCTTTAGAGGTCAAGGAATACTGGAAGAAAAAAAGTGGGTTGGCAAAATGAGACAAAGAGGGAAAGAGAAGGAAGGAGGGAAAAGTAATTGTAATGAAAGATAGGAAGAGGGAAAAAAAAAAAAAAGAAAGATAGCTTTTTTAAGCAGGAAGGGATGAAACCTAATTATTCTTTTACCAAGAAAATACCCTTGGCTGTACACATGAATAAGAGCACACAAGACAGTAATATTTTCTTCATAATTAGAAGAAATTATGATATCTGCCTTGAAAGGCAGAATTTCCCTTATCATTGGGGAAAATGTTCTTTATCATTCTTTCTTTTTTATTAGAGACTTCAAAATGAAGCTTTTGCCTGAGCTTCTTGAAATGAATCTATTCCAATTTTGAACTGCCGGAACTAACTACTAAAATGTGGCCTGATTCATCCCTGAAAAATGGCCACATGCTCACTTGCCTAGGATAATAATTACTGCTGAATGAATAATAAAGAAAATCAGCATTCTTTATCTTACTACCTGAGTTGTTCCTAAAGGGTCAGTGTGCTAGTTATGTTACCTTGTAGACTAGCATATTGATTAATACCATTTACAAACACTACTGGAGAAGTTGAGCTGGATGAAAATTTATGGTAGGCCAATTATTTTGAAACATTCATGGTTTTACCAGTGCAGATATTCCTTCTACTAAAAGAAAATATATGTCATTCTCATGCCTTGATGGATAGCATGTGAGAGTTGTCGAAAGAAAGATTTTTTTTTTAAATAGTGGCTAACTTTCTGGTCATGAGACTTTCCAATATGGATAGGTTATGCTTCACATGACAGACATAAAATCCATTTAATCATCAGACATTCCTAAAGCCTTTCTAGCTTGCTAAGGAGGCATTTTGTTTTATTTTTGTTATTTTACGCTTGGGCAAAAACTGAGATCACATTCCTGCCACAGTGAGGCATCAGAGTAGAATTTTGTTTGAGGGTGAGGAACTTTAAATGTAAAAAACATTATCTTCAAAGATTCAATAAAGTTATTTCACATAATTATGTTTTATATCTTTCAGAAGGAAGAGGCAGATGTCCATGACTTGATGGAAGTGAGAGAAAATGGAACAAGCATTTATATAGTGCTTACTCGGTCCCAGGAATTTTGTTTAATAAATATTTATCAAATCGAACTTAAATAAGTCTAGGTCAACTTCTGAAAAATTCTCTAAATTGCAGCATTTCCCCAGTATTTCCATCTTTCTGATGTGCAAATTTGGTCTTCTACCATATTAACTAAGTATGAATTTATAAAGGATCTTCTATGTTACCCTATAAATATTACCTCATTTGACCCTCCCCAAACTCTGGAAAGCAGATACTATTATTATCCCCATTTTATAGTTGAGGAAACTGAGGCAGAGAAAGTTTAATGACTTCTCCAAGGTCACAAAGCCAGTAAGTATCTGAGATCATATTTAAACTCAGATCTTCCTGATTCCAGGACTGGCATTCTATCATTCATGCTACCTGGCTGTTAGGAAGAATAATTCCCTAACCCTATCCATGGCTACATTTCCCTTTGGAATTCTCCTTGAGATCTGAATATTCATATAGTATTTTAACTCAAAAAATAAATTTATTTATTTTCCCTAAAATCTTCATGAAATTGAAAGCAGATTTGGAGAACATACACACATAATTATATGGACCTATTCAGAAATCAAGAGCACTGGGTTGAAGAAAAGTCCTTTCAGTTTTGCCCTTTTGGATGTAAAGGCTGAACCACAAGGAGTTAACCCAGTTTCTGTCCAGAAAAAGAAAAATGTTCCCAGCAAAAAAGGCTTACAGCTAAATAATGAGTGCCAAAGTTGAAGCTGTCCATTCTTGTGTTAGTGTTAGGGCTGCATTATTCACAACTGCCAATCAGCTAATCTGAAAAGAATTTGTTCTTTACTTCATTTATTTCTCTTTTATTGCTCCCTTCCCACTGGCCTGGTGTACATTGCTTCCAGCCAGGAGGGTTTAGCAAATAGCTGTTTCAAACAGACAATAAATACCTGGTCTGTGAATTGGAGAGCAGGAGACACTGGAGGAAGAATGGACTTTGTACCCACCTCTCCTTCCCTATTCACAGATGGCCTCCGCTGTCTCAAGTACTGAAATACTCAACCTGTTGTGAAAGGAGACAATGTCCACCAAGTGCAGGGCCAAGTCCTCACGAGTGACATCACATCAGGAGACTTCAGAGTTTGGATAGAGAAAAAGGGAGGAGAAAGCTGATTGTAGCCTTCTCTATATGGGACTATCAGTTAGTAGTGAGGAGAAACTTACTGATATTGGGGAATCAAATCACTCAATTCCTAAAAAATGTTATTGTCTTACTAGAGAACACTCAAACTGTCTATTGAGAGAAATAAGCAGTAATGGGATATAAGACACAGTAATATTGTGTTGGGTTTCTATAACATTAAATATTCTTGGCCCCAGAAGTCAGAACAAGTAGTGTTAGGTAGAATCTGAATTTCGACATGATGCTAAATAAAATCATCCTATTGTGATTCAGACTGTGCCATTTTGAATACACTCAATCTTTTCTTGAGAACTAACATGGTTTAGTAGATGAGCTCTGGAGTTGGACTAGGGACCAAATCCTACCTTTCTTATTAGTCATATGTCCTGAGAAAGTCACGTAATTTCTGTCCTCAATTTCCTCAACTGTAAAATGCTGGTAAGGATCCATGAGTTGCAAGGATCAAAGGAAATAATATTCTGAAAGTTTGGTGATACTGGACAAATTACATAATGTTTCTGGGCCATAGTTCTCTCATGTGTAAAAGGAGGGAATTGGACACAATGACCCATAAAGATTTCTTCTGAATCTAAATTCATGTTCCTATAAATTAGAGTTTTTTACAGATGAAATGAACTATATTGGGAGGTAATGAGGACTTTATCATTTCATCATTGAGTGTTCAAATAAAAAATAGAGAAAAATTTCTATTTATTGATAGATTGATTTAGATGAATGGACCTTGAGTTTCTTTTAGGGTCTTTGTAAGAGTGCAGTTATATTGATCATTGGGACTGAAGCAGAAAGACCTGATTTCAAATTTGACCTCAGATATTTAATAGGTATGTGATCCAGGACAAGTCATTCAACCTCCATATGCCTCAAATGGAGACAACAATAACATCTACCTCCTAGGATTGTTGTGAGGATCCAATGGGATAATATCTTAAAACCCTTAGTACAGTACCTGACATATAGGAGGCACTCAATAAATGTATTTTTTTTATTCCTTCCTTTGAGATAATATATTCCTACAATTCTGTCTGCCATAAAGTACCCAAATAAAATATTTTCCAGTTATTGATGTTATTGCATAGGTAACTACTGAAAGAAAAATGGACTTTAAGGATTGTGATTCAATTTATAAAGATCTAATTTGTTGTTTATTCAGCATTTTCTAAATTCTCTATGTCAAAACAACATTCATTTTATATAATCCTACATAAATTGATTTTTACAAATGTTGTATCTATACATTCAATTCCATTCCATAATCATTTACCAAGTATTTACTTTGTTTAAGTCAATGTGATAGGTTCTAAGAGATCCAAAGATGAATGCAAACTAAATTTTGCTCTCCCCACCCCTTATATTGCATAAATATGACATATAAACAGGTAAATACAAATCAATGTAAAGGAAGAGAAAGTCCTAGTACAGAAGAACAGTCAACTAAATTGTAAGTAAAATACAGGGACTGTATTTTCCCTCTTTTTGTATACTTAGCATTTAGCACAGTCGCAAATAGTAAGCACATAGTAAATGATTATTTATTTTTAATTGATTAAATATTGAAAAAGACTTTTTAAAACTGAACAGAGCCTTAAAAGAAGTTGGGGATTCTAAGTGGCCAAAACAATGAAAGAGTGTCCTCTAAGCTTGGGAGAAAGTCTATGAAAAGACACAAGACAAGAGATAGAGTATTCAGTTAAGCAAAGAATCAATAGACCAGTTTAATGGGAACATAGAGTATAGGAATGGAAGTAATAAATATATCTGGAAAGGTAGATCAGAGTCAAATTAACAGAATGAGGATTTGGTGTTTGGTATTTTAGCCCAGATACAAAAGGGAATCACTGGAATTTTTTGAACAGGGATGTGATAGGGTCAAAACTAGGACTTAGGAAGGTTACTTTAGCAGCATTATGAAGGATAGATTAAGACAGGAGAAATGGAAAGCAAGCAATGATCCAGGCAAAAGATGATGAGAAATTAAACTAAGAAGTTCATATAAGTAAAGATATAATGAATACAGGAGATGTTAGGAAGATATAGTTAATGACTTGAAAAGTAAATGGGTAAAGGGAATTAGGAAAAGATAAGAAAAAAGAGTATCTGAAGTTGAGAACCTATTTGAGCAGAAGTATGGTGACAATACTCTTAACAAAATTAGTTTGGAGGAGGGGAAAATTTATTAGAAAAGTAATGAGTTACTCTTGGATATGTTGAAATTATTATGCTATTAGATGAGCTTTTTTATGTAACAGCTGATTTCAAGAATTAATATGTATAACTGTATCAAGATAACTGGGTTTAGCTAAATCCATTTGGCTAGACCCATTATTTATTGATCAACTGGGGTGTCAATGAAAAAATCCAAATTGATGATCTCCAAGGTCTAGAATATATTAATATAAACTGTTTTAGTATGTATATTTTGGTGAAGGGATGAATGGGTGACCAATTAGAGATGTCACAACTTGCTTGGCTATTCCAGGACTACTGTCCCTGAATAATTTCTTTTCCACTTATGGAGCTCCAATTATGGCTAGTTGTGACTATATAGAAATGTCAAACAGCAATTAGTGACCTAAATTTGCAGTCAAAATCACGATCTCTGCAAGTCTTTTCACTTCAGAAGCAGTGCTGCACATAGTTTCAAATCCTATCAAATAGGCTTTACTACCTATTTACTGATTCCTGTTTTAATCTATATTTTAAGGTGATCCAGAACATGAGCCTTTTCTATATCATGAAAATGATTAACAAATATTTAGAGTGAGAGATGAAGAGCAAAGTTCTTTCTAATACACATTAAGTAGCACTGAGTGCTGTTATTTTTGGACAAGGTGTTCTGGTTTTCTCATTTTCCAAATATAAATACACCCCATACAAGTGATCTATGAAGAAAAACATGCTTTTTTATTAAGATATAAATTTATTTTTATGCCCAAAATAGTTTGCTCAGTCCCATTTCTGCTCCCAGGGAACATACAATTACTAACAATATTACTACCTTCTAGACCAGTATCACTAACAGACCTGTTTCCCACAGTCAATATAGTACTTCATCTCCCAACATTGATTCTTAAACTCCTCCATTGCTTGACTTGATGCATAATTGATCATGCTAGTGCAACAGGATCCCTCTCTTTATGCACCCAGACTCTCCCACCAGATGCTCACAAAATCCCATATCTCTACTCTTTATCTCAACAAGAGAAGGAAAATATATTAGACCATAGGGAATGTTGACAATTAGATGGCAAGATAAAACTATCTGAACGACTAGAAAAATATATTCAATGAAAAAGAACAAGGGGACCAAAACCCAAGCAGATAACATCATTTTAGGGACATTGGGAAACATCAATTACTTCTCTCATCTTTATTTGACAAAACACAAAGAATTTGACAATGTAGTTATTTTTGTTGGCCAAAAAACAGTTTGGCTGTTAAGAATCACCACTGAGAAGCCAACAGATACAGCATATTATTTTTCCCAGGAGGACTCCTCCCTCCTACCCACCTACTAATATATAGACATAAACTTAATGTCATTTCAATGCAAATTTGCTCAGGACTATCTTGAGCCCATGTGGCATTTATTTATACATGCAAGCATACGTGTATAGAAATGCCATTATAAAAAAGAGAGGAAGGGAAAGAAGAGAGTGAAAACAAAGGTAGAGGGAAAGAAGAAAGAGAAAGGAGAGGAAAGTGAGAGAGAGAGAGAGAGAGAGAGAGAGAGAGAGAGAGCGAGAGAGAGAGAGAGAGAGAGAGAGAGAGAGAGAGAGAGAGAGACTGTATTATATAAAAAATCCAATCCAAAGAGCTCACTGCAGTGCAGTTTTACATAAGGGCCTGTAGGAGCAACCAGAATGTTATTAGACCATAAAAGCACATCAGCCTGATTTATGGTTTCTGATCAAGGTTTCTGTGAAAATTACTCTGCATCACCGGCTCAAGGTGACTGCTACCATTAATGTGTGGAAAATAAATGAGATCGGGAGGCTGATATCAGAGGGAGCATGCAGAAGTGCTGAGCCACTTTATGGAGCACCGGCTTCCCATTTTGTTTTACAGTGCATAGAAGACTGTCATCAAAATGATGGCTGTGGGGCAGAAAAGGCAATTCTTGATAATTAGATCTTATGGCATGTAGCTGCCGCTTCCTTACAGAAAGTGGGTAAGGATTATCAGGTAACATGGCTTCTTTCTGCATGTCATCTCTGCTCTGAAACCTTGTTTCATATGATCAGACTGAATTTTGAAAAAGGATAACAGTCTTTTTTTCATGATGCTTTTTGAAAAGGGCCAAACCTGTCCCCCCAAAAAAATGAAGGATAGAAGGAGGGAAGGAAGGGAGGAAAGAAAGGCGGAAGGAAGGAAGGAAGGAAGGAAGGAAGGAAGGAAGGAAGGAAGGAAGGAAGGAAGGAAGGAAGGAAGGAAGGAAGGAAGGAAAATGCACATCTAAGTCTCTTTGTATGGATGAGCTCAGCATCTAGGAATAATTGAGATATTAGCAGAAGCATCCTACTCCTCAGGCATGCGGATCTTATTTGATCACAAAAATATTTCATAAATAGGAAGAAGAAACTACTTTTTAAAAAAACAAAAACATAAACAGATGTTATATATCATATAAATTTCATTCTGACAGTTGGTAAGATAGGTAAGCTGCTAAAAGCCCATCTTCTCTTTTTTATTCCTGTTCTCTGAGACACAGCTGTTTGGAATGAGTTTTCTTTTACATTTAGTGTCTCTTTTTCATGAATTAGAATTCATTAGAGATTCAAATTACTGAAGGTCCATTTTCTGGATTTTGTATTGAAACATAAAGGGAGCAAACTTTGAATTTTGCAATGGCTAAAAAATGTGGAGGCAAATTGTAAAGACTTCTTAGGAGGACCCTCTTATGGCATTCCTTTCTTCATCTCTGAAGTCCAACTTGTGAGGCTTTGATTTGATATTTCATGTCTGAAATAAATCATCATATACTAACAGATCATAGATAATAGATGATAGATGATAGATGATAGATGATAGATAGATAGATAGATAAATAGATGACGCAAAAGATAGAACATTTATTAAGTACCTATAATGTATCACACACTGTGCTAAGCACTGGGAACACCACTTCAAACAAGCAAGATTCTCCTGACCCTCAAAGAGCTTGCATTTTAATGGGAAAAGATAATATCTATAAGAGTGCTGTATAACCGAAAGGGAAAGAGAAAAGAAAGGCACTCACATAAAAACAATGGAGCAAATGAGAAGGAAGTAGATTATGAAAAGAATAGAAGCAAGAGTGCAGCTGGCTTCCTCAGTTTTCTAAATGGTCATTAATGATTTTATCTTCAAGGTATTCTACAAGGAGAAGACACACACAAAAAAAAAAAACATATTATATAAAGAATCTCATGTGTGTGTGCCATTCCTATTGACCCCTTCATCCGTTAGCATTCACTTCTCTATTACTGTTCATGTAACATGGAAGTGAGGATGGATTCAGCAATCCAGTGGCCACTAATTGATTGAACACTCACTATATGAATAAAGTAATATTACTCATTCAGCATAGCTACTCCTTGCACAAATTCCTAAAGCTTCTGTTTGCTAAGTCCAGGAATGACCATAGCTCTTCTCCAAGACACACCAAGAAAGAAAATAACATGAAATTCAATAAAGAAATCTTTACATTTTGTACAGGGCTTTGTGGTTTTCAAAAGTTTTGATATAGACATATTGCCTCCTCAGATTCTCAGTTAATGCTGATTAGTATAACAAATATCCCCATCTTATAGGTGAGGATATTAAGCTTTGGAGAAATTAAACAACTTATTTAAGGTCACTTGCTATCACAGCACATCTTAGATTCCAGTTTTTCTGCCTCTCAGAGGAAGTAGGGTACAGTGGGGAGATCAATAGATACGTGTTCATGACATTCAGGTTTACATTCTTATTCTGACTTTCACTAGTCATGTGTTCAATGCTCAATAACAAAGTTTCTGAGTCTCAGTTTCTTCATCTGTAAAAATGTGGATAATTATTCTTACATAACTATTTACCCCATTAGGAAGCTACTATAGTGCAAAAGGCAAAAGATAATAAGGCTCTTGAGAAGGGTGATGGCAATGTGAGTAAAGAGAAGGGAAAGGTGCAAGATATGTTAGAATCAATAACACTTGGCAACTCATTAAATGTGATTAGTGATGAGTGAAGAGTTATGGATGATTCCAAGTTTGTGAACCTTGGTAACTGGAAGGATAGTGGTGCTTTCAATAGAAATAGAAAAACAGGAGTAAAGAAGTAAGGAAGAGGGACATTTTTAAAAATCTTTTGTTGTAAAGAAAGAGAATGAGTTCCATTTTGGATAGGTTGAATTTGAGGAAAATATGGAAAATACAGGTGGAGATGCTTGGCAGGCAATTGGTGATCATGGCTACAGGAGATAGATGAAAACTGAAGATAAATAAGTTTGGGAATTATCTGCATAAAAATGAGAATTATATCAATGATATCACTGAGAGGGCAATCAATAGATGATGATCCAACAAATCCTATTGAGGAGAGGTCAAACAGATAGGAGAAGCAATACCCAAACAGACATTCAGATGAGAAATGAGTAGAAGGATCCCTCCTCGGACACTTCCACTGTGACCAAGTTACTTTATCTCAATCTCAGCTTCTTCTTCTTAAAAATGTGAGGGCTAAGATTATTTCTGGCTCTTATATCTATGATCTCTTGATTACAATATAAAACCTAAAAGAAGAAAAAGTCTTTTTTCTCTCATCTGCAGGTGGTCTCATCCTTTTTCTTCCCTCATTGGATTTCATTTGGAGAAGCCAGTCATTTATAGCAAGTGCCCTATAGTTGGTTGATTTCTTTAGTTTCACAGAAATCATTCCATTGATCTCCTCGAAGGTCAAAGAGTTTAGAAACTCAGTGGATAACAGAACAGAAATTTAGCTACCTGTAAGGGTGTACAGGGGCTAGAACAAATATTGTTTTTCTAGTCTAAAAAGAAAATTCAGTTTATCTTGAGAAAATATATAGTAAATTCACTACACCACAGAGCCTTTCAAATCTCTCTCTCTCTCTCTTACACACACACACACACACACACATACACACACACACACATATACACACACAAACAAACACACACACACACTAAATCAGTTTGGTCTATTTGTTTCATAAATCTGTTCTTTTTCTCTGAGCACAATATATTTTATTATATTCTTCTGGCAAATCTCATCTGTGGCTTGATCATTATTTTAGTAACTGAATTAGACTTATAAGAGATTTTGAGATATTGGCATGATTATAACTTCTCTTTTGCCCTCCCTAGTGAGTACCTGAGCTCCTCCAAATTCCCTTTCCTCTCACAGCTTTCAGTCTGGAAGATAACAGATAAAAGAGAAGCCAATAGCACTCTGCTCAAAGGCAAAAAGCAAGTCATTTTGTGAACCTGAACCATTACTATAGTCATTTATTGTCAGGAGAGACATTCTCTAAGCCACACTTTAGCCAACAAGAAAAGAAAGGGGAGAATAAAGTGCCAGCAGCAACCAAGCTATGTTTTATAGCCTGGGGCAGTTTTGTGTGCTATAAAGAGCACTGGACACTAAAAGATCTAGGTTCAAGTGTCACCTCTGATGGGTACTAACTCCATAACCCTTGGCAAGATATTTAACCTCTCAAAACCTCAATTTCCTCATATGTAAAATGGAGATAATGATTCTTGTACAAGACTTATAAAATAGAAATATAACACAGAATCACAGAGAAAGAACTGGATAATGGAGTCAGAAGATTTGGATTCAATTATACTTTCATAGCTCTGGGAATGTCATTTTAACTTCTCTATGGCTCAGTTTCCTTATCTGTAAAATGAGAGGATGGCAGTAGATGATCTCAGAATTCCTTTCTAGCTCCAAATCATATGATCTTAGGTAATGTTTTCTAAACATTCTGTCTATATAGGTCTATATAAATGTAAGCTCTCATTATTAACTGACATAAGCTACCAACTTTTATGGAGTTTGTCAGCCACTATTTAGCACTATTACAGTGAGTTAGAAACAATAGTCCCTGCTAATAATAATGGAAATTGCCCAGCTGACCTCTCCCACAAAGCAATAAAAATAGGCCTTCTGAGAGCCACATCTGGCAAAGGAGGAAGATAGTAAAGGGAGGACAGATCTTTCTTTCTTTCCAATATAACTCTCTCTTCCCCACAGTCCCTTTGACCCTAGAGAGCAAGCTGTGAAGCTAAACTGCTAAAAACCTCAATTTTGTATAATATTCAGAGCACACATTTTCCTCTCCCACACAAATCCTGCCATTTCTTTCAGATAAATGGCTAGAAATACAATACTACTCTTGCCCCCAACCTTTCTTTCTTTCTCAGAAAAAAAAAAAAAGTTCATAGCAGGTGTGATTCAATTTTAGGTTGGGGACGGGGACTCAGCTCTTACTGCTCCAAGTAAAAATCCTCAGGAAGCCTGCATTTCCTCAGAGACACAGTGCCCACACAATGGCCTAATTTTTTGTCAGACTTACTGTACATACACCCAGCAATTTTTTAAAGTACTATAATTTTGAAATTTTCCATTTATCCCAGAAGACAACATCTAGTGGCCAATCAGCCAAAGAAGAGCCGGGAAGAATTATAAAGCTCTTAAACAAGCATTTCAGAATTCTCTAAAACTTTACATGATAAACATAGTTTACTGTAAGAGACATTTACTTTTTCTGGTGCTCATTACCCAATTTGAAGACCCTTCACAGAAAACATTTCTTTCTAAGTACTCTGTCCTTCAAAGGCCTCTTCTTCAACCAGCCTCTCTCCTCCATTCTTGTGAACAATCTATCTGAAGATTTCTACAATCCTATAAATGGATAATTTCTTATAAAACTCCTATGAAGCAAACTAGGATCTCTGTGTCCTTGCTAGACTAGGTACAGATATTGAATGAGCTGCCGAAATAATTTGGTGGCAGAGCTTGGGTTACAATCCAAAGAATTAGAAATCCCATTTAACTCACAAATATATTTATTCTGAGATCAAGGATCAAGTCTACAGAATGCCTAACTTGATTCTTCAATTCTTGATTTGGTTCAAAGAACTTTGATTCAAATTCTGGCTCTGCCACTTACAGACTGTGTGACCTTAGCTAAGTTACTCTAGGCTCCCTCCATTAATAAAATGAAGGAGCTGGAAAAAACAGTCTTTAAGATCTCTTCTAACTCTACATCTATAGTTACATACAGAAAGTTAAGCTCAAAACATAGCCACAGTATAGGTAATGATCCAAATCAGCAGGTAGTTTGCCTTCCTTAAACCTATAAGATGCAATGTGCCACTATCTTAATTATTCAGCAAGGGAATATTTAATTATTATCTGAGCTATTGGATGATACTCTCTTTGAGCCACTAGCTCTGTAAGCCACATTGGCAGCTCTCTAGCATATAAGTGAGATAGTGTCCCAATAGACTGTATGATTCCTTCTTGCCATCAAAAGGAGTTAATTCTACAAATGCCAACTATCATAGCACAGAACTTCAAGGAAAGAAAGAAACAAGTATTTATCAAATGTGTATTGTTTGCCAGACACTTTAAGAGTCAAATAGAAATTTTTATATTTGATTTGGAGGAGAATAATCACTGGATTTTTTTTAGTAGAGGGATGAAGTAGGAATGCCATGGTTAGGCTATGTTTTAGGAAGATTATTTGGGCAGTTAAGTGAATGATGAAAAAGAGATATGGGGCAAAGTGACTCAATAACAGATTATTGTGATAAACTAAGAATGAGGTAAAGAGGGATTGTACCATTGTGATGGCAGTATTAGAGGAAAGAAGGAAAAATACAGAAGAGTTATTACTAAGGTAGAAACAACAAAGGGATATCTAATTCAGTCAAAGACTTGGGCTCAAATCTCTCTTCAAAAAATTACAAGTATTATAATGATAAGCAAGCCATTTAATGTCAGAAACTCAGTTTCCTCATCTATTAAAAAAGAAATAAATGGTACTTGACACTGCTCCCTCCCAAGCTTATTTTGAGAAGAATTTGCAAAGATAAAAGTGCTATCAAAATGTGAGTAATGATGATGATGATGATGATTCCAAATAAGATTAGACTAGACTACACAAGACTTTTCAAGGAAACATGTTATTTTTGTCTAGACCATGCTATAGAGAGCATCTACTACTTCCTAAATAAGCACTTGTTCTACTGATGGCTTACATCATTACCTATTGTCTTTGGCCTTTTTGTTTGTTTGAATATAAGCATCGGTTGCCTGGGATACAGGGAAATATAAAGCAATTCTGGACAAAAAGGAATACTGGCAAAACATCCTGATATCCCTAGAGTAGAAGAAATTGGCTATTTTGACCATCACTGGGCTCTATTGCTATAGCAACCAGCTGTCAAGAAATTGATCAACAGTTAGATGCTATTTCATATGTTAAGATGGCAGGATGGAATGGATTGAACCATTGCCATCAAATCAATTTCTCTAAAGTCAATAAGCAAGTATCTATCAAGGAAACAATATAGACCTGTGACTTAGGCAAGTAGGGGAGTACTCCTCTTATTCATTCCTGCTTCAAATCCCTAACTTCAAAGGTTTTTATTAGATTTACAAGGGGTCTACAGTAAGTATAATTGCTCAGGAACATGGGTATTCAGCTGGCCAAATGAAGAAACACTTCAATATGGCAATTATATCATAGAATCTTAGATTTAGAATCACAAATGATATTAGAGATCAAGTAATCCATCTCTCCTTTTGATTATGAAGTCGACATTGTCTAATCATATAAGAAATAAGTAATAGAATAAGGGTTTGAACCAGGAATGTGCTGGCAAATTTTTAGCTACAGTTGGGGGAGAAAGGAGTAATATAAGCCTAATACATTTTTAAATTTAATCTGCGTTACTGACATTTTCATACTTTTTTAAGTCTAGAAATCAATAAAGCAATGAATCAAATTATAATTTATAGTATATGCTAAATACAAGGTACAAATGCTCATGCTGAAAATTTAACAATATGCTTTCTTCCCAGAAAATCAGCTTGACTCCATCAGAGCCCTAGTTTGAAACCAAGTAAAGTAACTTGAAAACCAGTGCTCTTTCCACTGTTGTACATCATTAAGAGGAATATATTAGCCAGTTCCTCATAAAAATTGAGCCTTGTCCTCCTGGAGAAACAGTAGATACACAAAGGTGAAGTCAATGTATACATTCTTCTCCTGTGACAATGAAACTTCTTCCTGTCTTTTAAACTGGGCTCAGTCATCAAGATACAAAAAGCAAACAATCCCAGAAAAGTTGGAATAGAGGAACAAAAATGTTGTTTTTCTATGTATTATTTTACAGTAGGTCAAATGAATTTTTGCATTTTTGCAGTGGAATGAAGAACAAGGGAGAACAGTAATAGAAATGTAGAACTCATAAATAGCAGAGATAATGCCTACACAGCTTTAGCACAAAAGATCAGCAAAGACACATGAATGGATGTTAAGGAAAATATATATTCCAAACAAAAAGACTGAATTGAGGCTTTTTTCCCTCTCAGTGTAATAAATGTTGGTAATGGCTTCTTTGCCAGGCAACTAAGAAGCAGGGCATCTCAAGGTGGCAATCCTCTCTTCACCATAAAAAAAATGGCACAGGAAGATTTCTTCCTTTTATAACACAGCAGGGATTGGTTATAGCAAATAAGCCTGAAACCAGTCTTAATGTCCAAATGCTGGTGCTGTTTGAAACTAACCATTGTCATTATCTACAATAAGTATTATGTGACTTAATCCTAATTAAATAACATATTATACCCCTAACTTCTGTTTTTTCAATCATTTTTCATAAGTGGCTTCACAAAGGTTGTCATATCAACAGGGAGGTCTTCAGTTATTCTCATTTCCCATAATAACAGAACAAGAAATTTTAGATGATTGTAATATAAAAAATTTGTTAGACATCAGGAAGGGTTTATGGATTGGGGAGCAATGTTTATAGAATATCTTCTGAGCAAAAATGATTAGAAGAAATAGTTGATTACCTTGAAATGTTTAATGTCTAGATGGAGAAAGTGAACACATGTCCATCTATACAAATTTATTTATCTAGACACAACATACATAAATATATGGCAAGTAGAAGAGAAATCTGGAATCTCTCTAGTTTCATGTCTGAATGGTCTGTTTTCCTAATTCTACAACAAGAATGTGTGCCATGAGAGAACTCTCTGTAGAGTAGTCACTAGATTTTGAATCCCCTGTTTGCTATTCTCATTGGCAAATATGATAGTCTCCTTCTTACCATCTAATTCAAACAGATATTTCATCAGAAAACTGTAAAAAAGACATGTAAAAGGAAATTTTATAATAAATAATAAGATGAGAAATATAAAAATACACATGCATAAGAAAATATGACATTAACAAATAGGCCTAGTAATGAGATGTATAGTTTTAGTAACATAATGAGATGTACAGAGTGAAAGGTGTAGTAAGATGCGCACACATGTAAATGATAACTTGAGTGTGCATATGTAGGTGGTACAATGATATTCATTAGGGAGGTGTATATTCCAAGTCTGTTAAATAGGCATAATGCAAAGTAGAAAAAAAAGTGGGAGGGAAATGCAAAAGTTGAAGGAATGTAGTGAGATGTATAAGGGAAAAAGTTGTGATAAGATGCAGAAATTGTGCAGTAAAATGAAATGCATATGAGGAATAGAAAGAAATGCTGTGATAAGGTGGAAATAAAAGAACAACTGAAATGTGTATATGGAGCCGAATAATGAGATTGCTGAGTATATTGGAAGGAAACATCATAATCTGACTTATATACATATGTATATGTACATATTACATATGCATATTAAATGTATAAACGTGTTAATCTATATGTATAGATATACACATACACACATATATGCAATCTTGATTAATTTGTGATGTCTTTGATGTGGATATTTGGCCACAGAAATAAAGCAATACACATATCACACATTTTTGCAACCAAATTTTGAAAATTCAATTATAAATGTATCATGTTAGATAAGTTGGCTGACATTATACTTACCTTTCAAGCAAAATTCCATAGTGCTTTCCAAAATATTTAAACAACTGCCATTTATACGAATATTTTGTCAAAATACCTATCTTTTGGAAAGCCTTTAAATGTTCACCATTTCAATCTTGTATATTATTTACCAATTTTCTAGATGTGAGATGAAATTTCAACATAATTTTTATTTATATCTTATTGGTGATTTGGTGTAATCTTTGAAATGGGTATTAAAACCTCATTTTTCTTTTGAAAACTTTATATTCTTTACCCACCTACTCATTAAAGGATGTTTTTACTGTTTTATAGTTTTGGTTTTTTTTAATTGAAGCTTTTAATTTTCAAAACATATGCAAAGATAATTTTTCACCATTGAACCCTTGCAAAACATTGTGTTCCAACTTCTTCCCTCCCTGCACTGAATCCCCTCTTAGATGGGAAGTAATCCAATATATATTAAACATGGAAAAAAATATATATGTAAATCCGTATTTATACAATTATGTTGTTGCACAAGAAGAATCAAATAAAAAAAATGAGAAAGAAAATAAAATTCAAGCAAACAACAAAAAAGTGAAAATGCTGTGTTATGATGCATACTCGGTTCCCACAGTCCTCTCTCTGAGTGTAGATGGCTCTCATCATCGCAAGATTATTTGAATTGGTCTGAATCTTCTCATTGTTGAAAAGAGCCACATATGTTAGAAATGATTCTCGAATAATCTTGCCATTGCTATGTACAATAAAATCTTGATTCTGCTCATTTCACTTTACATCAGTTCATGTAACTCTCTTCAGGCCTCTAAAATTCATCCTACTGATTGTTTCTTATAGGACAATAATATTCTATAATATTCATATACCATAACTTATTCAGCCATTCTCCAGCTGATGGGCATCCAAACAGTTTCCAATTTCTTGCCACTCCAAAAACAGATGCCATAAACATTTTTGCACCTATGGATCTCTTTCTCTCCCTTAAATTCTCTTTGGGATATAAGGCCAATAGAAATACTGCTGGGTCAAAAGATGTGCACAGTTTGATAACCTTTTAAACATGGTTTCAAATTGCTCTCCAGAATAGCTGGATCCTTTTACAATTCCACCAACAATGTATTAGTGTCCCAGTTTTCACACATCCCCTCCAACATTCTTCATTATCTTTTCCTGTCATCTTAGCCAATCTGAGCGGTATATAGTGGTATCTCATAGTCATCTTAATTTAGACTTCTTTAACAAGAATGATATAGAGCACCTTTTCATATGACTAGAATTTTTTTCAATTTCTTGATCTGAAAATTGTCTGTTCATATCCTTTGACTATTAATCAATTGGAGTGGCTTGGATTTTTGTAAATTTGTGTCAGTTCTCTATATATTTTAGAAATGATGCCTTTATCAGAACACTTAAATGTAAAAATATTTTCCCAATTTAATGCTTCTCTTCTAATCTTGTCTGTATCAGTTTTGTTTGTGCAAAAACTTTTTAACTTATTATAATCAGAATTATCTATTTAGTGTTCAATAATGAACTCCAATTCTTTTTTGGTAACAAATTCCTTCCTTCTCCACAGATCTGAGAGATATGCCATCCTATGTTCTTCTAATTTGTTTATAATATCACTGTTTATATCTAAATCATGATCCATTTAGACTTTATATTCTTATATAGTGTTAGGAGTGTGTCAGTGCCTAGTTTCTACCATATTGGTTTCCAATTTTCCCAGCAGTTTTTGTCAAATAGTGAGTTCTTATCCCAAAAGCTGGGGTCTTTGAGTTTGTCTAACAGTAGATTACTATAGTCATTGATTATTTTGTCCTGTGAGCCTAACCTATTCCACTGCCAGTGCCAAATGGTTTTGATGACCACTGCTTTATAATATAGTTTTAGGTCTGGCATACATAGCTAGGCCACCTTCACTGGCATTTTTTTTTCATTAATTCCTTTGAAATGCTTGACCTTTTGTTCTTCCAAATGAACTTTGTTACTATTAGATCTGTAAATATAATCTGTAAAATAATTTCTGTAAATATAATTAAATATAATCTGAAAAATAATTTCTTGGGAGTTTGATTGATATGGCACTAAATAAGTAGATTAATTTAGGTTAGCATTGTCATTTTTATTGTATTTGCTCGGCCTACCCATGAGCACTTGATATATTTCCAACTGATTAGATCTGACTTTATTTGTGTGGAAAGTGTTTTGTACTTGTGTTCATATAGTTCCTGATTTTCCCTTAGCAAATAGATTCCCAAATATTTTATACTATTGGCAGTTATTTTAAATGGAAATTATCATTGCTTCTCTTACTGCTAGATGTTGTTTGTAATGTATAAAAATGCTGATGATTTTATTTTGTATCCTGCAACTTTGCTTAAGTTGTGAATTATTACCACTATTTTTTTTTTATTGATTCTCTAGTGTTCTCTAAGAATACCATCATAATATCTGCAAAGAATGATAATTTGGTTTCCTCATTACCTACTCTAATTCCTTTAATTTCTTTTTCTTCTCATTGCCAAAGCTAACATTTCTAATACAATATTGAATAGTAATGGTGATAGTAGGTAACCTTGTTTCACCTCTGATATTAATAGGAATGGTTCTAGTTTGCCCCCATTACTTATCATGCTTGCTGATGGTTTTAAATAGATACTACTGATCATTTTAAAGAAAAGTCCATTTATTCCTATACTCTCTAATATTTTTTAATAGGAATAGGTGTTGGATTTTATCAAATGTTTTTCTGTAGCTATTGAGATAATCATATGATTTTGTTAGTTTGATTATTGATATTATCAATTATGATGATACTTTTCATAATATTTCACCAACCCTGCATTTCTGGTATAAATCCTACTTGGTCATGATGTATTATCCTGGGGATTATTTTCTGAAATGTCTTTTCTAATATTTTATTTAAGATTTTTTGCAACAATATTAATTAGAGAAATTGATCTATAATTTTCTTTCTCTGTTTTCACCCTACCTGGTTTAGGTATCTGCACATTATCTGTGTCATAAAAGGAATTGGTAGCACTTCTTCTTTCTCTATTTTTTCAAATAATTTATATAGTATTGAAATTGGATGTTCTTTAAATGTTCAGTAAAATTCACATGTAAATTCATATGGCCCTGGAGATTTTTTTCTTAGAGAGATGATTAATACCTTGTCCTATTCCTTTTTCTAAAATGGGATTATTGAAATAATTTATTTCTTTTTCTGTTAACCTGAGCAATCTATATTTTTGAAGATATTCTTCCATTTCACTTAGATTATCATATTTATTGACATATAGTTGGGCAAAATAACTCCTAATTGTTGCTCAAATTTCCTCTTCATTGGTGGAAATTTTTCCTTTTCCTTTTTGAGACTACCAATTTGATTTTCTTCTTTCCTTTTTCTAATCAAACTAAATGTTTATCTATTTTTTTGGTTTTTCATAAAAGCAACTCTTAGTTTTATTTAGTAATTCATTAGTTTTTTTACTTTCTATTTTATTAACCACCCCTTTTATTTTCAGAATTTCAAATTTGGTATTTAATTGGGAGCTTTTAATTTGTTCTTTTTCTAGCTATTTTAGTTGCAAGCCCAATTCATTGATCTTCTCTTTCTCTATTTTGCAAGTAAGATGCAAATAAGCATCTAGTGATATAAAATTTCCCCTAATAACTGCTTTGGCTCCATCCTACAGATTTTGGTATGTTGTCTCATTGTTGTCATTCTCTTAGATAAAGTTATTGATTGTGTCTTTGATTTGTTGCTCTGTGCATTCATTCTTTAGGATTAGATTATTTAATTTCTAATGAATTTTTGGCTATTTTCCCCTGGTTTTTTACAGCATCACAATCTGAAAAAATTGCATTTACTATTTCTGCCTTTCTGCATTTGATTTTGAGGGTTTTATGCTTTAATATATTGTCAGTTTTTAGATAGGTTCCATGAAATGGCAAGAAAAAACTAAATTCCTTTCTGTCTGCATTCAATTTTCTCCAAAGATCTATCATACCTAACTTTTCTAAAATTCTGTTTATCTTTTTAACTTCTTTCTTATTTATTTTGTGGTTTAATTTATCTAGTTCTGAGAGAGCAAAGTTGAGATCCCCCACTAATATAGTCTTGCTATTCATTTCTTCTTGCAGCTCTCTTAACTTCTCCTCTTGGAATTTAGATGCTATACCACTTGGTGCATATATATTTAGTATTGATATTGCTTTATTATCTATGGCATCCTTTAGCAAGATAGAGTTTCCTTCCTTATTTATATTAGATCTATTTTTGCTTTTGCTTAATCTGAGATCAAGATCACTGCCTCTGTCTTTCTTTTTTACTTCACCTGAAGTATAACATATTCTGCTCCAGCCACTTACCTTTATTCCATATATATCACTCCGCTTTAAATGTGTTTCTAGGTAACAACATTGTAGGATTATGGCTTTTAATCCAGTCTGCTATCTACTTCCATTTTAAAGGAGAGTTCATCCTATTCACATTCACATTTAAAATAACTAATTATATATCCTTTCCCCTTTCCCTTCTCCCCTATATTTTGCTTCTGTCCACTATTCCCTCAAAAATCCACCCCTTTTACAGCCCCTCCCCCTTTCTTATACCTTTCCCCTACTACTTCTCTTTTCCCTTCTATTAGACTTCCCTTTTCTTTTCCCCTTTCCCTATAACATAAGACAAGTTTCTCTGTGAAACTAATATCTCTTTGAGCCTAATCTGATGAGACTAAGATTCACACAATGCTCATCCTGTTCCTTTGTTTCCCTCAATTACAATAAGTCTTCTTTGCCTCTTTATGAGATGTAATTTCCCTCATTTTACTTTCATTTTCCTCTTTTTCCAGTAGAATCCCCTTTCCACCTCTAGTTTATTTTTCATGTTATCACAATAAAATCAAATTATACCTCAACTCTCTAAGTATGCCCATAACAGAAATATAGTTCTCAAGTGTTCTTTCTTTTTTTTACCTTTTAATGCTTCTTTTCAGTTCTGTATTTGGAGATCGATTTTTTGTTCAGCTCTGGTCTTTTTATCAGAAATAAATGAGATTCACTTGTATCTTTGAATGTACATCTTTTTCCCTGAAAGATAATGCTCAATTTAGCTGAATAGTTGATTCTTGGCTGTAATCCAAGTTTCTATGCCTTTGAGAATATCAGATTCCAGGCCTTTTGATTCTTTAAGGTGGAAGCTGCTAGGTCTTGGGTAATCCTGATTATGACTGCCTGATATTTGAATTGTTTCTTTCTGGCTGCTTGCAATATTTTTTCCTTGATCCAATAATTTTGAAATTGGCTACTATATTCCTTGGAGTTTTTACTTTGGGTTCTCTTTCAGGAGGTGATCAGTGAATTCTTTCAATGGCTACTTTACTTTCTGGTTCTAGGACATCAGGGCAGTTTTTCTTGATGATTCCTTGAAAAATGATGTCTATCCTCTTTTTTTCATCATGGCTTTCAGGAAGTCCAATTATCCTTAAATTGTCTCTCCTAGATGTATTTTACCGGTAGTTGTTTTTCCAAGGAGGTATTTCACATTTTCTTCTATTTTTTTTTCATTTTTTTTGGTTTTGTTTGATTGATTCATTGTTTTATTGAATCATTCACTCCCATTTATTCAATTCTAATTTTTAATGTATTATTTTTTCAGTAAAAATTTTTAGCTCCTTTTGTATTTGGCCAGTTGTACTTTTAAATGAGTTGTTTTGTTCATTGCATTTTTTTTTCCATTTCACAAATTCTGTTTCACAAAAGATATTTCTTTTTCATATCAATTTTGTAAGGAGTTACATGCTTTTTCCATTTTATCAAATCTATTTTGTAGGAAGCTATATGCTGTACCTATTTTATCATATCTATTTTTAAGTTTTCTTCAGATAATTTCTGTTTTTCCTTTTCCATACCCTCTTGCAAATATCTCATTTCCTTTCCCCATTTTTCTTCTAACTCTGTTTTAAGGTCATTTTTTAAAAATATTCCAAGAAAGCCTTGTGAAATGGAGACCAGCTTATGTTTTCCTTTGGGGCTTCATCTGGAGTTGATTTGTCTTTAGAAATCTCAGGATTTGAGGTCTGTTCTTCTCTCCATAAGAGCTATCTATGGTCACAGTTCTTTTTGCTTTTTTACTCACTTTTTTAAGGTCAAGGTCTGCTCTTAAGGCAAAGGAGTGACAGCCACTTTAGCTTGCCATGGTTTAGTTTGCCACAGTTCTGCTGACTGGCTTGTAGTGCTAGATAATCATGTGCAGGTCCTGCAGTGTTCTAGGGCTCATGGCTTTACAATATTCCTTTTGTATTTGCTTTTGAATGTTTTACAATAAATTTGCTAAACCACCCATTTGCAACTAGGGCAGAGTTGCCTCAGAGCCTCACACACCCCTGGTGCATGGATATCTCAATGCTCTCACTTCCCAACCTAGCTCCTTGCCCCTGTCTCCCTGTACTGCTGTCTAGACTTGGCAAACTGTCCCCCTGCCCAATTGAAACAGACTTGTTCTGAAGTTCTTCCAAAGTATCTTCTGGAAATGTGTTGTAGTCCAAATATTTATGGATTCTGTCACTTCAAAACCAGTTCAGAGGCTTAATCTGCTGTTGATTTGAGAGAAGTTCAGAGGAGGTCACAGAAAACTGTGTTTGCTCTCCTCCATCTTGACTCCAACCCCATTTGTTTTTCTTTCCTAATTAAACAAATATCAAATCTTTGTCAATTTTATTTAATTTTTTTAATCAAACAACACTTATAGCTTCTGCTAGCTACATTAGTTTCCTGTATACAAAAAGCTTTCAATTTCACGTAGGTGAAATTGTGTTTTATCTTTTGTAATCACTTATACCTTCTCTTTGGAAAAGAATTCCTTGAATTCTCTCCCTAGCCATAGAGATAAAATATACATAAGCTCATTCTCTTCTATGCTTTTTGTAAAGTTGGCAGCTTTTTGTATTTGGCTTATATCAATTTGGAACTATTGTGGTTTGTGGTGCAAGATTTTAGCCTAAGTTTAATTTCTGTCAAAAATGCTTTGCAGTCTTTCCAGCATTTCTTATCAAATAGGAAATTTTTTCTCATTATTTGTATGTTTGACTATCGAATCTTTTGACCAGAAAATATTATAAATATGTAAAAAGAATAAGATTAGATTATAGAAGTATTCCTACATCTTTCAAGAAATAGAAGTGTGGATGAAGTATATTTTAGGAAAGCGGGAGAAAGACTATGATAATATACAGAGTTAGGAGACAGTATGATGTATGCAAATAGGCCAATTTGACTGGAATGAAGAGTGCTCATAAGCTTTTAACCATCAACTTTTTTTTTCAATCCCCTAAAACTCATTGATTCTAATTACATTTCCAATCAGTCTACATACAATAAGTATATTTGCTTGATGATATACAAAAACCTACCTGGTCAGTGGAGAGGGAAGGGAGGGTCAGGAAAATGGGAAATGCCTGAAACAATAGATTGGAGTCAGATTATGATGGGCTTTAAATGAGAAATAGAATATATCTTTTAGGTAATAGAAATCTACTTTAACTCCTTGTGCATAGGAATGACATAGTCAGATGTATTCTTAAGTAATATACTATGGAGTATGGATTAAAGAAAGAAGAAACTTCATGCAGTTAGAGAATATTACAGTAGTGCAAGTGAGAAGTGATGAGTGTCTTTACTAGGATAATGGATGGATGAGTAAAGAGGAAAGAATGGATGTTAGATGTGTTTTGGGGGAAGAATTAACAAAACTTAACAAGTGAATAAATATGGGTTACCAGTCAGAATAATAAGTTTCATTTAACTCTGAGGTGTTAGACCTTTATGAATAGACTTGTGTGAGTGGAAGGCTAATGTTCCCCATAATGCTTTTTTTTCATTTTCTTATCTACAGAAAAGGCATTTGGAAATGCTAAGAGCCCAGGTGCCCAATATACAAACATGCATATACATATACACATACACATATAAATGTGTGTATGGATATAGTGTGTATATATATGCATATATACATATTATGTGTATA
This sequence comes from Sarcophilus harrisii, assembly GCF_902635505.1. Classification (NCBI taxonomy): domain Eukaryota; kingdom Metazoa; phylum Chordata; class Mammalia; order Dasyuromorphia; family Dasyuridae; genus Sarcophilus; species Sarcophilus harrisii. Next base: position 278,844,213 of record NC_045427.1, read on the forward strand.
CACATATATACATATACATCTATATGCCTTTATTTTTTAAATAAAGTTTGACCAATTTTATTAAAGAATCATTTTGAACAGTTTACTTTTCACTGGCCTCTTATTACAAGCAGGTGATATATCTGAATCATGTACTTCAATGTAATACCTTCTATATACTTTACCCAATTCAATGCTGTTGCTACTGTAATCAAGTGAAGCTCAAAAGGATTTATTAAATACCTATTTTATATTATGAACTGTGCTATGTGATGAGGATATAAAGAAAGGCAAAAACATCTAGTGATCTTAAGTATCTTACAATATAAAAAGAGCCAAAATGCAAACAACTATGCACAATCAAAATATATGAAAGATAGATTGGAAATAGTCAACAGAAGGAAAGAATTAAGGGGCTGGGTCAGAAAGGTTTTTCAAACGAGATGAGATTTTAGCTGAGTCTTGCAGGAAGGAAACAATGAGGTAGACAAGAAGGAAAGAATTAGAGTCATGGACAGAGAACAGCTAATCAAAATTCTGGAAAGTCCAGAGATGAAGTGTCTTGTTCAAGGAATTTCAGGGAAGCCAGCGTCAGTTGATTAAAGCCTATATGAAAGGGAAGAAAGTGAAGGAAGACTGAAAAGTTAAAAAGGTAGCAGATTAATAGAGGATTTTATAATTGATTCTGTTAGTAATAGGGAACAACTAACAGTTACTAAAAAGCGGAGTGACATGGTCAAACCTCCTCCTTAGAAACATCACTGGGATAGATGAATCGAACTTACCTTAGAGTAGGACACCTAAATCAACTGGAAAGCTACTGTAATAATGCAAGTGTGAGTTGATAAGGTATTAGCAGTACAAAAGGATAAAAGATGGTGTATACAAGAGATGTTGAAAAGGTAGGATTTAGCAACAGAATTGATGTGTATGGAGAGGAAGGTGAGAGATAGGGGGTGAGCATAATAGCTAGTTAGTAAGCCCAGGTAACTTGAGGGGGTTGTTTTCTCAATAGTAATAAAGAAGTTAGGTAGAGAAGAGGAATTTTTGGAAAAAAAATCATCTGTATAAAGAGGTCATTAGAATCTATGGGAACTTGGTAATGAGATCATCAATTGAAATAGCATGGAGGGAGAGGAAAAGAAGAGCTGGAATAGTCTTAGATGATAGCCATAGTTAGCAGGCAAAGGATACTGAGAAGGAATAGTCAGACAGAGGGAGGGAACCAAGAGAGAAGTATAATGAAACCTAGAGGGTTTCCTTATCCCTTAATGCCTAATTCCTTAATGCCCCTAATAGGGATTCTACTCCATTTATGGTTTCCTTAAAGCCAAACATTGGTCAGAGATAACCATTTTTGTTTATTTGATCATTATTAGGGTCTGTTTGTAGTTCAGTACATATCTGCCACTTTTTATTGCCATACAGAACTTAGAATCAAAGGCCTCTAATGATTGTTTCATCCATCTTCCTGTTTTCCTGTGAAGGTCGATCCTAAAGAGTATCTCAATCAGAAATATGATTCTAAGATAGCCAGAGAAGAAGAAAAAAAGAAAAAGACAAAACACGACTCACCATTTTAACAACCTCTTGAGTATTTCCAAAATACCAAAAGTGAAGTTGTTGTTCAATCATGTTCCATTCTTCATGACTCTATGGAACATATCACACCACCACTGCCTGTGGTAATTTCTTGACAAAGATCCTGAAAGGCTTTACACATTTCCTTCTTCAGTGGATTAAGGGAAACAGAATTTAAATGACTTCCTCGGGGTCACACAGCTGAGGCTGTCTCTGAATTCAGGCCTCTGCTCTTTATTGACTGAGCCTCTTGACTCTTTCCAAGTGAAGAGCTTGAAAACACTTACTACATTTAAGGTTGAGAATTTACAAGCTATTAAATTCAATTAATATTTATTAAGCACCCATTCTGTTCCAGGCACTATGTTAGACACTAGGGATATAAGTAAGAAAAATATAGATATTCCCTGCCCTCAAGGATCTTATAGGGGAAGATAATATACAAATGGGAGCTGAAAAGTGGGAAGAGAACAATAAGAAACCTAATTCTGGGGTATGATGTTCAATGGAGTCCAAACCAAGCAGAGATGCTGATAATAAGTGAAGAATTACCAGGAAAAATGTGAAAGTTTAGAGCTCCCTATAAAGGAAGAAAAAAGCAGCTATGTACTCAGAGGATAGAGTGCTGGGCCTTTAGACTTGAGTTCAAATCACAAAGAATAAGACAGGACTGATTGACTAAACAACAACAAATAAAGGAAGAATTTGGCAGGAATTTAGTACCCTACCCTCTCTCCAGTCCGAAGGGAGATGACAATGAGGAGACAAGAAAGTTTTGAGTATCAAAAACTGAATCAATCAGCATGATGATGAGATTTTTGATGATTACTTAAACCTGGGTGGATCATCATGTTCCATAGAGTCCATGCTAAGCAGAGTTTCTGATGGATAATGGATAGTTACCTCAGTCATAATTATAATTATTAATCGTTTCACTTTTTTCCTTATCCCCTTCTTTTCCCCTTCAACTTTGGTTGTTGTTTTGTTTATAGTTGGGTTTTTGTTGTTGTTTTGTTTGTTGAGCAGTTGTGATGTTGATGACAGTTGATGACCCCATTTGCTTCATCCATCTTTCTGCTTTCCTATGCTTTCAATCAGAAATATGACTCCAAGATGGCCAGAGAACAAGAAAAAGAAGACAAAACACCATTCATCATTTTTAACACCCTCTTAAGTATTTCTAAAATACTAAAAGTTTTCTTGGCAAAGATACTAGATTATTTTGTCTTTCCTTCTGAAGTACATTTTACTGATGAGGACACTGAAACAGAGTTAAGTGACTTGCAAAGGTTCATACAGCTAGTAAATGGCTGAGATTAGATTTAAACATGTCTTTCTGACTGAAGGCCCATTACTTTCTCTATTTCTTACCCCATTCTTCCTTTTCCTTTTATTAGTAGATACTGTTTTAAATTGCTTGTTTAGAAGTCAAAAAAATATTTCATGAAATATTTTAATTTTCTTCAAATAGATTCTGATCTGATTATCACAAAAATAAAATAGAGTCAAGTTTCAGGACTGATCTATAATAAGATTTTTGCCAAAAAGTAAATCAGGAAAAAAAAAAAAGTAATGAAAAAGAAAATGCTCTAGAGTTGCAGATTTTTTGAAGGGGTGGAAAGTAGCAAAAAAAAAAGGCAATATAGAGTATAAAATTAGCCTTTTATCCCAAGATACTATAGACAGCACAGAAATAAGATGACGATTATCTGCAATGACTGCATGGGAGGAGGGTGAAGAAGTTCCAATTAAGCCAGTAGGATGAGAGATAGAGATGGCACAAACTGCCAGACAAAAGAGAAAGAAGTGACTGTAGAAAAGTCTTGGAAAGTATTTAATGGGCTGATCCAGGACTTTGAGGCAAACCTTTTGAATCCTGTCTTGGATCTGATACTGAAGAGCTTTCCAAACCTGAGCATATCATTTAGCCTTTGTGATTATCTGATAACAGCAAATATGTGTCTATAAAGATGTTAGGTCTTTAGCTAATTAAAAGTGAAAGATCAGCTCAGAGAGATGAATAAAGATGACATCCAGGTTTTAAGGACCACAGAAAAGTAAGCTTAGAGAAGAGAGAATATTAGTAGAACTCCTTCAGAAGAAAAAACAAGGAGGCAATAGAAAGGAAAGAGGGCTACAGGAGGGCTTTTTGAAATGTGGATTTTCTGAAAAAGAAAGAAAGAAAACTAAGAACTAAAAGAAAATACAATTTGTGAGAAAGGGAATTGTATAAATATATGTAGTCATAAGACCTAGCTTTGGCTTTGCCACTAACTAGCTATATAATATGGGGAAAATCTTGGCCTCAGTAGCCATAGTGGTAAAATAAGGAGAATGAACTAGGTGATTTCTAAGGTAATCATTCAGATCTAACATTCTATTATTATGTGATTCTCTAAAGTAAGTTCTTAGACTAACAAGAACACCAAAAATCTTGATAGAACACTTAGCTGAGTTGCTCATGAATTGTCTTCTGACATCCAGTATTTTTAAAATTATTTTATTTTTAATTTATTAAATAAAACCAGCATTTCCATAATACAGAATAAAAGATTATTGCACGTGAAACTTCACATCTATTATATACAAGTTACTATTCTTGTTAAATAAATAATAAAATTGTTATGTAATTTTTTTTTTCTCTTTCCTACCCCTATTCTAGAGATGGCTACCATTAGACACAAAGATTTATATCCATATATGTATGTGTGTATGTGTGTGTATATGTATGTGTGTGTATGTGTTTGTGTGTGTGTGTGTAAAATCATTCTACACACACTTCTATTTATCTACTACCTTTCTACTACTACCTGGATCTCCTGTTGTTATGCAAGGTCAAAAGTAGGAGAAGTTTGAAAGTATGGGAAGGTCCTGACAATAATGAATATTTTTTAAAATCTTTAAACACTCAAGGAACCATGTTAGAGTCTGAAGATTTAAAAAACAAAAAGAAAAAAGCCCTCACCTTCAAGGAATTTCATTCATAGGAAAAATACTGTTTAAATGAAAAGTATGTACAAGCTAAAAATAAAATTATTTCATGGTAAGAGCATTACCAACTAGAGATGATCAAAAAAGGCTTTCTATATGAGATGGTATTTGATTTGAACCTTAAAGGGAACTAGGGACTCAGAAAGACAGAATGACAAAACATGTCTGTCTAAATCTCTTAGAAGGTAAGAGGAAGCATTTTGCATAGGATAGGACATTGAATTGATAGATACACTGGATTCAAATCCTGCCTCAATCACTAATTATCTGAGGAACCCTGGCCAACTCACTTCACTATTTCCTCTATCTATTTATAAAATACTGTGAGGTTATATTCAGTGGTTTCTAAGGTCTCTTCCAGACAGAGTTTGCTAGTCAGCTTGAATGGGGCTTATGATTGTCTTGGTGATCCAGACCAGGGGATCTCAAACAGAAATGCATCTCAGTTACCATTTATTCACTTTTAAAAAAACCCTACAAATTAACATTATCTATTTTTGACATTGTCATTAACTAGGTTTATGGCATTGGACAAGCCATTTTATTTTTCTAGGCCTCAGTAATAAGTACTTTATTTATTTTTTAAACATTTCTCAATCACAGTTTAATTCGGGTTGGGATATATTCAGAAGTTTTACAGGCCTCCGATTTGATAATACTGGTCTAGTCCTAAGAAATTGATGGAGAAAATATTAAGTCAAATTACATTTAAAACCTTATCTTGCACACTTCTAAAAATTCTCTTAATTTTTAAATTTTTTTAGAGCAAGAATTGAACAGCTTTGGTTCAACTCAATCTTACCATTTAAATTTTATCTTCCAAGAAGAATATAACTTCTTGTGGCAGAGATTGTTTTTTTATTTTTTGTTTTTTAAATGTACAGAATCTAGCAGTGCCATAAATGTCTAGAAGAATTTTACACATATTGGATGTTGTCAGGACATCTTCATACATTCATACATTTCTACTTTTGATCTTGCACAACAGTAGGAGAACCAGGTAGTGATCAAAAATTAGTGATGCTAAGAAGAATTCATGAAAGATTCAAATAAGCACTCTACCAAGATTTTTAGCTTTCTTGCTGCTCCCAAGAACTAACTTTGGAGAATCACAAAATAAAAAAAGTTAGATCTGAGTGAGACATGAGAGATCATATAGGTCATTTTTCTTACTTCACTGTTAAAGTTACCAATACACTCAACTTCCTTTTTCAAAATCTAAAGAGTCACCTTCCTGTTGTTGTTATCCTTTATTTTTGAAGGGGATCAAAATGACATCATATGTAAGAACTGAGCTACAGAGTGCCCAACTGTGGCTGTTCAGACCAATATGAGTTCAGAATGCTCTGCCACAGATCAGACACAAATAGTCCATAAAAACATTTGGGGTGGCTTCTCTAATTTTGCCTGTTTTGCCTCTCCTATGGGCTAATTCAATTCTGCTTTGCTCATAGAACATGGCACTATTTCTGATGAGTGCACATTATGCTGGGGGTTTCAGTGCTGTTGTCTCCCATGTCATACAATTGATTCTAAAGTTCTTAAGAGATAGCTGGAGAGTGTTCTTGTATCTCTTTTTCTGACCAACTTGGGAGCATTTGTCTTGTGTGAGTTCTGTATAGAGAATTAGCCTCATTTTTTAAAGCTTTTATTTTCAAAATACTTTTCAAAATATTTTCAAAATTTCTTTTCAAAATTCAAAAAAATACAGTTTTCAACATTCACCCTTACAAAACCTTATGTTCCAAATTTTTTCTCCTTCCCTTCCTCTCACCCCCTCCCTTAGATAGCAAGTAATCCATAAATGTTAAACGTGCAATTCTTTTATACATCTTTCCACAATTATCATGCAACATACACACACACAAAAAATCAAATCAAAAAGGGAAAAAAAATTAGCAAGAAAACAAAAAGCAAGCAAACAACAACAAAAGTGAAAAATCCTCTCTCTGTGTGCAGATGGTTCTCTTCATCACAAGACCTTTGGAATTGACTTGAATCAATCTGTTGAAAAGAGCCACATCTGTCAGAATTGATCATCATATAATCTTATTGCCATGTACATGTTCTCTTTGTTCTACTCACTTCACTTAGCATCATTTCATGTAAGTCTCTCCAGGCCTTTCCAAAATCATTCTGCTGATTGTTTCTTACAGAACAATAATATTCCATAACATTCATATACACTAACTTATTTAGCTATTCTCCAACTGATGAGCATCTACTCAGTTTCCAGTTCCTTACAACTACAAAAAAGGGCTGCTACAAAAATTTTTCTATATGTAATTTCTTTTCCCATTTTTATGATCTCTTTAGGATACAGGCCCAGTAGAGACACTGCTAGATCAAAGGGTATGCACAGTTTAATAGCTCTTTGGGCAAGTTCCATATTGCTTTCCAGAGAGATTAAATCAGTTTATAAGTCCACCTACAATGTATTAGTATCCCAGGTTTTTACACACACACACACTCCCAACATTCATCATTATCTTTTCCACATGCATCATTATCTTAGCCCATCTGGGAGGTATCTAGTGGTACCTCAGAGTTGCCTAATTTGCATTTCTCTGATCAATACTAATGTAGAGCATTTTTTGGTACAACTCATAAATGGTTTCAATTTCTTCATCTGAAAATTGTCTGTTCATATCCTTTGGCCATTTATCAACTGGAGAATGACTTATATTGTTATAAATTTTAGCCAATTCTCCATATATTTTAGAAATTAGGCCTTTATCAGAACCTTTGGATATAATTTTTTTTCCAGTTTTCTACTTCTTTTCTAATCTTGTCTCCATTAGTTTAGTTTGTACAAAAACTTTTTAACTTAATATAATAAAAATTATCCATTTTGCATTTCATAATGGACTTTAGTTCTTCTTTGACCACAAATTCCTTCCCTCTCTACAGACCTGAGAAGTAGACTATCCTTTATTTTTGTAATTTGCTTATAGTATCACATTTTATATCTAAAACACGAATCCATTTTGCCTTAGCTTGGTATATAGAAAGTGTTAGGTATGAGTCAATGTCTAGTTTCTTCCATACTAATTTGACTTGGTCCCATTATTGACACCACCACCTTTGCAAATAATACAATCCTGATCAAACTACGCCAACAATCAATGAAAATTCCCAACAGGGGAAAGGAAAAAATCGATCAAAATTTACAAGGTTTTCCTTTTTTTTAACTCTAAAGAACTTTAACAAGGACAATCTGTTAGTATATTTTATTTACATTTTATATTTTGTACATTGGTAAGAAGGAGGAGTATTAACAGTCATTTATCCATGACCAAACAGCTTTTAATATGTTCTCTGTCCTGCTTTTAACTTTTTCTTTGTTGAGAGCTGTTTTACTTTTTTAAGATTTTGATTTTCATTTTTTTCTTTTCTCCTTCCCCAAAATGACAATCTGATATAGATTATATTGTACAAACATATGAAACATATTTCCATATTACTCATGTTGTTAAAGAAGAATCAAAAGAAATGGGAAAAATCATGAGAAAGAAAAAACAAAACAATCAAGAAAGTGAAAATAGTATGCTTCAATCAGCATTTGGACTCCATAGATTTTTTTTTTTTCTGCATGTGATTAGCATTTCCCATCATGAGACTTTTAGAATATTTTTATATAATATTGCTGAGAATAACTAGATATATTGAAATTGATCATCACACAATGTTACTGATGCAGTATAAAATTTTCTCCTGCTTCTGCTCCTTTAATTTTGCATTAGTTCATGCAAAACTTTCCAGGTTTTTTCTGAAATCTGCCTACTCATCACTTTTTACAGAATAACGGTATTCCATTACACTCATTTACCACAATTTGTTCAGCCATTCCCCAATGGGAATCCCCTTTACTTCTGTTTTTTGCTATCTCCAGGACAATTGTTATAAACATTTTTGTCCTTATAGGTCTTTCCCCCTTTTTTATGATCCCTTTGGTATATACACTTAATAATGGCATTGCTGGATCAAAGGGTAGTTGGTTGATTGCTTTCCTTTGTTCTTGAAGAAGATCAAAATGATATCATTATATTAGAGACAAGTTATAGTATGTCCAACTGTGGCCAATCAGATCACATGAGCTCTCTATGCTTTGCCACAGATGGGCACAAATAGTCCATATGAACATTTGGGGTATTTTCTCTAACTTTGCATATTTCACATTTCTTCTGACCTACTTTAATTCTATTTTGCTCAAAGAGCACAACACTTTCTCTGATGAGCACAAAGCCTTTTTTTTTTAATTTAATGCAATCAATTTAATGTAATCAAGATTATTTTGTAATTTTCTCCGTCTCCTGTTTGGTCATAGATTCTTCCCTTCTCCAGAGAACTGACAGTTAAATTATTCCTTGTTCTTCTAATTTGCTTATGATATCATCCTTTATATCTAAATCATATACCCATTTTGACATTAGCTTGATATATGGTACGAAATATTGGCCACTGCCTGGTTTTTGTCCTACTATTACCCTGTTTTCCCAGCAATTTTGTTAATGAATTTTTATCCCAGAAGTAGACATCTTTGGGTTTATCAAGCCATGGATTGCAATACTCATTGACTATTGTGTTTTGTGCATCTAACCTATTTCACTAATAGACCACTCTTTCTCAGTACCAACTAGTTTTGATGATTGTCATTTTATAAATATCATTTTAGATCTGATATAGCAAGGCCCCCTTCTTTTGCATATTTTTTCATCAATTCCCTTGATATTCTTGAATTTTGTTTTTCAAGATGAATGTTATTATTTCTTTCTAACTCCATAAAATATTTTGATAGTTTGATTGGCATGGCACTGAATAAGTAATTTAGGTAGAATAGACATTTTTATTATATTAGCTCAGCCTATCCATGACCTGCTTCTAACTTAAGTTGTGATGTGAACACATTCCTTATGATCTCAGAAGATAGGTAAAATAACTTATTCAAAAGGGGAAAGTAGAAAAAAAACATATAATCTTATTTCTAGTATTTTAATAACATGGTGTGTCAGAATGTGTATATGTGTGTTTGTGTATGTGTATGAGTATTTAGCTGTACCATAAATATCTGATTTGTATGCAATGATTAAAAGGCCAATGATTTTTTTCTTTGTGAAGTTGTTGTTTGAGTGAAGCTTTTTTTAGAATTTTTACTTGTTTTGTTTATTTTTTATTGTTCTTTTTGATGTATAAGCAAAACTGAACAACCAACAATAAAACAAAACTTTATTTAAAAAAAAAATTCCTTAAGGTCCAGCCAAAGTTTTGATTACAAATTTTCTGATTGCAAATATTTGCACAATATTTTAATGTTCATTTCCCTTTATAATCCTCTGTCACCTTTGGTACAACTAGAGAAATTAAAGAATAGTTCATGAATGAAATGATATTAGAGATAAACCTTGAAGGAAGACAAAACAATTTTTGAAAACAGAGAAAAGAAAGAAATACATATGATTACCAATAGATAATAAGTGAAGATATATAGGTAGAAGTGTAGTTTCTGGCACATAAAAAGTACTAAATAAATACTTATAGACTGACAGACAGGAGATGGAGTGCCAGGTTCAGGAATTCTGAGGGGAATGAAGGGTCATGGAAGCCAGTCAAATGAAACCCTTCAAGGTACTCACCAATGGGAGAATGAGTGAGGGACTTGCATAATAATATTCTGTAAATATTTTACCTGTCAGATCTGTGGATAAGGGGAGAATTTATGACAAGAGGTAGAAAGCATTACAGAAGTAAAAAATGGATAATTTTGATTAAATTAAGTTAAAAAGGCTTTGTACAAATAAATCTACCGAAACCCTGGATTAGAAGGGGAGGGGGAAAATATATAACTTTGTCAACACCTATCAGGTTGGCTAATATGGCAGAAAAGAAAAATAACAAATGTTTAGAGGGATACAGAAAAATTGAGACAGTAATGCATGGCTTGTGTTGTGTTGTTAATTAGCCTACCGTTCTAGAGAAATTTTCAGAATATAAAACTTTGTATAACCTTTGACCCAATAATACTTAGTCTGTATCCAAAAGGGATTGTTAAAAAGGGGTGGGGTAGGGATGAAAGGACTTATATTTGCAAAAATATAGCACCTCTTTTTGTGATGGCAAAGAATTGAAAACTGAAGGAATGTCCATCAATTACAGAATGGCCACATAAATAGAGGTACGTGACTATGGTGGATTTTGTTTTCTTATTTAATCCTTCAGTCATGTCTGGCTCTTCATGATCTCATGGACCATTTTATCCTCTTCTATCTCCTGAAGTCTGTCTAAGTTCATGTTCATTATTTCCATGATACTATATATCCATCATTTTCTCTTTTCTTTTCATTTCTCTTTTCTTTTTTGCCTTCAATTTGTTCATTTTTATTTGTTCATGTTCAGTTTTATTTGTTATTCTTTTATTTTTTAAAATCATTTATTTTTAATATACTTTTTTATGAATCATGTTAGGAGAGAAAAATCTGAGCAAATGGGAAAAATCATGGGAGAGAGAAAAAAACAGAAAAAAGAAGTGAAAATAGCATATATTGATTTTCATTCAGTCTCCTTAGAGCTTTTCCTGAATGAAGATGGCATTTTCTGTTCAAAGTCTATTGGGATTTCTTTGAATAACTGAACCACTGAGAAGAACCAAGTCTTTCATAGATGATCATTCCACATTTTTGCTGTTATTGTGTACAATGTATTCTTGATTCTGCTTGTTTTGCACAGCATCAGTTTATGAAAATCTTTCCAGGCCTTTCAAAAATCAGTTTGTTCATTATTTTTTATGTAAGAATAATATTCCATTATCTTGATATATCACTCTTGTTCATCCAGTCTTTCCCCAATTGATGGGCATCTACTCATTTTCCAATTCTTTGCTACCACAAAAAGAGCTACATAAATATTTTTGCACATATAGATCTTTTCCCCTCCTTTATGATTGTCTTGGAATATAGACCCAATAGTGCCTGGGTCTGGGTATACACAATTTTATATCCCTTTTAGCATATTTCCAAATTGTTCTTCAGAATGGTTGGATCATTTCACAATGATCCACCAACAATGCAATAGTGCATTTTTCCAGAATCACTTCCACCATTTGTCATTACCTTTTCCTGTCAACTTAGTCAACCTCTGAAGTATGAGGTGTAGCTCAAAGTTGTTTTAATGTGCATTTTTCTAATCAATAGTGATTCAAAGAATTTATTCATATAACTGTAGATGGCTTTAATTTCAGTATCTGAAAATTGTCTGTTCATATCTTTTGAATATTTGTCAAATAGGAAATGACTTAAAAAGTAAGAAATGACATATTCTTTTTTTTTTTTTTTTGAGCTTTTTTTTTTTTTTAATTTAATAGCCTTTTATTTACAGGTTATATGCATGGGTAACTTTACAGCATTAACAATTGCCAAACCTCTTGTTCCAATTTTTCACCTCTTACCCCCCACCCCCTCCCCCAGATGGCAGGATGACCAGTAGATGTTAAATATATTAGATGTTAAATATTAGATACACAATAAGTATACATGACCAAAACATTATTTTTCTGTACAAAAAGAATCAGACTCTGAATTATTGTACAATTAGCTTGTGAAGGAAATCAAAAATGCATGTGTGCATAAATATAGGGATTGGGAATTCAATGTAATGGTTTTTAGTCATCTCCCAGAGTTCTTTCTCTGGGCGTAGCTGGTTCAGTTCATTACTGCTCCATTGGAAATGATTTGGTTGATCTCATTGCTGAGGATGGCCAGGTCCATCAGAACTGGTCATCATATAGTATTGTTGTTGAAGTATATAATGATCTCCTGGTCCTGCTCATTTCACTCAGCATCAGTTCGTGTAAGTCTCTCCAGGCCTTTCTGAAATCATCCTGTTGGTCATTTCTTACAGAACAATAATATTCCATAATATTCATATACCACAATTTATTCAGCCATTCTCCAACTGATGGGCATCCATTCAGTTTCCAGTTTCTAGCCACTACAAAAGGGCTGCCACAAACATTCGTGCACATACAGGTCCCTTTCCCTTCTTTATAATCTCTTTGGGATATAAGCCCAGTAGTAACACTGCTGGATCAAAGGGTATGCACAGTTTGATAACTTTTTGAGCATAGTTCCAAACTACTCTCCAGAATGGTTGGATTCGTTCACAACTCCACCAACAATGCATCAATGTCCCAGTTTTCCCGCATCCCCTCCAACAATCATCATTATTTTTTCCTGTCATCTTAGCCAATCTGACAGGTGTGTAGTGGTATCTTAGAGTTGTCTTAATTTGCATTTCTCTGATTAATAATGACTTGGAGCATCTTTTCATATGACTAGAAATAGTTTCAATTTCTTCATCTGAGAATTGTCTGTTCATATCCTTTGACCATTTTTCAATTGGAGAATGGCTTGATTTTTTATAAATTAGAGTTAATTCTCTATATATTTTGGAAATGAGGCCTTTATCAGAACCTTTGACTGTAAAAAATATTTTCCCAGTTTATTGCTTCCCTTCTAATCTTGTCTGCATTAGTTTTGTTTGTACAAAAACTTTTCAGTTTGGTATAATCGAAATTTTCTATTTTGTGATCAGTAATGATCTCTAGTTCTGCTTTGGTCATAAAGTCCTTCCCCTTCCACAGGTCTGAGAGGTAAACTATCGTGTTCCTCTAATTTATTAATAATTTCATTCTTTATGCCTAGGTCATGAACCCATTTTGACCTTATCTTGGTGTACGGTGTTAAGTGTGGATCAATGCCTAGTTTCTGCCATATTGGTTTCCAATTTTCCCAGCAATTTTTATCAAACAGTAAGTTCTTATCCCAAAAGCTGGGGTCGTTGGGTTTGTCAAAGACTAAGTTGCTATATTTGTTGACTGTTTTATCTCTTGAACCTAACCTATTCCAGTGATCAACTAATCTATTCCTTAGCCAATACCAAATGGTTTTGGTAACTGCTGCTCTATAATATAATTTTAGATCTGCTACAGCTAAGCCACCTTCATTCGATTTTTTTTTCATTAATTCCCTTGAAATTCTTGACCTTTTGTTTTTCCATATGAATTTTGTTGTTATTTTTTCTAGGTCATTAAAATAGTTTTTTGGGAGTCTGATTGGTATAGCGTTAAATAAATAGATTAGTTTACGTAATATTGTCATCTTTATTATATTTGCTCGCCCTATCCAAGAGCATTTAATATTTTTCCAATTGGTTAGATCAGACTTAATTTGTGTTTTTTTTTTCCTTGATAATTTTTTTTTAATTTAATAGCCTTTTATTTTTATTTACAGGATATATACATGGGTAACTTTACAGGATTAAAAATTGCCAAATCTCTTGTTCCAATTTTTCACCTCTTACCCCCCCCACCCCTAGATGGCAAGATGACCAGTAGATGTTAAATACATGAAAATATAACTTAGATACACAATAAGTATACATGACCAAAACATTATTTTGCTGTACAAAAAGAATCAGACTCTGAATTATTGTACAATTAGCTTGTGAAGGAAATCAAAAATGCATGTGTGCATAAATATAGGGATTAGAATTCAATGTAATGGTTTTTAGTCATCTCCCAGAGTTCTTTTCTGGGCATAGCTAGTTCAGTTCATTACTGCTCCATTAGAAATGATTTGGTTGATCTCGTTGCTGAGGATGGCCTGATCCATCAGAACTGGTCATCATCTAGTATTGTTGTTGAAGTATATAATGATCTCCTGGTCCTGCTCATTTCACTCAGCATCAGTTCGTGTAAGTCTCTCCAGGCCTTTCTGAAATCATCCTGTTGGTCATTTCTTACAGAACAGTAATATTCCATAATTTTCATATACCACAATTTATTCAGCCATTCTCCAACTGATGGACATCCATTCAGTTTCCAGTTTCTAGCCACTACAAAAAGGGCTGCCACAAACATTCGTGCACATATAGGTCCCTTTCCTTCTTTATAATCTCTTTGGGATATAAGCCCAATAGTAACACTGCTGGATCAAAGGGTATGCACAGTTTGATAACTTTTTGAGCATAGTTCCAAACTACTCTCCAAAATGGTTGGATTCGTTCACAACTCCACCAACAATGCATCAATGTCCCAGTTTTCCCGCATCCTCCAACTATCATCATTATTTTTCCTGTCATTTTAGCCAATCTGACAGGTGTGTAGTGGTATCTTAGAGTTGTCTTAATTTGCATTTCTCTGATTAATAATGACTTGGAGCATCTTTTCATATGACTAGAAATAGTTTCAATTTCTTCATCTGAGAATTGTCTGTTCATATCCTTTGACCATTTTTCAATTGGAGAATGGCTTGATTTTTTATAAATTAGAGTTAATTCTCTATATATTTTGGAAATGAGGCCTTTATCAGAACCTTTGACTGTAAAAATATTTTCCCAGTTTATTGCTTCCCTTCTAATCTTGTCTGCATTAGTTTTGTTTGTGCAAAAACTTTTCAGTTTGGTATAATCGAAATTTTCTATTTTGTGATCAGTAATGATCTCTAGTTCTGCTTTGGTCATAAAGACCTTCCCCTTCCACAGGTCTGAGAGGTAAACTATCCTGTGTTCCTCTAATTTATTAATAATTTCATTCTTTATGCCTAGGTCATGAACCCATTTTGACCTTATCTTGGTGTACGGCGTTAAGTATGGATCAATGCCTAGTTTCTGCCATATTAGTTTCCAATTTTCCCAGCAATTTTATCAAACAGTAAGTTCTTATCCCAAAAGCTGGGATCTTTTGGGTTTGTCAAAGACTAGGTTGCTATATTTGTTGACTGTTTTATCCCTTGAACCTAATCTATTCCACTGATCAACTAATCTATTCCTTAGCCAATACCAAATAGTTTTGGTAACTGCTGCTCTATAATATAATTTTAGATCTGGTACAGCTAAGCCACCATCATTCGATTTTTTTTTCATTAATTCCCTTGAAATTCTTGACCTTTTGTTTTTCCATATGAATTTTGTTGTTATTTTTTCTAGGTCATTAAAATAGTTTTTTGGGAGTCTGATTGGTATAGCGTTAAATAAATAGATTAGTTTACGTAATATTGTCATCTTTATTATATTTGCTCGCCCTATCCAAGAGCATTTAATATTTTTCTAATTGGTTAGATCAGACTTAATTTGTGTTAAAAGTGGTCTGTAATTTTGCTCATAAAGTTTCTGATTTTCCCTTGGCAGATAGGTTCCTAAATAAGAAATGGCATATTCTTAAAAATTTGAAACATTTCTCTACATGTTTTAGAAATGAGACCTTTATCAGAAATACTGGTTGTAAAGATTTTTTTCCCCACTTCCCTTTTAATTTTGGTTTTGTTTGTGCAAAAACTTTTTAATTTAATAGAATCAAAATTACTCATTTTCCCTTTCATAATGTTCTCTAGTTCTTCTTTGGTCATAAATTCCTCCCTTCTACAAAGATCTAATGGGCAAATTATTCCTTGTTCTCCTAATTTGTTTAAGGTATCTTCCTTCATGCCCAAATCATGTACCCATTTTGATCTTATTTTGGTACAGAGTGAGATGTAGTTCTATCTCAAGTTTTTAACATGTTATTTTCCAGTTTCCCCAGCAATTCTTATCAAAAAATGAGTTCTTATTCCAGAAGCTGGAGCTAGTATTTGATAAACCCCACATTGCTATAGGCTTTGATTATTATGTCATGTGTATCTAATCTATTATGCTGATCCACCACTCATTTCTTAGCAAGTATCAAATGATTTTGATGACTGCTGTTTTACAATAGAGTTTTAGGTTTGGTATTACTAAACTAACATAATTTCTATTCTTTTCATTAATTCCCTTGATATTCTTGATTTTTTGTTCTTCCAGAAGAATTGTGTTACTTTTTCCAAGTTCTATAAAATAATTTTTGGGAGTTTGATTGGTATGACACTGAACAAATAGACAAATTTAGACAGAATTGTCATTTTTATTGTATTAGCTCTGCCTATTCATGAGCAATAGATAGTTTTCTAATTGTTTAGACCTGATTTTATTTGTGTGAAAAGTGTTTTGTAATTGTGTTCATATAATTCTAGGATTTGTTTTGCCAGGTAGACCCCAAATATTTTATTTTGTCCACAGTAATTTTTTTTAATATAAATTATTTTATGAATTATGTTGGGAGAGAAAAATCAGAGCAAATAGGAAAAACCATGGGAGAAATGAAAAAGAAAGTGAACATAGCAGGTGATGATTTATATTCAGTCTCCTTAGGTCTTTTTGTGGATGTAGATGGCATTTTCTGGTCAAAGTCTAATGGGATTGCTTTGAATCACCGAACCACTGAGAAGAACCAAGTTCTTCATAGTTGATCATTGCACATTCTTGCTGTTATCGTATACATTATATTTTTGGCTCTGCTTGTTTTGCTAAGCAACAATTCATGAAAATTTTTCCAGGTATTTCTAAAATCAGCTTATTCATTATTCTTATGGAAGAATAACATTTAATTATCTTGATATAATACAATTTGTTAGGCCATTTCCCAAGTGATAGGCATCTACTCATCTTCCAATTCTTTGCTACCACAAAAAGAGCTGCTACAGATATTTTTGCAGCCCTGTGTCCCTGGAATAAATCATACTTGGTCACAGTATTATCCTGCTGATAAGTTGCTGAAATTTCTTTGCTCATATTTTATTTAAAATTTTTGCATTAATATTCTTTAGAGAGATTGGTCTATAATTTTCTTTCTCTGTTTTGGCTCTTCCTGGTTTAGTTATCAGTGCCATATCTGTGTCATAGAAAGAATTTGGCAACCTTGCTTTTTTATCTATTTTTCCAAATAGTTTGCATATTGTCGGAATTAATTGTTCTTTAAATGTTTGGTAGAAGTCACTTGTGAATCTATCTGGCCCTGGAGATTTTTTCTTAGGAAGTTCATTAATGACTTGATTAATTTATTTTTCTAAAATGGGATTAAGTAATTTATTTCCTCTTCTATTAATCTGGACAAATTATATTTTCATAAATATTCATCCATTATGGTTAGATGGTCAGACTTGCTGCCATACAGTTGGGCAAAATAGCTCCTAATTATCACTTTAAATTTCTTTTTCATTGATGGTAGGTTTACCCTTTTCATTTTTGATGTGAGTGATTTCTTGTTCTGAATAAATTAATAAAAGTTTTATTTATTTTGTTGTTTTTTTCATAAAACCAACTCAGCTTTATTTATTACTTCAATAGTTTTCTTAGTTTCAATTTTATTAATTTCCCCTTTGAGTTTCAGATTTTCTAATCTGGTATGTAATTGGGGTTTTTTCTAGCTTTTTTAGTTGCATGTACAATTCATTGATCTCCTTTTTCTCTGTTTTATTCATATAGCTATTTAGAGGCATAAAATTTCCCCTGAGAACTATTTTGGTATGTTGTCTCATTATTGTGATTTTCTTGGATGAAATTATGGATTGCTTCTGTGATTTGTTGTTTGATCCACTCATTCTTTAGAATAATATTATTTAATTTCCAAATAGTTTTTAATCTATTTTTCCTTGGCCCTTCATTGAATATAAATTTTATTACATTGTGGTCTGAAAAGGAATTATTATTTATTATTTATTATTACTGCTTTTCTGCATTTGATTGTGAGGTTATTTATTCTCTAATACATGATCAGTTTTTGTGTAGGTGCCATGTACTACCAAGAAAAAGATGTATTCCTTTCTGCCCTTATTCAATTTTCTCCAGAGAGTGAGCATATCTAGGTTTTCTAGGATCCTATTAACTTCCCCAGTTTCTTTCTTGTTTGTTTTATGGGTAGATTTGTCTGATTCTGAAAGGGGAAGTTTGACGTCCCCACTAGTATGGTTTTGTTTCTTCCTGACACTGGCTTAAAATTTCTACGAATATGGCTGCTGTACCACTTGGTGCATATTAATTTAATAGAGTTACTACTTTATTGTTTATAGTGATGTGGGAAAGATTCTTTTCTAGATTCCCACCCCCTCCTAGTTAATAATGTAAATTACCCTTTAACTCACAAATCCTGGTCCCTTTGAATTCCAATAGAAGATCCAGACCTGTCCCAGCCCCACCCAGATCTGAGCCAACTTTGGGGCTACACCCAAAAGCCCCTCAAGCTAAATCTCCCATTATAAAAGGGAGACACTGGGACCCCCTCTTTGCAGAGATTCCAAACATGCTAGTTATGTGAGGATCCTCTGTCCACTGGACCCTCTGTCTGGTGCCCTCCTTATCCTCTACCTTCACCTATCCTTACTTCCAAACTCAGTAATAAACCTCTTTTATCAATCTAGCTCTCGGCCAATAAATGCCTTTATTGGGGAATCGTGATGCTACTAGACTTCATTTACCACCGTATCCTTGCGCCATATCCAAGAGGGTTGCAGGGAAGCTCTGTTTGAATCCCAACATCCCAAACCTGCCACTAGACCTCAACTAAACCCTAATTTCATTTAGGTACCCCAAATCTAGATCTCAGCAATAGTACTCTTTGTCAGGATAATTTTTACTTCCTTATCTCTGTTAATAAGATTAATTTTTAATTTTGTTTTATCTGAGATCAGAATTGCTACCCCTGCTTTTTTTTTAACTTCAGTTGAAACATAATAAATTCTGTTCCAGTCTTTTACTTTTACTCCATATGTTTCTCTCTGTGTTAAACATGTTGTATTGTAGAATTCTGTTTTTTAATCCACTCTGCTACTTGCTTCTGTTTTATGGGACGATTCATTCCATTCACATCTACAGTTATAATTACCAACTCTGTATTTCTCTAGATCCTATTTTGTCCCTTATATGTACAAAATCTGGGTAAATATCACCAAACTGCATATCAGGATTATGTATCAGTAGGTCTGATGCTACGTCTCCTGGGTAATATATCACACATTGTCTACCTATATTCAGGACTGGGACATTAGCTACACATTCCCCAATTTCCCAAATCATTGTATGGATAGATACTGTTTTGTAAGTACTCTCAGGAGGTGACATGGTCATGGTCAAGCCCACTGTGTGTGGAGGCAAGGGATGTATACGCCTGACAGGGACAGGTTTCAGCTCTCCAGGGGATATCTCAGTAGTCCCAGCTGCATACAGTTCTCTTCTCCCTAATTGCAATCCCCTTCCCTCACAGACTTACTTAAAAACTCTCTGGGTATAACAGCAGTTGCCATCACATCCCAAGTGTTTTTTGGCTGGGGCCCTAGAGCCTGAGCCTGAGGCCCCACCTCTTGTAATAAACACATAGGAGGTGGGCAAAACTGCTTCATGTGGGTACTGATGGTGTCATTTCCCTTCCACTCCTCCCCCTCCTCCTCCTTCCCCTCTGCTAGAAAGGTAGAGTTGAGGGAGGAAGATCAGAAGATGGGGACTACCCTAACAGAACATGCTAGGGTGTAGGCAGAATTGAAAAGGAGCTTTGAATGTGAAAAGCACCACACCCCTTCTCATCAGCAAGGCACTTAAGATATTTAATTCCTTTTTCTGCCCAACTCATCATGGTACTTAAGATACTTACATCTTTTCTCACCCAAATGGCTATGCCCTGTAAATCTCCTAGAGCAATAACAAACTATATAAATCAGAAAAATACTAAAAAAGACTTCCTTAACCATGTTCCACATGCTGTACCCTCCGAGGCCACAGCCACCAACCCTCTGCTTATTTCTCTACTATTACTTCATTGTTTGGCCATCCAAATTAAAATCTTTCCTAGTTTTAAAATTTGTGGGATTACTTAAAAACCAATTTTAATTCATTACATTCTGCCACTAACTTCTACCTCTGTTGCTCTAATCTCACTTTCTTAAAGACCCTACTGAGCACCTGAGAACTCATTGATCTGCTTATAAATTACTAATAAACCTTGCTTCTCTGTTAATCTAACGCTTCATTCTTACCTTGGAGGGAGGCTCATTTCTTACTATATGCCTCAGTATTTTTTTCCTTAAGATTATATAGTTCTGGAGTTGTACAACATTGTTCCTTGGAGTTATTTGTGTGGGATCTCTTTCCAAAGGTGATTGATGGATTCTTTCAATGAGTATTTCCCTCCTCTGTTTCTAGAATATTGAGCCAGTTTTCCTTAATGAAATCTTGTAGAATGCTCTCCAGGCTCTTTTTTTCATCATGTCTTTCAGGCAGGCCAAAAATTTTTAAATTGTCTATATTTTCAATGAGCTATTTCATATTTTCTTCCATTTTTTCATTCTTTTTAGTTTATTTGACTGATTCTTGCTGTCTCACAGTCATTAGTTTCCATTTGTCCTGTTCTAGTTTTTAATGAGTGTTTTCTTCAGTTAGCCACTTTTTCCCTTTTGTCAATCTACTTTGTAAGTATTTTCTTAAGACATTTTTTTTTTCCTTCCTTTTTTAAGCTGTTGACTCTCTCATTTATACCTCTCATTTCCTTACTTATTTTTTTCTTCTACTTTTCTTATTTGACTTTTAAAGTCTTTTATGAGCACTTCCAAGATTTTTTAGAGATTGCTTCTCTGGACATCCTGTCCTTTTCTGAGTTTGTGTTTTGGTCTTCATTGTCACCATAGTAGCTTTCATTGGTCAAGGTTCTTGTCTGTTCCTTGCTCATTTTATTTCCTTTTATTTTGGTATTTCCTCTTTTTTTTTTTACTTTTATGGTTGAATCTGCTCGTGAGGTAAAGGGGGCACTGTTCTAAGCCTTCTGTGAAGCTTTGAGGCTTGGCTTTGAACACAGGAACCCATTATATTTGCAAGGTATAACTTTCTTTTCAGAAAAGAGATTGGTTTCTCAGAGTTTGCCTTTTGAGCTGAGACTAGAAGCTGTCCCACTGATTTGCTCCTTTATTGAGCTAGAACTGAGTATTTTAGTCGTTGAATTACTGTGATTAAGATCCTCTCATCAGCTTTCCCGAAGTCTGTCTGAGCTGTACTGAACATCCTTTTCACCTCAGTGAGATTGACCTTTCTTGAAATTTTTCCAGTCTATGTTGACCTGAATAATGGTTTCATTCCATCAGACTCTGTTCAAAGGATTGGTTTCATGTGGTTTTTGAGAGAAATTGGGAGAGCTCAAGGAACTTCCTGACTTTACTATGCCATCTTGGCTCTACCTCCAGAAGACCCAGTCCCTATTTGTTACATCTTGACCCACATACAGGTTCCTTAGGAGACAAGTAAGATGTTCTGGTACTCCCATCTTTTTGTAGATTTATCACATCTTATTGTGATCCACACAGCCAAAGTCTTCAATCAAACAGATCTTTTCCCTGGAACTCCCCAATTTGTCCTCTAGTTCCTTTGCCCCTTTGAAAATCAGCCTGATATTCTATAATTCTCATTTCACATGTTACCGAATTCTCATTTGTAAAATCTCATGTATAACTTTTCTGGCAAGTGAAATGAGCCCAATTGTTCAGTAATTTGAACATTCCTTGATATTCTCCTCTTTTTTTCCTTCAATATTTTTTTTCCAAATACATGTAAAAGTAGTTTTCAACAATCATTTTGGTAAAGCTTTGTGCTATA
This sequence comes from Sarcophilus harrisii, assembly GCF_902635505.1. Classification (NCBI taxonomy): domain Eukaryota; kingdom Metazoa; phylum Chordata; class Mammalia; order Dasyuromorphia; family Dasyuridae; genus Sarcophilus; species Sarcophilus harrisii. The sequence continues at coordinate 278,866,242 of NC_045427.1, forward strand.
ATTTTTACTCTCTTATCTTCCCCCTCCCTAAGATGAAAAAAAATCTGATATAGGTTACATATGTGCAATTCTTTTAAATATATTTCCACATTTGTCATGTTGTGCAAGAAAAATCAAAATAAAAGGTAAAAAAAAAAACACAAGAAAGAAAACATAACAAACAAACAAACAATAACAACAAAAAGTAGAAATATTATGCTTTGATTCACATTCAATATCATAGTTCTTTCTCTGGATGTGGGTGGCACTTTCAATCACAAGCCTATCATAATTGCCTTTAATTAACTCATTGATGAAAAGAGTCAAGTCCATCATAGTTGATCATCACATAATTTTGTTGTCACTGTATACAGTCTTTTCTTGGTTCTACTCACTTCACTCAGCATTGGTTCATGTCTCTTCTTCCTAATTGCAATCCCCTTCCCTCACAGACTTACTCAAAGACTCTCTGGGTCTAACAGCAGTTGCCATCACATACCACTTTCCTGGATTTTCTGAAATCATCTTGATTATCATTTTTATAGAACAATAATAATCCATTACATTCATAAACTATAACTTATTCAGCCATTCTCCAACTGATGGTTGGTGGTTGTTGTCCTTCATTCAAATGATGGACATCCATTCAATTTCCAGATTTTTGTCACTATACAAAGGGCAGTATATATGGGTTCTCTTTGGGATTCAGACCAAGTAAAGACATTGATGGATCAAAGGTTGGCATTTCCCTTCTACAAGTTGGGGCATAGATAGATCTTTACCAATACAATGGTCACTGTTATGTTTTCCAAATTTGCTGGCATATTGAGTGAAGCATTTCAATAGCATTGTCTTTTAGGATGTTAAAAATTTCAACTGGAATTCTATCACCTCCACTAGCTTTGCTAGCAATGCTTCCTAAGGCCCACTTGACTTCATTCTCCAAGATAAAAAAATTTTAGATCAATAACCACATCATTGTGGTTATTGGTGATATTAAGGTCTTTCTTATATATTTATTTTGTGTATTATTAAGTGTATCTACTTAATAGTAGGTAAATCCCTAGCATTTAAATCTTTTATTATGTCTATTTTTTCATGAAACTTTTCTTTGATATATCTAATTTTCTTTTCTTTTTTTTTCTTATACTTTTTTATTTATAAGATATATGCATGGTAATTTTTTCAGCATTGACAATTGCAAAACCTTTTGTTCCAACTCTTTTCCTCTTTCCCCCCACTCTTTCCCCCAGACGGCAGGTTGACCAATACATGTTAAATATGTTAAAGTATAAGTTAAATACAATATATGTATACATGTCCAAACAGTTATTTTGCTGTACAAAAAGAATCGGACTTTTAAATAGTGTACAATTAGCCTGTGAAGGAAATCAAAAATGCAGGTAGACAAAAATAGAGGGATTGGGAATTCTATGTAGTGGTTCATAGTCATCTCCCAGAGTTCTTTTGCTGGGTGTAGCTGGTTCAGTTCATTACTGCTTTATTGGAACTGATTTGGTTCATCTCATTGTTGAAGAGGGCCACATCCATCAGAATTGATCATCATATAGTATTGTTGTTGAAGTATATAATGATCTTCTTGTCCTGCTCATTTTATTCAACATCAGTTCATGTAAGTCTCGCCAGGTCTTTCTGAAATCATCCTGCTGGTCATTTCTTACACAACAATAATATTACATAATATTCATATACCACAATTTATTCAGCCATTCTCCAACTGATGGGCATCCACTCAGTTTCCAGTTTCTGGCCACTACAAAGAGGGCTGACAAACATTCTTGCATATACAAGTTCCTTTCCCTTCTTTAAAATCTCTTTGGGATATAAACCCAGTAGTAACACTGCTGGATCAAAGAGTACGCACAGTTCGATACTTTTTGAGCATAGCTCCAAATTGCTCTCCAGAATGGCTGGAAGTATTCACAATTCTACTAACAATGTCAGTGTCCCAGTTTTCCCACATCTCCTCCAACATTCCACATTATCTTTCCCTGTCATTGTTGCCAATCTGATAGGTGTAGTGGTATTTCAGAGTTGTCTTAATTTGCATTTCTCTGATTAATAATGACTTGGAGCATTTTTTCATATGACTAGAAATAGTTTCAATTTCTTTGTCCGAGAATTGTCTGTTCATATCCTTTGACCATTTTTCAATTGGAGAATGGTTTGATTTCTTGTAAATTAGAGTCAATTCTCTATATATTTTGGAAATGACGCCTTTATCAAAACCTTTGACTGTAAAAATGTTTTCCCAGTTTATTGCTTCCCTTCTAATCTTATCTGCATTAGTTTTGTTTGTACAAAAACTTTTCAATTTGATATAATCAAAATTTTCTATTTTGTGATCAGTAATGATCTCTAGTTCTTCTTTGGTCATAAATTCCTTCCTCGTCCACAGGTCTGAGAGGTAAACTATCTTATGTTCCTCTAATTTATTTATAATCTCATTCTTTATGCCTAAGTCATGAACCATTTTGATCTCATCTTGTTGTACGGTGTTAAGTGTGGGTCAATGCCTAGTTTCTGCCATACTAATTTCCAATTTTCCCAGCAATTTTTGTCAAACAGTGAGTTCTTATCCCAAAAGCTGGGGTCTTTGGGTTTGTCAAAAAATAGATTATTAAAATTATTGGCTGTTTTGTCATTTGAACCAAACCTATTCCATTGATCAACTAGTTTATTTCTTAGCCAATACTAAATCGTTTTGGTAACCGCTCTTTGATATATCTAATTTTCTTGAGGAAATTGCTTATCTTTTCCATTCTAGTCTTTTCTTTTATTTCTTTGCATTGCTCATTTAAGAAAATATTATCTCTTCTTGCTATTCTCTGGAATCTGCATTCAGTTGGATCTATTTTTCCCTTTCCCTTTTCTCAGTTATTTGTACCTCATCAGATAGTCATTTTGTTTTCTTGATCTTCTTTTTCTTTGGAATTCCTCAAAATAGAAAAGAGCAAAATTAACAGATCAAACAAAATTTTGAAATAATTTATTTTCACAAAAGAGAAATAAAAATAGCTTCAATGAAATGACAAAAGCAAAACAAACAAAAGGAATGCTTAGTCTGTATTTGCAAAAATGTTTGTAGCAGCTCCTTTTGTGATAGTAAAGAATTGGAAAATGAGTAGATGCCAATCAATTGGGGAATGGCTGAATAAGTTGTAATATATGAAGGTGATACAATAGTATTGTTCTATAAAGAAATTGATGAGCAAGCTGATTTTAGAAAGGTCTGGAAAATTTTACATGAATTGATACTGAGTGAAAAAAGCAGAACCAGGAATACACTGTGCACAGTAACATGAAGATTGTGTGATGATCAACTATGAAAGACTTGGTTTTTCTTAATGGTTCATGATCCAAAGCAGTTCCAATAAATTTTGAATAGGAAACACCATCTGCATCCAGAAAAAAACTATGGAGATTGAATGTAAATCAACATATGCTATGTTCACTTCTTTTTTCTATTTTTCTTTTCTATTCTGTAGTTTTTCCCTTTTGTTATAATTTTTCTCCCCCAACATGATTCATAAAGAAATGTGTAAAAAAAAATAATCTATAAGTATATTAAGAAAAATAAAACAAGACATATATATATATATATATATATACATACATACATATGTATTTGTGTGTATATATATATATATATATATATATATATAAAGAAATGCTTAGTCCTGATGGATCCATAGGTGAATTCTATCAAATTTCCAAAGCCCAATTTGTACAAACAATGCATTCTCAAAATATGAGAAAAAAACAACCTAACAAAAAAACATTTGATGAGATAAACATGGCCTTCATACACAAAATCGGGAATGATAAAACACAGAAGAATTATAAAACAATATTATTAAACAAAATCCTGTCACATAGATTATAGACATCTATCCATGAAATTATTCATTATGATCACATTGGATTTTTACTAGGAATGAAAGGATAGTTCACATTAAGAAAAAATCATGGGATTTGGAATGATTATCCCAATAAAAGCAGGAAAAGTCTTTGACAAAGAACAACACTCATTTTTTGCTAAAACAAAACAAAAATCCTTCTAAAGTATAAATGTAATAGGACCTTTCATTTTAAATTTTTAATTATTTAGTTATTAACAAATTTTGTTGTTTTTTTTTTTTGTTTTTTTATCATAATAGTTATCTACAGTATCCTTTCCTCTTCACTTCCTAGAGAACCTGTTGGTGATGAATATGATGACAGCATTTTTTATTGAAGAAAAAATAGTACAACAAATCAATAATTTGAAAAAGGCTGAAAACTTCTACAGTGTGAACTATCTGTGAAACTCCTACCTAATCAAAGATGTATGTTCTTATTTCTCTTCATTTGAGTTGTGCTCAATCTTTAAAATTTTGCTGTGTTCACTTTTGATTTTTTTGTATGTAATTCTTCACAGTTGCATTGTTGTAATTACTGAATATATTATTTGTTGGCTCTGCTGACTTCCCTCAGTGTCAGTTCATGAAAGTCTTCTCATACTTCTCTATATTTCTCACCCATATTATTTCTTAAATTATAGGAATATTCCATGACATAACATACAATTTGTTTAGCTGTGTCACGGTTGCTAGACCTACTTTTTTTTTTGTCAAATTCTTAGCTATCAAAATTGTGTGCTGAAATAAATATTTTGGAGTATATGAGAGTTTTTTTTTTTTTAATTAATGATTTCCTTGGGGTATAAATCCAGTAATAGTGTCTGAATCAAAGGGGGTGTATATTTTAGTCATTTGATTTGCATAAGTCCAAATAGCTTTGCCTTTTCACAGTTCCACCAACAATGCAATATTATGTCTATCTTTCCACATCATCAAATATTGCCATTTTTCTCACTTTTGTCAATTTTTAGCACGTCAAGTGGCACCTCAGGGTGATTTTGATTTACATTTCTCTTATTATTCATGATCTAAGGTGTTCTTTTATGTGGTTGTGAAAATTTTGCAGGTAGAACTGTTTATTCATATCTTTTTAGTGCTTATCTATTTGGAAATGTTTGTTAGCAGAGGGAAAATTAATTATGCAATACTTGCTATGTGCCAGGCCCTGTGCTAAATACTTTACCATTATTATCTCATGGGATCTTTACAACACACCTGGGTCCAAGTGCTATTATAATCCCTATTTTACAGATGAGGAAAATGAGGTAGACAGATTTGGCTAACATCACATTGGTACAAGTGTCTGAAGTCAGAGTGACCTCTCCTTGAGTCCAGGCCTTCAGAACCCTGGCACTTAAGAGTACACTCTCTCTCTCTCTCTCTCTCTCTCTCTCTCTCTCTCTCTTTCTCTTCTCTCTTTCTCTCTCTTTTTCACACACACACACACACACACACACACTACACCACAGAAGTATTTCTATGTCTTAGAAGACAAATCTATAACAAAGAAATTTTGCTACCAATTCTTTTTTTTCAATAATTCATCTCCTAACCATTTTCATTCAAAGCATCTGAGAAGAAATTCTTCTTTTCTACAAAGCACTCTATTTTCTCTTTATATAAAGATGAAATTTATTGTTCAGTCATTTTTTTTCACTTTTGTCTGATCCCCTCATGATCTTTTTGGGGGTTTCTTGGCAAAAATACTGTCTGTAACAATTTGCATTTCCTTTTCAAACTCATTTTATAGATAAGAAACTGAAGCAAATGGGCTTGAGTGACTTGCCCAAAGACACACTGCTAGTAAGTGTCTGAGGACACTCAAACTCAAGAAACTGAGTCAACTTGATTTTAGACTTGGTATTCTATCTACTCTGCTACATAGCTGCCCAGAGATAGGATACTACTTTTTTTTTTTTCAGAAATGATAAGTAGGATGGATGGTTTCAGAAAAACCTGGACAGACGTGTATGAACTGATGCAAAGTGAAGTAAGCATAACCAGGATTGTACACAGTAATAGCAACATTACACAATGATCAACTGTGAAAGATTTAGTTAATCTCAACAATAAAATGATCCAAGACAATTTCAAAGATCTCATGATGAAAGCCCCTAACTACCTCCAGAGAAAAAACAGATAGAATGTGAATATACATCAATGTATGCTTTTCTTTTTTTTTTATTTTTTCCAAGGTTCTTTTGTTTCATGTTTTTTTTTTTTCACAACATAGCCAATATAGAAATATATTTTGCACAACTGCTATATATGCAAAATATATATTTGCATAACAAATATATTGCCTACATGGGAAGGGGGAAGAAAAGGGAGAGAATTTAGAGTTCAAATTTAAAAAAGTTAAAATTGCTTTTAATTGGAAATTTAATTTAATTGGAAATACATATGTGTGTGTGTGTATATATATATATATATATATATATATATACATACATACACACACACATACACACACATACACATACACATATATAATAGAGAAAAAGAAGGATATACCATGATAAGCAGAACTTAACAGTGGTGTGATGTACCAAGGTGAGGAGGCCTCAGCAGCTAAGGGAATTCCAGAATAATAAAGCAAACATGATTTTGAAGCCCAGAAGATCAACAACAAGGAGGATAAAGGAGAATCAGCCATGTAATGTGAATTTTTCAAGGCAGGAAGAAAAATCTACTTATATGTGACAGGGGCAAGGGGAGACATAATATGTACATAGGTTAGTCTTAGTTTCCAAAGTTAGTTTTCTTTATTTATTTCAGCTATTCACTCTTTTCAATCTCTGGATTCTCAAGTTCTCTAGTCTCAAAAAAATTAATTTTGCAATGGCTCCCATGTGAAATAGTACTGAGGACTTTAACAAAAAGCACAGACTGGGCAAGACCAGAGTGATCCCTTTTTAAGTTGGATATTTATGAGACAAAATCTGTTTTCAATAGCAATAGCATGAAAACATATCCTTTATGTTCCAGCTCCCTATGTGTAGCCCCAGGTCAAGGAAAGGCAATGTCTGAGGAGGCCCAAATAATTCCCTCTTAAATTTTCTCAATAGCTGTGTGACATTTAAAAAAGTTCAAGAGACAATTTCTGGGTAATTAATGATTTTTATTAACAATGCTAGCATATTACTAATAAAATGGGTCAGTGAAACTCTTGAATGCCAAGGACAAATCATAATGGTGGCTCACAGTTTATATGCCCTTGGAAGAGTGGGTATCCCTAAGGATGGCAGTAAAATTTGATTGGTTAACAATTAATGAGAGAGAATGAATATTACAATGAGTGGGGGACCCATTATAATGAGGAGCTAAGGGATGTAACAGTGATTAGGTCATTTACTTCTAAACTGTCTAGCCTTGAGCAATCTGATCAAAGAATTTATATCCTCCACCCAGTCTGAGCAGAAGTCAATGGGCCAGAGTTTTGTCTTGTATTAAATTTCTTGTAAGGTTGGATGGGGTAGCAATATCTAGATTGAAAAAAAAATGTTAATCATAACTGCTATCATCAGATCTGTCCTGCTGAGTCTTGAAATGAAGACATTAGAAAAAGGAGGAGAACTGTGGATCTCCCCATGTCATTGATTATTAATAATGATCCTCTCATCAGGAATTAGATAGACAACAACTTTAAAATAGATAAAGTATTATAGTAAACAGAGAGTATGAGTTCAAGATAATATAAAGTTCCTTCAGAATGTCATCTCCATCAAAGTTATGGGAAGAAACAGGTAAATATTTTAAAATACCATATGTAGAGCAAGAAGGAGATTGTCCAAATGGAAGAGAATTTGGAAGAGAAGGATCTGATCCATAATATCAGCATTTGCACAAAGATAAGTGCACTGTCCACACTAGATTTCTAGAGGGTCTCAGGATGGGCATTGGTCTTTAGGTGGAGAAGGGATGAAGGCAGGAAGGCCACCACAAGGCTAATGAAAGATGGAGTCCCAAATCTTCTTTGTGTCTGTGTCTGAGACTCTTCTGTGTCTGTGGGTGAGAGACTTCTTCTCTGTCTGACTCCCTTAAATACTCAGCAAAATTACATCACTACAGCACACTGAGTACGCCCAACTGCCCATTACAGCACCATCACATCAGCATCACACTAAGTATATGTTTAGAGAACCATTATCTCACCCTGAGTAGGTACTTAACTATAAGCATCCTGCTGTCCTTGATTCAAGTACACCTTTTTGAGAGTTCTGGCCCTCTACAGATAAGAAAGAATAAAAGGAGGAATTAAATCTATTTTGGTGAGAAAGAGAAAGGATTCTTCTAGAAATTTACAAGGAAAAGGAAGATATTATCTTTCTAGACTGTACTATTTAGCTAAAAGAATATCAGAGAAAATACAAAAGTTAGAGTATTCGTATAAAAAAAGAGATAGATTTTTTTCATCCATTCAAACAAAAATATTCTTTAAGTGTCATGATCTATAGCCCTGTCCCAAGTTTTGATCAGATTATGAACGTTGTTTCATCAAATGCATGATTTGTTCAAAAGTCTTATATAAATAAGGAAGATCATGCCAGGCTGCCTCACACAATTGCATTAATTTTACTAATAATTGAACAAGATCTCCTTTCTATATCTGACCTCCCAGAGTGATTCAAAACAGAAGTTTTTTGCCTGTTTTTGTGCAGTTGGACCCCTATGTCTTTAATGCGTTTCTTCCTTTCCTCTGCCTCAAAGAATCGCTACCATTTTTAAAAGCAAAACTCAGAAGAAACCTTTTATACATAGCTTTTCCTAATACCCTGAGGCATTTACATTCCCTTGTTGAAGAAATTGCTTTGAGTAACTTTGATTAGTTGTTGTATGTATTTATTACATTCATATTCTATTTCTCTCTTTAACAGAATGTAAGCTCACTGAGAGCAGAAACTTTCATTTTTAGATCTTGATATATCCAGAATCAAGCATCATGCTTTTGCACATAGTAGTTATTTAAATGTTTGGTAAATTGAACTGAATTAAATAACAAAAATTAAATCAATAGAATTTCATGTAGAGTTGTTTTGCTTTGGGAACCACCTAGTAATAAATAAAACTTAGGAATGACACCCAAACTAATACTTTCTCAGCTTGATGACCTAATGAATGAATTGCCCTGTTATTTCCTTCTCTGGTTTATTAATACTGTACTTGAATTTTTAAATATACTAAGGTACTCTCTGAGCAACTGGAAATAAGCAAAGAATAAGGCCATGCAGAAATTGGGGATGGGGAAAGTGAATCATCAATGTCAGAGACTTGAGAATGGACTCAGAGTATGCATCAAATTTGTAAGAAAAATTGAGCAGTTCTATGAACATATCATTTACAGAGTCAGAGGAAAATTGGCTAGATGGGAAAGAACTTGGAAGAGAAAATTTCATTGTGTCTTCATGATAAAACTAAATACAATATGAAAAATAAAAGTCTCTTTAGTATTGGTATACTCAAGTTCAGTACAAAATAATGCTTTCTAATAACACATAATGAAAAGAAAAAATACATATGAGAGTGACTCTGAAAAAAAAAATTGCCTTTGCAATATATTTAATAATCTTATAACGAATGTTACAATCAAGAGAACACTCATTTTTTATTATAATTTCATCTGTGTTTTCTAATGATAGGAAAGTGGAGAGGAGAGGATACATAGAAGACAAACAGAGAGACAAAGACCCAGAGAGAGAGACAGAGAGAGATAGAGATAAAGATGAGAGAGAGAGAGAGAGAGAGAGAGAGAGAGATACCAAAAATAAATTATTGACAGAAGAAATGAAAATCAGTGTGCTTCGTGTGTCTCTGTGTGTGACCCCAGGGATCTGCTTTTGGCCTTTTGCTGGTTTAACAGTATTATCAGTGACTTAGGTAAAGATATAGATGGCAAACTTATCAAATTTGCAGATAACACAAAGATTATAATAGCTAACATGCTGGAGGACAGAGACAAGATTTTTAAAGATTTTGGTAAGCTAAAATGTTTGATTGAATCCAGCTTGATGAAATTTAATAAGATACATATAAAACCTTATACTTGGGTTTTAAAAAAAATCAATTTCCAAGTACAAATTGGAGTAAGTGAAATGTCTACATATTGGGAAAGATCTGAGGCTTTAGTGGACTTCCCCACGTTTTTAAGAAGTTAATGAAATCTCAAGCTGCAATAAAAGGACATATGCCCAGGAAGAGGGTAGTGATAGTTCTCATGAACTCTGTCAGGTCAAAATACATCCAGATTATTGTGTTAATTTATGGGCATCACATTTTCATAAAGACAATTGAAAATCTGGAAAGTACTCAAAGAATAAAAAGCAAGCAAATGAATGGCTTTGAGATCATGAAATACAAAGGTTAGTGAAAAGTAATAAAGATGCTTAGCCAGCAAGTATTTAGAAAGATATTTTATGGAAAAGGAATTGGCCTGTTATTTAAATCCCAGATCCCCCAGGATACTTGTTAGTCATGTGACTTAGAGCAAATCTCTTAATCTTTAGCCTCAGTTTCTTCAGGTTCTTATAAAATGAAGTTAATAATAGAACCAAATTCACAGGGTCATTGTGGTGACCACAAGAAATAAATTAGGTAAAGTACTTGGTTAAAATCTTAATGTGATATACATACATACATGCATACATGTGTATGCATATGTATATAATATATATAATAAATATACTTGCATGTGTATGTGTCACATAAATCTATAAGCCTATTGTTAATAGTGATTGACATGAAGAATATCTTGATACTCAGAACTTCTAGAAAGTAGAATGAGATATACCATCAGTTATCCCTCAATAGAACAAAGGCTGAATGATTAAGAAATTCTTTATATCCAATTAATGTCTGCTCATTGAAATCTACTTCATCATTAGTTCGTCAGTGAACATTGTCAGCATTTGCTCAGCATCCTTTTCAGCAGTCCTCAAGATATCTGAAAAATGTAATTTATCCCTGATTCAGGTCATCTTAGGACTTTGGATTTTCTCCAGGTTTTTCATGTCCTTGCTAAACTACAATAACTAAACTTGAATAAAATAGTCTAATAATTATCTGATGTAATATATCTTACTATCATAAAGAATTTTTTCATAGCAACCCTAAATTATAAATTTATTTTTGGTTTATAGAAAATATGACTTTTAAGTATTTTTTAGATTTTCTTCATTCTGTACTTTTGACATTGGCTTGTTACTCCAAGTTTTACTTACTCTTCAGAATGATTCTTTACTTTTATAAGATTTTTGCCAATATTATCAATTTAATATACTCCAGATCTGTTTCAGATTAATCTAGAGGTTCAAGTTTGGGACTGGAAAAAAAGGAGTAACTCATAAATGATGTTGTAATTTTAAAAATAAAACTTACTTAGCAATAATATAAAAAGTATATCAGAAAAGATGTAGCATTGATTCAGTTGAACACTGTTTTTTTGCCTATATATTTGCCAGAGTGACACGTTAGAAGCATCTGTCAAACTTAAGGTAAGAGCTCCAAATTCTTCATTCATGGGCTTTGTTCTTGGGCAAGTAGGAGTCTATGTCAATGGTTCAAATATTCTTTGTCAATTATGACTTAAGGATGATTTCAATTCATTTCAAATAAAACAATTAGTTTGAACTGTGTGAGGTACATGTTCTTCCTATGATGGATTATATATACAATAAAGCCCCAATATTCTCCTTTCCCAACTTTCTACTCTTTAGTTATCTGTTTTCATTTATCTACAGTGCCTCTGAACATCATAAGAGGTTCATAAATCTTTGTTAAGCCAAATTGAATTGCATTATGTATCATGAAAAATTCCCAAATTATAGTTATCTATTTATTGCTATTGCTTGCTGAATACCTGTGCCCTCCCCTCTTGATTCAGGTTTAAAATTTTGATTTTAGCCTGTTATGCCTTCCTTTCTCTATATGGTCAATAAGCTAAGTCCAAGTGATTATTCAATCATAATGGCTTTCAATTCCATACTTTCCTTTATTCTCCCTTTGTCATTATTCTTTTAAGGAATTCAAAAAGACCTGGGTTCAAGTCAATCTCCATTACTGATTAGCTATGAAATCATGAACAAATTACATGACTTCTCAGTCTGTTTCTTCACATGTAAAATAGAAACCATTTATTAGACGGTCTAAATATATAAATAAGCAGTTCTCAAGAGAAGAAACTCAGAATTTCTATGCTTTTTTTTTTTTTAAGGACCAAATCACTATTAATCACAGAAATACAAATTAAAGCAATTCTGTAATTCCAAATGTTATTTATAAGATTGAGAGGTGGAGAAAAATGGGGGATAAAGGAAAAAATGATAGATTTTTGGAAGGACTGGGCCAAAAAAGGTCTATTGATGCACTTTGGGTAACCTGTGAATGGGTGCAATCATTCTGGAAAATTATTTGGAATTATACATCAAAAAGTTACATACACATAGAAAAAAGTCTTACATATGCAAAAATATTTATAATGGCTCTTTTTCTCTTTGCAAAAGAATAAAAATTAAGAGAATGTCAACAAATTTGTGGCAGAACTGAAGAAATTATGGTATATGAACATAAGGGAATTTTACTGTGATGTAAAAATTACGGAGGATTCAGCTTCAGTGATAGTTTGAAAGTTGTTTATAAACTGAAACAGTCTACACTGAGGAGAATCATAATAATTTATACCTTCATATCATTATAGCAAAATTGGACAAATATAAGGTTATTATGAACTAATGAACAGTACTGAGGATAACTTAGATTAGCAGGAGAACTTCCAAAAGTAGAGCCAAGGGGGTAGAACAAAGCCAGGAAGCTTCTCAAGCTTTCTCAGTTTTTCCTCAAAAACCACATGAAACCAAGCCTCTGAACAGAATCTGATGGAATGAAACAACTCTCCACCTCAAAATGGACTGGAAAAACTTCAAGAAATATCAGTCTCACTAGGGTGAAAAGGATCTTCAGCCCAGCTCAGACAGACTCTGGAAAAGCCAGTGAATTGTTTGTGTTAACACACATTGCTTTATGAATCATGTTGGGATAAAAAAAAAATCAGAGCAAAAGGGAAAAACCATGGGAGAAATTTTTTAAAAAACAGAAAAAAATAAGTGAACAAAGCATGTGTTAACTTGCATTCAGACTCTTTAGTTCTTTTTCTTGATGCAGATGGCATTTTCTATCCAAAGTCTACTGAGATTGCTTTGAATCATTGAACCATTGAGAAGAACCAAGTCTTTCATAGTTGATCATTGCACATTCTTGCTATTATTTGTACAATGTATTCCCAATTCTGTTTCTTTCACTCAGCATCAGTTCATGTAAATTTTTCCAGGCCTTTCTAGAATCAGCTTCTTTATTATTTTTACAGAACAATAATATTCCTTTATCTTCATATGCCACAACTTATTCAGAAATTCCCTAATTGATGGGCACCTACTTATTTTTCAATACTTTGTGATGACAAAAAGAGCTGTTAAAACATTTTTGCACACATGGGTCCTTTTCCCTCTTTTACAATTTCCTTGGGATGCAAACCCAGTAATCCACTGCTAGATCAAAGAGTATGCACAAATTTATAAACCTTTGGGCAGAGTGCAAGGGTCTTAATCACAGCAAAACAGCAACTGAAGTCCTTATTACAGGCTCACTAAGGAAGCAGATAAGTGGGGAAGCCTCCAGTCCCAGCTCAGAAAGCAAACTGTGGGAAATCAGGCTGTTTTCTGAAAAGAACAGGCAAAAGTGGTCCCTCCAAACACAAAGGGTCCCTCTGCTCAAAGCCAAGGTTTCATAGTTATGCAGGAAACTTGGGACAGTGCTCCCTTTATCCCAGAAACAGAATTTGACCATTAAAAAAAAAAAAAGAGGAAATACCAAAAGAAAAGAAAACAAAATGAGCAAGAAACAGAACAGATTCTTGACCATACAAAACCACTATGGTGATAGGAAGACCAAAACATCAATTCAGATGAGGACAAAAATGTCTACAGAGGAAATCTCAAAGAGTCATATGTACTGGTCTCAAGTCCAAAAAGGTTTCTTGGAAGTGTTCATAGAAGAATTTAAAAGGCAGGCAAATAAGAGAGGTTGAAGAAAAAATAAGAAAAGAAATGAGAGGTATAGAAGACAGAATCAACAGATTGGAAAAGGAATAGAAAAAATTGAAGAAAACAACTACTTTAAAAATACAATTATCCAAATAAAAAATCCACTGAAGAAAACATCACTTTCAAAAGTTGAAATAATAAATGGAAAAACACATAGAAAACCTAACTGAAGAAAATCACATATTAAAAACTAAAACAGAGCAAATGGAAGGTAATGACTCTATGAGATAGCAAAAGTCAGTCAAATAAACTAAAAAGAGCAAAAAATGGAAGAAAATGTGTAATACTTCATTGGAAAAACAGCCAACCTGGAAAAATTAATCCAGAAGAGATTATTTTAAAAGTATTTGTCTACTTGAAGGCCATGCTCAAATTCTTCAATCACATTCTTCAATCAAAGAAAACTGACCCAATAATCCAGAAACAGAGAGGGAAATAGTCATTGAAAGAATACTTTGATCACCTCTGGAAAGAGATTCCACAAGAGAAACCCCAAGGAACATTGTTGCAAAACTCCCAAATTCTCAAAGAAAAAGTACTGCAAGCTGTCAGACAAAAACAATTCATATACCAGGGAGCAACAGTCACGAATACCTAGGATCTGGCAACTTCTACAATAAAGAATTGAAGAACCTGTAATACCATATTCTGGAAGGCAAAGCATCTAGGGTTACAACCAAGAATTAACTACCCAGTGAGATTCAGCATCATCTTTGAGGGGAGGCAACGGAGCTTTAATGAAGTAAGAGACTTTTAATAATTTCTATTAAAAAAAAAAAGAACTAAACAGAAATTTTAATCTACAAACACAGGACTCAAGGAAAAACCCCAAAAGGTAAACAAGGGGAAAACATATATTAGTTAAAAGTAAAACTGTATACACCCCTAAATGGAAAAGTGATCTCTGTAACTCTTGAGAACTGTATCTGTCAATGGGGCAGACAGAGGGGAACACCACATGGACTGAGAGTGTGGTTGTGAATGGACCCCTATGTCGATACCAAAGAAAAAGACATTTAAAGGTGGGAAAAGGTCTGTTCTTAAAAAAGAGGAAAGCAGAGGTATAATGGGACAAATGAGATCACATGAAGAGGCACAAAAGATTTATTGCAATGGAGGAAAAGAAGGGAAGCAGGGATGAGTATTGTCTGAAGCTTGATCTCATCAGTTTTGAGTCTAAGGGAATAACAATCATTAAGGTGGACATAGAAATTAATCTAATTCTATAAAGAAGTAGGAGGACAAACAGGAAAGAAAAAGGAGTTACAGGAGGTTATTTTAGTTATTGATATATAAACTGTGCTTATAGTTTTCCTAATATGAAAACAGCCCTGCACTGTTGATATAAATCCTACTTGGTCATAGTGTATTATCCTGGAGATGACTTTCTGTAATCTCTTTGCTAATATTTTAAGATTTTTGCATCAATATTCATTAGGGAAATTGGTCTATAATTTTCTTTCTCAGAACTCTGGGAGATGACTAAAAACCATTACACTGAATTCCCAATCCTTATATTTATGCCCACTTGCATTTTTGATTTCCTTCACAAGCTAATTGTACAATATTTCAGAGTCTGATTCTTTTTGTACAGCAAAATAACGGTTTGGTCATGTAAAAAAAATATAATTTTCTTTCTCTGTTTTCACCCTACCTGGTTTAGGTATTTGCACAATATCTGTGTCATAAAAGGAATTTGGTGGCATTACTTCTCCCTTCTTTCTCTGTTTCTTCAAATAGTTCATATAGTATAGGAATTAATTGTTATTTAAGTGTTTGGTAGAATTCACATGTAGAGATTTTTTTTTAGGGAGTTGATTAATAGCTTGTTCTATTTCTTTTTCTAAAATGGGACTATTTAGGGGCAGCTAGGTGGTGCAGTGGTTAGAGAACCAGTCCTGAAGTCAAGAGGACCGAGTTAAAATCTGGCCTCATTCACTTAACACTTCCTAACTGTGTGACTCTGGACACACACACACACACACACACACACACACAAACACACACGAAGGAAATTTTAAATTGCACTATTTAAATAATTTATTTCCTTTTCTGTTAACCTGGCAATCTATATTTTTGTAGATATTCCTCCATTTCTCTTAGATTGGCAAATTTATTGACATATAGCATATAGTTAGGCAAAATAGCTCCTAATTATTGCTCTAATTTCTTCTTCATTGATGGAAAGTTCTCCCTTTACATTTCTGAGACTAACAATTTGATTTTCTTCTTTCCTTTTTCTAATCAAATTAAATAAATATCTATTTTGTTGGTTTTTTCGTAAAACCAGCTTAGTTTTATTTATTAATTCAATAGTTTACTTACTTTAAATTTTATTAATATCCTTTTTAATTTCAGAACTTTAAATTTGTTATTTGATGTAGAGTTTTTAATTTGTTCTTTTTCTAGTGGTTTTAGTTGTAAGCCCAATTCACTGATCTTCTCTTTCTCTATTTTATGCAACTAAGCATCTAGAGATATAACATTTCCTTTTATAATCACTTTGGCTGCATCCCACAAATTTTGTTATGTTGTCACATTATTGGCATTCTTTTGGATGAAGTTATTGATTGTGTCTCTGATTTGTTGTTTCACCCATTCATTCTTTAGGATTAGATGATTTAGTTTCTGATTAATTTTTGCTCTATTTTCCCCTGGTATTTTATTGCATGTGACTTTTATTGCATCATGATCTGAAAAAAAATGCATTTACTATTTCTGCCTTTCTGCATTTGATTTTGTGGGTTTTATGCCTAATACATGGTCAATTTTTGGATAGATACCATGAATTGTTGAGAAAAAATGTATAATCCTTTCTGTTTCATTCAATTTTCTCCAAAGATCTATCATACCTAACTTTTTAAAAATTCTTTTTTCCTCCTTAACTTCTTCTTTCTTCTTTATTTTGTGGCTCAATTTATCAAGCTCTGAGAGAGCAAGATTAAGATCCCCCATTGATGTAGTTTTGCTGTCTATTTCTTCTTGCAGTTCTTTTAACTTCTCCTTGAAGAATTTGGATGCTATATCACTTGGTTTAGTATTGATATTGTTTTATTATCTATGGTACCCTTTAGCCAGATATAGTTTTCTTCCTTATCTCTTTTAATTAGATCAATTTTTGCTTTTGTTTGATCTGAGATCAGGATCTTTCCCCTGCTTTTTTTACTTCATCTGAAGCATAATAAATCCTGCTCCAGCCTTTTACCTTTACTCTGTATGTATCACTCTGCTTTAAATGTTTTTCTTATAAACAACTTATTGTGGGATTCTGGATTTTAATTCACTCTGCAATCTGCTTCCATTTTATGGGAGAGTTCATCCCATTCACATTCAAAGTTAAAATGACTAATTCTGTATTTCCTGCCATCTTATTTACCCCAAGTTATGTTTTTCTCTTTCCCTTCCTTCTTCCTTCCTCCCAAGTATTTTGCTTCTACCATTCACACAACTGCCCCATTTTAGAGCTTCTCCCCCTTTCTGACACCTTCCCTTATTATTTCTCTTTTCCCTTCTATTAGCTTCCCTTTTCCTTTCCCCTTTCCTCTCCCACTTCCCTATAAGATGAGACAAGTTTCTCTATGACACCGAATATATCTGATATTCTCTCTTGGAGCCAAATCTGATGAGTAAGATTCACACAATCTTCATCCCCCTCCCTTCTTCCCTTCAATTATAATAGGTCTTTTTTCCCTCTTCATGAGATATAATTTCCCTCATTTTACCTCCATTTTCCTCTTTTTCCTGTACAATTCCCTTTCTATCTCTTGTTGCTTTTTCATATTATCATAAAAAATCAAATTATGCCCAAACTCTCTAAGTATACACATAACACAAATATAGTTCTCAAGAGTTCTTTCCTTTTTACATTTTAATGCTTCTCTTCAGTTCTGTGTGTAGAGATCAAATAGCTAGGTTTTCATCTCTAGGACAGCAATGAACTTTGGTGTCTAAATCTGGGAAGACTGAGGGAATTTCTCCTGATAAGCAACACCAAGCACAGCTATGCTGTTCTGATGTAGCTTATAAGAAAAACAACAGATCTGGAGAATAGATCAAAAATAGAAAACATAATAATAATTGGACTACCTGAAAGCTGTGAGCAAAAAAAAAAAAAATAATAATCTTGAGACAATAGTATAAAAAATAAAAAAAAATTAGTCTTAACTGATAGAACAAAAAGGGAAAGTAGAAATAAAGCAAAATTGATTGATCACCATCTGAAAAAGATCCTACAAGGAAAACACATAGGAATATTATTGTTAAATTTAGAAAGCCCCATATTAAAGAAAACATTTTATAAAAAACAAGCAAAATTCATTTTAAATATGTTGGGCTGTATTATTAGAATTGTACAGGATTTATCAGCAGCTACAATAAAAGACCACAAGTCCTAAGCAATATATATCAACAGTCAAAAGAACTAAACTTGTAGCCAAAAATATCATCCAGCAAAAGTAACCACAACATTGAATGAATAAAAATGGACATTCAATTAAACTAAGAACTTTGTCTCAAACCTGAACTCAATAGAAAATCTAACATACAAAAGGCAACATCAAATATTAATTTCAAGGGATTCAACAAGAACAAATTGTTTATGTTTTTTTAGGTTGACATGTAAACCATATTTAAAAATTGAAATCAGTAATTGGGTAGTTCAAAAAAAAAAAGACTGGGCAGAACTGAGTATGATATGACTAAAAAGCAAAACTGTCAAAGAAAAGGTAAATACAGTAATTATGTTATATGGATGAGGTACAGAGCTAAAAATTAACACAGAGGCTTTAGATAAGGGAGGAGAGCTGGTACTTCTGAAAACCTATTCCCACTAGGGATTAAATAAAGAACAATATATACATAGTACCTTCCAAAATTTATTTAAAAATTAAGAGGAAAGGGAATAGGACAAAGTGGGATATAAAAGGGTATGTAGATTTATGGCAGTGGGATAGATAGATAGATAACTATGTTTAACTATGGCCTGCTTGGGGGAGGTGGAGAGGATCAAAGAGGGAAAAAATCAAGTAAAAAGTGCACAGAAGCAAAAGAGACAGCCCGAGTGGTCACTGAATTCCTCATACAAGCATTTGCCATTATGGGTGTGCCGCAAGCAATAAAAACAGACAATGGTCCTGCTTATACTTCGAAACATTTTGCACACTTTTGTGCACAGTATAAGATTTTACACACCACAGGCATACCTTTTAATCCTCAAGGACAGGCAATAGTGGAGAGGAGAAACAGAGATATTAAGACACTACTCCAAAAACAAAAGAAAGGGGGAGCCACAGGTAACCCTAGAGAACTTCTAAATCTAGCTCTTTATACTATTAACTTCTTGATTTTTGACAAACATGCACTGGCTCCGGCTGACAGGTTTTATAACCCACCGGAAGGTCAGTGTCCAGTGCAAGCAGCTCCACTATCTTTAGATAATCGCCAGGTGATGTGGAGAGACCCAGAAAGTGGTGAATGGAAAGGACCAGATAGGCTAACTGCTTTGGGGAGAGGGTTTGCTTGTATCTCTACAGGTGGAGAAGGAATCAGATGGGTGCCAACGAGCCATATTCGCCTTGTCCATCGCAGAGAGACGGAGCAGACCTTTGAAACAAAGGAGAAGACCCAAGAAATATCGGGTGGTGCTGTTGCTGATTGTGCTCACCATTGAAAGAGCGTGGCAGTTATGGCGTTTGACTCATGGACATCAAAGATTGTCGGACTTCAAAACCCTCAGGAATCATTGGATTCTCTGAGCCATAGGACTTGAAAACCCTCAGGAATCATTGGATTCTCTGAGACATAGGACTTGAAAACTCTCAGGAATCATTGGATTCTCTGAGAAATGATAAGACTGTTACAACACTTCAAAATCTGCTGGAATCATTGGATTCCCTAACACATAAAAAGACTTTTTCAGGACTTCAAAAACTCAGGGGGATCATTGGATTCCCTGACATGTGAAACAATGGACAATAGATTGGTTTTGGACTATCTCTTGGCTGCTGAAGAAGGTGTATGTGTGACTGTTGTTTACATACCCACCTTCTAGGACTTCTGGTGATCTTTTCCAACACCATGTTGATTTATATTGTTTGCTATTCCGCTACTTGTGTGTACAATTCATGTTTGTTACACCACATCGAGCCTGCACTGACTGAGGGGAGGGTCATCCCTAATAGCCTCTGCGTTATTGCTATGTGCTTGTGTAATACCTCCCATGCTGATGGGTTTGTGCATAATAAGACCCTTCAGCCCAGAAACCCGCTAGCAACCCCCATTTCCCTTTGGTGCTTTTCATCTCCCTTCCTGAGATGTCAGGTAGGGCGTGATCATCTCCTTTTTAGTGCTTTCACCGCCTTTTCTGAGAAGTCAGGGAGGCTGTGATCACCTCCTTTTCGGTGCTTTCACCTCCTTCCCTGAGAAGTTAGGGAGGCTGTGATCACCTCCCCTTGGGGGCTCTGACCTCCCTGAGGAGTCAGGGATGGCATGACCACCGGTGTTCTAAAATAAAAGAAAGCGGGAAATGTAATGGGCTGAGGTTTGAGCTGATGCACTGAGGTCCCAAGTACATGAGGCTAGATAGTAATTGGGCTATACTCTATTAATATACATGATTGGATAAAGAATGGTCCCTGCCCACTCTCCGTGCAAGTCCTGATGTGTTGTATAGGAAATGACGATTTTGGTGGGTGGAGGCAGAGAGAGAGGGAGGAAGACAAGTGGGGAGAGATTGGGCTGGGTTCGAGACTCCGAGCTGCTGGTTGTGTGGCTGCTGGTCGAGCTAGCTTCTTGACTCAGCTGCACACATTGCTATCGCCGATTCTCTTCCACCTCGGATCCTTCTTCACTGAGAATAAAGACTGACAATTTTCCCCTAACCTGAATTCCTGACTCCTGTTGATTTAAAAATACACGATCTTAACACAGAAGAGAACAAAAAATTAATTTATAAAGAAGCAAAGATGGACAGTTGTGAATATAATTTCTTTTCATGTATATATGCATGTATGTATATATATACATACATGCATATATATATACACATACATATATATATATATATATATATATATACATACATACATATATACATGCTTTCTTGAAATGGAAATTTGTTGTTGTATATTTTGAATCTTCCCTGTTAATTTGTTGGGCACATAAAAAAGCTTTGCTTTATTTTACTTTCATTTTCCTTTTCTGTCTTTCTTTTTATTTTTTTTTCTTATTTCATATTTAATTTTAAGTAGATAAAGAAAAAAAGGAAAAGAAAGGAATGGTGTGCAGCTAAATAATACACTAGATAGAGTATTAGCTCTGGAACTAGGAAGAACTGTCAAATTTTTCCTCAGATACTGAATGCTTACTAACTATGTGACTGAGCAAGTCATTTAACTCCAATTGCCTCACTAAAATAATAATAATAAATGAATAATATAAAGAAGCATAACAGGAAAGAGGTTAGCAAACGTAGGTCTACAAGCCAAATTTGGCCTGCTGTTTGCATTTGTATATGAACTAAGAATGCTTATGAATCTAGAATCTATAGTATTATTTATAAGTGTTTTCATTAATAGATAGAAAGCTGGCCTTGGAACTAAGAAGACCTGAGTTTCATTTCCCTCTCAGACACAAACTGGTTTTGACCCTACTCAAGTCTCGTAATCTCACAATGATCCAGGCAATTCTACAAAACAAAGATGTTTAAGACTTTTTTTGTATCATACAGCCTCTCTTTTAGTTTGATGAAGTCCATGGATCCCCTCTCACGATAACATTTTAAAATGCACAAGGTAAAATATTTATAATTACAAAGAAAACCAATTATTTTGAAATTCAGTATCAAAATATATTCTTCTAAAAGTCATAAACCCTCAGAAATACACTAACCTGCATTTGGAAGCATTGTTCCTCCCCTGGAGCTCTATACTCTTGAAATCATAGCTCTAGTCCTTATTCCTATTCCTATATTTGTCATCATCTTTTTTATAATAGAGCTTTAATTATATTTGCACATCTTTTCTACTAAGCTGTAAGCTCCTTGAAGGCAGAAAGCATTTTTTATCCATGTGTATTGCTTATACAATGCTTTATAGGGTACATTACATACATTATATATTTGTTAGATGGATAAATGAATGGTAAATTGGCATAATATTTTCAATTCCTTTGTCTGGTTCAGCAATAAATAGTTGACACAGAATGGCCCCAGGCCTTAGACATGTGGGAGCATCACTCATGGCACTTTTTTTTTTCTTTTCCACATCTCATTAATATTATTTGATTCCTACATCTTATTCTTCTTCTTACTTTCTTTTATCCATTTTATTATAGTCCTTAAAATTCACATCTCATTACTTCCTTCAGTTTTCACATGACACTACATCATTCCCTTTATGCCTCTCATTAGATTCTTTAACATGTACATCTCATTGCACCTTCCCTTTTGCACATCTCATTCCACCCTTATACTCCTGCATCTCATTATGCTTCTTAAACATGCACATCTCATTACATACTTTCCTCAAATATCTCATTATACTATTCCACTTCTGACTTTATTGTCTTTTTATTTTTGCATCTTATTATACTTAAACTTACTACTTCCTTTGTCCAACTTTTATCATCTCTTAAAAATGTACAAACTGGTTGCCTCTTTATTTCATGCATCTTATTAAAATACCAATCTTATGTATCCCATTAAATATCTTTAATATGCACATCTCATTATACCCTTTTCTTTCATTTATACCATTTTGCCATTTACACAAGCACTTCTCATGATATTTCTGTATATGTATTGCATTACAGTTTTCTACTTATTTATCTCATTATTAAACAGGTCCTTCATGAATCTCATGAAGATTCTTAGAACTGCACATCTCAACTATTCTTTTCTTCAGTGTATCTCAAGATAGCATCACATTTACACATCTCATTTCACCATTTCTTTCTTATTATCTGAACACACCCCTTCATTATATACTCCTTACACACTTCATATTCTGTTACATGCTGCATTACTCTATTCTATATTTGCATCACTTTACATACTTTCCATTATGTAGCTCATTATGTTTCTGACATGGACGTATCTCAATCATTCATTTTTTGCATTTAATTATTTTCTTCTTTTTTATATACCTCATGAAATTCTGCATTGAAATCTCATGAAAAGCTTTACTATATACATGCATTTATAAACACCACATAAATTTCTTTAGATATTCTCTTTTAAATATTTATTTATGTATTTCTTCATGTTTATTCAATTTGAAACTTTCATACAATTTTACTAACTGATTATAGAATTGGGCTTTTGCAAAGAGATACATAAAAAAGAATTGAATGCTTAACCTGAACTGTTACCATATAATACTTTTTTTCAGCAATTTGTTAATTTGTCAGTCTTAAACATTGGTTTTTTAAGTTGTGCTTCAGAGGATGAGACCTTTAAACTATCCTCTGAAAGATTTCTTTGTCTGAGGCATAAGATTTGAAGATATGTGGAAGTTAACAAACATTTACATATTCAGGATCATAAAAGTATTTCATGAGTTCAGATGGTCCATAGTCTCTTCATTCCACAAGGCATTGGTGCTATCTCCTTTGAGAATAAGTATCTAACATTTTATCTAATTAAACCTCCTTTTAGTCATTAAAAAGAATAAAAGAAATCATGAAACTTGGAATAAGGATAGAGTCCATGGGAATCTTCTGAATCAGTGATCAGTGGAAGATTAAATAGACAAATAATGTGTGTGGAAGTTTCCAATGCCAAACCACAATTTATAACTTACAGTATTGAGAAAGAACTTTGTTATGCTCCTCTTGTTTCTGAGAAAATAAAAAGACTTCTGAGTTGATATCCAAACTGGATGATTGACCTGCAGGAGTATTAGTAACAACAACAACAATAATAGTGATCTAATAATTGCATAGTACTTACTATATGTCAGACATTGTGCTAAATCCTTCACAAGTACTATTTTATTTGATTCTTGCAAAAAACTATGGGACATAATTGCTTTAAATTGCCCTCAGTTTACAGGCAAGAAAACTGGGGCAAATAGAGCTTAAATGTCTTACCCAGATTTATATAGCTAGTAAGTGTTTGAGGTAGAATTTGAACTCAGACCTCCCTAAAATCAATTAAATGCTCTGTCTAATACTTTATTCTCCAAGTCACCTAGTTGTTTCACAAAGGTAAGAGTTCTAACAAACAAAGATCAGGAAGAAGTTCAATCCAGTCATGGAAGAAAAGCTTTTGTAAATGTACAAATATGCAAGATAGAATGTAGATTTTGGTGAACAAGAAATAAACCACTTTAAATTCAATGAAGAATGTATGAAAAAGAACAGTATAAAATAGAGCTACAAAGGTAAGAGTGGAAAAGTCAAGTATGACTCTGAATTATGAACATGTGTGACTGAGAGGTAGGACAGCGAGGTGGCACAGTGGATAGATTGCCAGGCCTATAATCAGGAGGACTCATCTTCTTGAGTTCAAATATGGCTTTATATACTTTCTAGCTGTGTGACTCAGGGCAGGTTACTTAATCCTATTTGCTTATAAACATTTATAAAAAGGAAATGGCAAATACTACATCTTTGTCCCCCAAAAAGTGGCAAATGAGTTGATCAAACATCAGGCATGACTAAAAATGACTGAAAAACAACAAAAGACTGAGAGGTTATAATGCCCTCAACAGAAAAGGAGAAGTAAGGAGAGGTGAAATTCAGGGGAAAGATAACCAATCCAATTTTGAATATCTTATGTTATATCTAGGAGGCCATAATAGCAGATAGTTGATGATTTATTGCTAGAATTCAGGAGGAAGATCTTACATACATGTTCATAGATGGATACACACACACTCAATTATTTTGTTGTCATTCCCATTGAGAAGATAATTGAACTCAAGAAAGCTTGTGGACTTTCTAAAACAGAGAATTTAGTTATATAGATAAAAGGTTGTAAAACAGAGTTTTGGGTAATATCTATGCTAATGGATGAAGAGATGAATGATAATTAGCAAAGAAAATTTAGAAGGATCAAATAGGTAAATAGAATAAGAATCAGGAGAGAGCAGTGTAATGGGAACCAAGGATGGAATATACAAAGGAAAAAAAGATCAAAAGTAAGGAGGAGGAGAACTTTGAAAAACTCGTTGTATTTAGCAATTAAGAAATCATTAGACACCTACCTTAGAGACAATAGTTTCCATCAAGCAGTAGAGAAGACATATCTCAAGGTAGTGAAAAGTGGTGAGGCAAGAGGGAAATAGAAAATGTAAGTTTAGATAATTCTAAAAGCTTTGTAGTGAAATAGGAGATATAGAATTGTAAGTTAAAGGAACAGCTGGATTAATGATGTTTGGTTTTGTTTTGTTATGTTTTGTTTTTAGATCTGAGTATAATGATAAGCAGTAAGAAAAAAAATGGGAATGGATGACTTTATTTTCTCTTTAAAATTCTCCCCTCTTTTTAATATCCCTTTAATGTGGTGGGTACACCATCCTCCTAAACACCCAGGCTCAAAACCAAGGTGTTATCTTCAACTCCTCACTCTCTGTCTCTTAGGTCCTATATCCAATCTGTTGCCAAGTCCTATCACTTTTAACTTTACAACATCTTTTGTATATATTCTCTTTTCCCCCTAATATTGCCAACATCCTGCTGCTGGCTCTAATAACTTCATGCTTAAACTATTGAAACAGCTTGCTGATTGTTTTCTCTATCTAATCTCTCTCCACTTCAGTCTATCCTCCATTCAGCTGTCAAATTTATCCTCTTGAAGTTCAAATCTAATCATGTCACCAAGATATTTTATCAATTGCAATGGCTCCCTTCTACTTTCAGGAACAAATATGATTGGCTTTAAAATACTTTCCTATAAAGAGCTAAAACTATGAAAAGGTGTACTTGAATCAGACAACTGAGCACTTAAGGCTAATTACAATAAATAGAGACAATAACTCTATTAGCATATGTTTTGGATAAATGCCTCTTCTCACAATTGATGTGGGCTCAGTGTTTGACATTAAGATAATCGTAGGCAGAATTAGAGGGTGGGATGAGACAAGCTAGCGACTCACTTGGCCACAGGACTAGGAGGAGAAAGGTGGAGATTCTGGACTCCAGAATTGAGAAGAGATCTTTGGCAAAACTCCTGGCACTTTGCCTGCTTCTTTCACTTCTCCCCCTAAAAATCAAAAACTTTTACTTATCCTGCCTCTGGCTGACCCTGAGGCCTCCAGAGAGCCAGGACAGACTTCTTTGTTGAAACCATCCTACTTTTTCAGTCTTCTTCAGCCTTAACCCCCTCATTCTCTGTGATCAAGTTTCTTCACCCTCCTTGATCTTCCCCAAACAAGATACTTCATCTACCACTTCTGGGAATAAATGTTTGGCTATACAACAGTAAGAGTCTGATTAAGATTAGATTACATTAATTTGTTCTGGTTTCAAGTAGCATTATTATGTGACTTCCTCAAGATACACTCTACAAATAGAGAAGTCTAGATGGGGTTATCCAATATTAGGGATTGACATGGTGCAAATGATTGAATAAGGAATCAACAGAGTCTAAAAGAAAGAAAAATATGTGAACTACTCAATTCTAAAGAAAGGAAAGTGATGTCAAAGTAGGTATTGTGGATTTGGAGAACAATAAGGAAGTAAGAGCTGGAGCATAATTAACATAAAAAAAATTAGGAGGCAAGAATTGAAGATCAGGAGGCTATGATCAGATAGTAACATGAGAGTTTGTAAACATGTCATGTTTCTAGGTGATAATGAGATCTGAAGTATAATTATATCTATAGGTTTTTAAATTAGGTTGAAGCTCTAGACTTTGGATTTTGAAGTTTATGAATTGGGAGACAAGAATACTCAAGTGCATGACAATGTATACTTTTATACCTCCAACTATGAGGACAGAGTTAGGTTAGAAGAAGATAGATAGAAAGAAATTTTTAAAATCAGAAAGTGATAGTATGGCTAGTTATTTGACAACTTGGAGCTTAAAAACATTATACTCATTAAAAGGAATCTCAAAAAAGAGGGAATACTGAAGGATTTAGCATTAGTCTTGAAGTAACAGTGGTAGTAAATAATGTCATATACTCCTTTTGGCCCAATGTAGTGGGCCTGAAATAAGTACCTGAAATAAGAAGCAACTAGCATTGGAGAGGATGGGGGAAGATATAGTCTTCTGAACAGACAAATGTATTTGAGCAGAAGATGGAAAAATATATTAAAAGAAACAATCAATGGTGGGAAAAGTTGGTAAACTATTTAGGACTTAATTATCTCCCAGGCACCTTTTTTCTCTAAATATGATCCTATGCCATGATTTAACATCTTAGTTCTGTTACTTTTTACTTATTTAATTTTGGGCTGTTCATGTATTATTACCAAGCCTCGATTTTCTCATTTGTAATAGGAAAATGTGAACCAGATTATCTATTAAATTGCTTCTAGCTTTAAATTTTATCTCTTTGATTTTAGAAAAATCGTAAGTTGGATAGACAATGTTTACCATAGTATTTTATTTGTAAAATATGTTAAATAAAAATTCATTGAATCATAGATACAAGAATGAAAAAAACACTAGGATGGACATTATGCAGAGATTACTAGTAACTGTTCAAGATTTATGCTGATAATTTGTGATTATAGTCACACATAGCATTTTTCTCACATAGAATTAATATGTTCTAAGTCACCCTATTCCTGACAGCATCTAAAGACAGTATTTTAAGTAAGTCTATTATGCATTGAATTATTACCCCAGAGGAAAAAAGAAAGAGGCAATTAGAAAGAAGGCATAAACTTGTCCAGACATGTTTGAGAACTGAGATCCTCTAAATTCTAGAGACAACCCTGAATCCTGCCAAAGGGTCTAATGTTTTGGAAGAAATTTGTTATGAGAACAAAAGAGGAGAAGCAGAAATCAAACATTCCTTGTTGGATTTTATTTGAAGTGAAACTCAAGGCCAAAAGGAAAAAAAGAAATGTATCACAGAAGTAAGTATGGCTCCTGGCTTTGTTGGTATCATTGTCAGTTTTCATTTTAAAGTGTAGATGAAAAGAATTAAAACCCAGATTTACTTAATTGAGAGAGTAGATACTTCAATTTGAAAAGATTTTTTTTTTAATTAGTGATATAAAAGAAAAAAAAAATTAGAGATCTTCCATTAAGAGAGGAAAATGTTTGCACAAATTTAAAATCAAAGCAAGTTAAAATTTCCTGTGCCAGAGATTTGAAAGGACATTGAGACATAAGTTATCTATCTTTTCCTAATTGGGGTATACAAATGGCAAGGCTCTCAGAAAGAATTCAAGTGCTGAAATAACAGCTCCCAAAATTAGTGTCTTGAAGGAAATTGCAATGCAAGGTTTAGAGTAAGTACAGAAACATTACATCATAGATTTCCAGCTGAACAGTCATTCAGAGATCATTTAGCACAAGACATTCATGTTACAAATGAGGAAAGTGAAGATTAGGAAGGTTAAGTGATTAGTCCAAATTCACATGTCATAAGGCTATAAGGCAGAATTTAAATCCAGTTCAGAATAAATAGAGACCCAGAACTCCTTCTATTATGCCATACTAACTGCATGGAATTCACATTATTCAAATTATTTTGTCTTACAGTATTACTAATAATGACATTTGAATTTTACTGTGAAGTTACAAAGTCTCACTTCGTCTGAAACTCTTCATCACAATATCACACTAAGTATGTGCTCTCCTGACAGTTGGCCCATGCTCAGTATGCTGTAGTGATGTAATTATACTGAGGTATTTAAGGGCCGAGAGAACTGGAAGTATCAGAAGAGAGACTCCCACAAGAGTTTCAGACATAGATACAAGGAAGATTTGGGACTCCATCTTTGACCAGCCTTGTGGTAGATCTCCTGCCTTCATCACTCCTTCACCTAAAGACTAATGCTGGCCCTGAGACCCTCCAGAGAGATAACCCAGACATTACACTAAAGCCTTCTCCTGGTTTGCTGGATTTGGGTCTTTGTTTTCTCAGTCTACTTTGCATTGTACTTCCCTCTCATCCTGGTGCAACAAACTTTTCCTGTTGATCTTTCAATGTGGGCATTTGTGGGCTGAGATGTCTGGAAACTTCCATGTTTGCCACTTATTCAGAAGTTCTGAAGGACTTCTCCTGGTCTGCTAGAAGCTGGTCGATGCTAGTATGGTCTGAATAGGTAAAGATGGAGTGCTGCCAAATTTCTTCTATGACAAAAATATGGCACTGATATCTAAAACAGAATGAAAATCACAGACCAATCTCTCTAATGAATATTGATGCAAAAATTTTAAGTAAAATATTAGCAAAGGGATTATAACAACTTATCAGCAGGATAATAAACTATGACCAAGTGGGATTTATACCAGGAATGGAGGGCTGGTTCAATATCAAGAACCATTTTACTATAATTGACCATATCAGTAACAAAAACAACAGAAATCATATGATAATCTCAATAGATGCAGAAAAAGCTTTTGACAAAATATAGCATCCATTCCTATTTAAAAAAAAAATAGAGAAAATAGGGATAAAACGAAGTTGCCTTAAATTAATAAGCAATATCTTTCTGAAACCTACTAAACTTATCTAAAATAAAGCAAGCATTATTTGTAATGGAGAAAAACTGGATGCATTCCCAATAAAATCAGGGATGAAACAAATATACCCATTGTCATCACTATTATTCAACATTGTACTAGAAAGGTTGACTTTAGCAATAAAAAATAAATAAAAATAAGTTAAAATAATTAGAATAGGTAATGAGGAAATAAAACAATCACTCTTTGCAGATGATATGATGATACACTTAGAGAATCCTAAAAAAAAATCAACCAAAAACCTACTGGAAATAATTAACACCTTTAGCAAAGTTACAACATATAAAATAAACCCACCAAAAGCCTATCAGCAATAGATAGAAAGAGAAATTCAATTTAAAATTACTGTAGACAAAATAAAATACTTGGGGGTCTCCCTGCCAGGAAAAACCCAAGAACTATATGAACGGAATTGCAAAACACTACTCACACAAATAAAATCAGATCTAAACAATTAGAAAAATATTAATTGTTCATGGTTAGGCTAAGCTAATATAATAAAAATGACAATTCTGCCTAAATTGATCTACTTGTTCAGTGTCATATCAATCAAATTGCTAAAACATTATTTTATAGAAATCAAAAAAAAATAATAATAATAACAAAATTCATCTGGAAGAACAAAAGATGAAGAATATCAAGAAAATTAATGAAAAAAATACAAAGAATGGTAGCTTAGTAGTACCAAACATTAAATTCTATCATAAAGCAATAGTAATCAAAACCATTTGGTAATGGCTAAGAAATAGAATAATGGATCAATGGAATAGGTTAAATACATATGATACAATAATCAAGCCCTATAGAAATCTACCATTTGATAAACACCCAAAGTCCATCTTCTGGAATAATAAGTCATTATCTCACAAAAATTTCTGGGAAAACTGGAAAATTATATATCAGAAACTCCGCATAAACCCACATCTCACACCCCATACCAAAATGTCAAAATGGGTACATGATTTGTGCATAAAGGATGATATCATAAACAAATTAGGGGAACAAGAGATGATTTATCAGATCTTTGGTTGCCTTGAGACAAGTCAGGATTCTGAATACATAATGGAGAAAATGATTGTAGTGGGGATGTGGCATAAGTCAAGACTTCCAATAGAACAGTCAATTGCTTATAGACTTCTCAAATGTTCTCTGGGGGGGAGTGGAAGTGCTGTATGGTGCAGTGGATAGAAGATCTGCCCTGGAGTCAGGCTCAGATACACAGAAAAAAAAAATGTTCTCTTGTATCTGAGTCACAGCTGAAATGATTTGAGAAGCCTGTTGGAACAAAATGTCAAGGACCTGATTGAATGAAAGTATGGCTTGCTCTTTCCTTGGCTTCCACAATTATGTCAACTCCATTTGGAATAGAGCCTAGGCTCAACTAACCAGGTTTCTGTTCAGATCCATCCCCTCCCAAACCTGCCAAAACCTTCCCTGATCAATTCATAAAAACCCAATCCATGGCAGTGCCTTAATAATTAAGCCAAATTGGCTTTGATTCCACATATTGGTAAACAGAAACAATATTTGAGTTATTTAAAAAACACCTCCTTGTTGGAGAATTGTAAATTTTGTCTTTTCTCAGGGAAGATCTTTTGGCATTTGCCCTAAACCAACTATTCCAATATATAGATCTTCTAAGATTTATGTGATATTTAGCCCATTGAGCTTGACAGAATAAGCCAGGTAAATAAGGAAAGAAAGGTACTTATATTATAGGCAATGGGGATCACTACCACTTCAGGTGCACTACTCAGAACTCCCTTCTCAAGGGAGAAGTGCAACCTGCCACTGAATCCAGATGACTCCAGAATAGAGAGATTGGTGACTTGGCTCAACCCCATCTCACTTAAATCCAATTTACTTGAAAGTCACGACATTAACTTCCTTATATCATGGTCCTCATTGAGAATGAAGGACAAACAACAGCTTTATGGAATGTCTTCTATTTGGACCACATTGCTTTGGAGATTTATTCAGTATAGCTCTTGGGTAGGTGGCCATCAGGAATACAGAATTCTATAACTGATGAGTTTTTTACTTCAAACCTTATCTCTCAATATTAGAATTATACTGCCTACATAAAGATAATAAATATTTTTAAAAGATAAAATATGTAAACCATAATATTGGTAAATCTTTATCAAAACATTATGACAATATTATTTTAGAATTGAGCTTCTTCATTGAGGGGGAATACTCTCTTGAATAATGTATTCATTATGAGACAAGACATCAGACCCAGATAAGTTACATACAGAGGCAAAAAAGAACTTATGGATGTAATTGCCAGGATTGGATCACTGAAAAAATTAAAGTCACAGAATTGAGAAAAATGACATAATCCCTCTTTTAAAAAAGATAAGAATAAAATCTACAGTCAGAAGGAAAGAGATATTGATTTCAGTATCTTACAAAATGCTAGAATACTTTATCATAGTGAGGGTTAATGAACATATAAAAGGAAAATATCAATCACAAAGAACCTGACTGACTTCTTTTTTTTTCAAATCAAAAAATGACTAGCTTTGTTTAATTTCCTTCTTTAATAGGATTAATAAAGCATCATACCAGATAATGCTATGGATAGGATTTAACTTTATTTTAATGAAACATTAAGGTGTTGTGTCATTCTTGTATACAAATTAGAGAGGTGCAATCTAGACCACAATAAAATTAATTGGGTTCAAATTAGTTTGAATGACTGGACTCTAGGGGGAGTCATTAATGGGTCAATGGCAACGTGAAGGGTGATCTTCAATGGAATGTTCTAATGACTTGTCCTTGACCTTTTACAATTGAAGTTTTCATCCTTGACTGATAAAGTTATAGATAGCAATCTTAGGAATTTTGAAGATGATATAAATCCAAGAAATAATTAACACACTGAATAGCAGTCATGAATCAGAAAATCTCTCTAGAGGCTAGAAGATTAGAGCAAAGATAATTAGATAAAATTTATAGAAAGAAATGGAAAGTTTTACAATTGATCTCAACAAAATTCTGTTCCTAAGCATGAGATGAGGAAGGGGTAAGAAATATTTGAATATGTATTTTTTTGGTATGGGGAAAAAAATGGACATTTTAGTGAAATGAAATCAATAGAAATCAAAAGGGTAATTTGACAGTGAAAAATACTAACCACCCAGAATAAGGGAGATGATAATTCTATTATGTTCTGCCCTGATCATTCCATATTTGGAGTACTGAGTTAAATTCTATCAACTTTTTAGATATGAAATTGATAAACTGAAGAATATCCAGAGGAAGTAGACCATTATTTCAATAAGCCCCTAAGATCATTCTATATAAGAATTGGTTGAAGAAATTGAGGAATATCTGAAGCACAATAAAAGAAAATTTAGGAATAGCACAATAGTTGTCTTCAAGTATTTGAAAACATGTAATGTGAGATGCAGCTCGTTTTGCTTTGCACTGGAGGGTTGAGGGAGCAGAGAGGGAGAGAACAAGGAATGATAGGAATTGAAGCAAAGTAAATTTTAGTTTTAAGGGGTTAAAAAAAAGTATTTAACAATTAGAGCTATCTAGGACTATAATTGAATGCTATGAGAGGCAAGTTCTGTCTCAATGGAAGAATTTATGTCAATATTTCATGACCACTTGTTGAAGTCATCAGAGAAGGCATTCTTGGTGAGTAATTGGCCAGACTAGATTCTAATTTTTTGGTTTTGTTTTGTTTGTTTGTTTCTGGGGAGCAGAATGGAAGGTTGGTACTCTAGCTCCATAGACTATCACTCACCTTCTTGTATCTGACCATGCATCTCATGGATGCAGAGGAGCACAGATTAATTCCTGGAAGGGACCTGAGAAATCATCTAGTTTTATCATATCATTTTACAGATGAAAAAAAATGGAACCCTGGGACATTATTCTCTCCTCTGAATATTATCTTCTTTTTTTCACAAATTATGAATAATCTTTAAAAAAACTTATCAACTGATAGATAAAAATATGGTGATATGGTGGTATGTTAGACCACTTTCTCCTTCAAAGGATTATTGAACAGCAAGCTAATGAGTGATCAATCCTACTTATTATTCCCTAATTCTATTTTTGTGATTTGATTTAGACACACTCAGAACTATATTTTTAAATAACTAATGGTACTTTATGTGTAAAAAATATTTCTAATGGCTATTTTTTATAGTGAATGGGAAATATAGAAAGAATACATAAATTGGAGAATGGTTGAACAAATTAAGGAAAATAATATTATAATGTTCCACAAGAAAGGCTGAGCAGATGATTTCTGAGATTATTAGAAAAACTTCTGTAAACTAAAATAGAGTGAAGTGGGAAGAACCAGGAAAATAATTTATTAAAGTAGGAAAAATCTTTTAAGGACAGGTAGCTTTGAAAGATTTGAGAACTCTTATTGTTGCGGTGACCATTAGCTATCTAGAGGACTGATGATCAAAAAATTCTGTCATGTATAGTCTTAGAGAGTTTCTTTGAAAACTGAAAAGAAAAGACTAGGAATCCATAGAGACAGGATTTGAACTCCTGGTTTTGAAACTAGTTATGGTATGTTGTCCTGTAAGTTCTTGACTATTATGACCCATTTGTTATTCTCAGTAAGATATGGGAAAGTAATGAAGATGTAGGAGCTGGAGATAAAGGAAACTAGGGGAATGGAGGGAAACAGCAGTAGCAGTCAACAAAGTTGACCTAATTTCACCACCTAATTTTCTATTTTAGTAGGGCGAATAGTTTTAAAAATTAATGAGAAGCATAAGGAGAAGGAGAGCAGCATAGGGTAGAATGAAAGAAAAAGAGAAAAGAATAAAAGAGAAGAGAAGAGGAAAGAAAAACAAGGAAAGAATGAGAAAGCTTTAGAGAGGCTATACCAAAGAGAGAGATTTGGAAAAACAAGATGATTTTTTAAGTATTCATAACAGTCTTTTTTAATTAGATGAGCACAAAAGATATAATACTATTAATAAATATCCAGATCACCTTCTGTGGCAGAAGTTGAATTCTCAGCTGACCTGCTTACAATAAATAAATATTCACTAAACTGCACAATTTTTCAGATTGGGTCATTTAGAACTTTCCATTTCATTAGAAATTACATTTCCCTGACAAAGGCCACTAACTGAACTGTCAATTGCTTGTCCTAATGGATGACACCTGTAAGAAAAATTAACATATTTTTTAATGGAATAGGGTAGTTAAAGGGATCTTATCTTAGAAAATATGGAGTTTTGGTGAATACTTATTGTTGAATTAAAGAGATACTAATACACAACGACAGTAGTTCTTCTTCATTACTTTTTCTTGCTCTGTAAGGCAAAAAAAAAAAAAAAAAAAGAAAGAAAGAAAGTTATCTTGAGAATCTACCAGTCACAAGGTCAGTGCTTAGTAGGCATAATAAGTACTCATAATTCAAAGGGAAGAAACAATTCAAGAATGATTTTTAAAACTTGATGAGTATTAAGGAAATAAAATAGTGAGATAACGTTGAAATGAAACACACTTTTTGTTTTCATTTTATCATTGCTACCTTTGTTCATTCTTATCAAGTCTCAATTTTATGCAAGAAAAATTTTTGTTGCAATAATGCAGTATTGATATAGGAATCCTTAGACAAATGAAAATACTTCTATTATTTTTCTGTTCTTTAGTAAGAAGACTAACTAAATTTTCTGACTATTGTCTTTTACTGATGTCTAATTATAAATTAAGAGTTATCATGCAAAGATATTTAAAAAATTAGGCAGTAAGGTGAGATGGGAAGAACTTGAATTTATAGCGAGAAATCGTGGAGTTTCACTTATAGTTTAACCACTTGCTGTTTTGGTACCAGTCAAGTCACTTGCTTCTCAGGACCTCAATTTCCCTATCTACAAAGCAGGTGGACTAGACTAGATGATTTTTATGATTTTTTTAAAAGTACTATTATCTAGGATTACATAATATTATGAATATACCCAATAACTTTGATATAAAATATGCCCTATTTAAAACCAATAGCAAGAAAATTTAAACCACTGATGGAAGATCATTGATAAGACAGGTAAAATAAATCATGCATACTAATGTACAATGCTGTGTTACTTTACGCATATGAATGAAAGAAAAGCTAATGGAATATAATATTGATATCAAATTAACAATGATTAAAATATATTTTGCATGAACTTCTTGAAAATATTTTCAAATAATGACAAATTATTCCATTGTAAAATAAATGTGACTAAAAAATGTGCCTAGTGACCAAGAAGATAGTGGATAAATTTGTCTCTTTAAACCTCTTCAGTTCCACAACATCATAACAAAGGCATTATATTCACATGTAAAGGAACAATTGTTAAATCTTCAAGAAGACAAAGAATTCCCAATAAGATGGCAATCTTATAAATTAACATAAGAGAACTTTCATCTTTAATGTTCAATCAGTACCCTTTCCTCCATGTTACATTCCCAAAGCATCAGCTATCAACTTTTCACGTGTATTAAAAAGAAGAACAGAAGGGAAAATGGGAAAGGACTGATATTATGTAAGTTGTAGAGCAAGTAGAATCTAATCTAGCATCTCAGAGGTTCATTAGGACAAGGATCAGTTGATGACTTTAGTGACTGCTGAAACATCTCTATCCTCCCCACCCAGCCTCCTATCTCTATCCCTTAGGAAAAAGAAAAGTCTGCTGACTTAGTAAAATGCCTCAGCATTGAGTAAAAATGACCAAAAACTAAGCTGAGACTAAACCAAGGTTGACTTAAACCATTGAACCACATAACCCCCAAGATAAACAGACTGAAACAGTCTTTCCAGTCACTGGTATCAGAAAAGAGGTAGGAAACAGAAATGATTCAGAAAGATAACAAAAAGATTACATCACTTTTAAAGATTTTAAACATATGACATATATACACACATATATGTATATATACACATACATATGACATAGTAAATAAAGTTTGGGTTGGACATGGTGAGAGAAAAATTGACTGAATTACTCATTCAACTAGGTAGAGAGAAACAAAAATAGGAGACAGTGGATAACTAACTAAATGAAAGGAAAACAAAGAAAATTTATACGCAAATGGAAAGAAGGAAGGTGGAAATACTGTGGAAATGAATTCATTTTCAAGTAGCATAGGAAAAATTAATTTCATGAGCTAAATATTGACATAAAAGAGAATGGAATCAAAAAAAAAAATACAGAAGAAATAATGCAAGAAAAAATGCAAAGATAATTATCATAAACCTTGTGAATAGTTTAAAAATGAAAATAATACTCTTGGATAGGGTGAGCAAATATAATAAAGATGACAATACTACCTAAATTAATCTATTTATTTAGCGCTATACCAATCAGACTCCCAAAGAACTATCTTAATGACCTAGAAAAAATAACAACAAAGTTCATATGGAAAAACAAAAGGTCAAGAATTTCAAGGGAATTAATGAAAAAAAATTATATAAAGTCCATTATATTATTCATTCAATAATTATTGTACAAGGGACCTAAAAGTAATGTGACATTTACACTACCTTTAACCATGATTATAGTCTTTGATTCAGTACCACATTCATAGCTTGCTCATATAATATATGTACACATACACAATATGTGTGTGTATATACATATACATATACACATATATATTATATATATGTGTATATGTATATATATATATATATATATATATATATATATATATATATAATGTTGATAAATGGTGCGTGTTATTGGGTTTGGCAAAGTGCAACCAAAAGGAACACTGCTGTATCAAATTATCAATAAGATAGAAGATTAGACATTTTCTTTGATCTCTATGACCTTAGAAACCTCTCCAAAAATGAAATTATATGCCAAATATAAGGTAATTTGAGATGTTTCCATATTCTAGCAGAAATTTGGAATCCACAAGAACATTAAAAAATAAAGTTGTATCTGCTCTGAGTGCACGTATTACCTCTCCACTATTGCCCATCATGATACCAGCGGGACCTGACAAATAGGCTTATAACACAACTCGAGAATTCAACACATAGTCCTGAAACAAATCCAAACCCCACATGGTTGACTTTCTTCCTTCTTTCCAGAAGCTTTGGAGATAGAGGTTTCAGTCAATGAAAATTTGATTTGTCTATCACAAGTGGTAAATAATGTAGCAATATAGACCTCAAACCCACTCTTTTCCAATTTTCTTCTCAGAACTTTGGAGACCCAAATTAGAGAAATAGTCCTATCCCAGTATGAATCAAAATCAGCAAAACATGCTGATAGAAGGCATAAAGAAAATTTAAGGAGTATATCTCCCCGAAGAAAATGTCAAAACAAAACAACAATAATAAAACAAACAAACAAACAAAAACCTGAATACCATAATGCAAGACATAATACAAAAGAACTACTCATAACCGCTAAACATAGACAATGAAATACCAAATGAAAGAATTCTTCCATTGTCTCTATCAACTGCATTAATAGACATTGTTATGGAAGTAAGATACTGTGGAAATGGAGAATCATAATAAAACTGATAAACTTTTAACTAATCTGATTAAAAAGTAGAGGACAGAAAATCAAATACATAAAATATCAACCAAAATAAATAAAAAGAATAAAAGGAACATGCTCAATATATAAATACTTAGCAGAACATGATCTGGTAGTTAGAATTATATCATAAATTTGCTATCTTTCATGAACTAATAGACAAGTACCTATACTATAAATACTATAAAAATCCCAGAATACTCTGGAAAACTGTACTGACACTATCCCATTATCAACTAATAATCTGTCATCCACAATTACCTGAATCTAACATTAATTGAATGAACATTAATTCAAGTTTAAAAAGAATGATTTTTCACAGATTTCATATCATAATCGCCAAGCTTCATGGAAAGAAAAGAAACAAACATCTATTAAGTGCCTACTATTTGCTAGGTGCTAGGCAAAGCACTTAGTAGCTCATTCAATCTTCACAAAAACTCTGGGAGGATTTTATCCCCACTTTACAGTTGAGGAAACTGAGACAGAAATGTCTTTGCTAGGAAGTATCTGAAATCAAATACAAACTTATGTTGTCCTGACTTCAGGTACAGTGCTCCACTGTATCACTTAGTTACTTCTAATATGTAGAAACAGGATGAGGTCCATATTATTTCTGTTTTCCTGCCTATTACTAGAGTTGTACCAGATATTTTCAGCAAACCTATATTGAATATATATTCTACTATTTTCTTTTAACTAATAAAAGCAGTTATTTCTTCCACTGATGGAATGGTTCATAG
This sequence comes from Sarcophilus harrisii, assembly GCF_902635505.1. Lineage (NCBI taxonomy): Eukaryota > Metazoa > Chordata > Mammalia > Dasyuromorphia > Dasyuridae > Sarcophilus > Sarcophilus harrisii. The sequence goes on from NC_045427.1 coordinate 278,905,158, forward strand.
AGCATTTAAAATAAAAAAATAACATCAGGATAGCAGCTTTTCGTAGGTCTTTTGTAAAACATACCCCCAAACTCCATCCAAAAACATGAGAAAAAGCTATATTAGTGATAATATTAAGATAATCGAGAGCCACGCACCAAAACATCCATGTGTTGCATGAAAACAATCAATCAACATTGATTATCTTGATGAAATAAGTTAACCATTTTTTATAATCAATTGAGCACTTATTTATGGACAGTTGGACCTAAACTTGGTGAAAAGAAAGTCATTAGTGTTAGATAAAAAAAGAATAAAAGACTATAGCCTGGAATGGTGTTCTTCTTTTGTTCTGGACTCTCCCTTCCAACCACCTTCTGTAAAATGCTATATAAAGATCTTGAAAATGAACATGTGCACATATACAAATGCAAACATACATACAAACTTATAAGGAAGCATACACAAAATCAGAGTTCTTTTTACATTGAGAATGTAGCTTTCATATTTCTTTGTCTAGATGAGAAAATGGAATTTTGCTTATCCTCCCACATATGGTTGGTATGTTGGTTAATTTTTTAATTCCTTTTTCTCTTCCTTTATTAATTTTTATTATGAATAATTCACTGTTCAAGGTAGTAGAGAAGAATTTATTGAGAAAATAAACATATTATAAAAAGATATCAATAAAAATACAATTAAAAGGTTCAGTTCATTCTGAGCTTAAGCATACTCAGTACAATATTATCAGGACTATGTCAGACTTTAAAATTCACCCTCAATACTAATATACACTGTTTAGTGATCCTAGACTAGTCACTTAAGAAGTCAAGATGGCCCTGGCAATTCTAAAACTATAAAATGCAAAACAGATGCATATCTGTATTGAGATTAAGAGATTCTACTCTGCTACAGGAATATACCAGTGAAATAACAAATCAAAATTCAGGTATTCAGAATTCAGTGTTTTTGAGTATGTGCATTTGTGTTTGTGTGTGAAATTATACAGAGAGGGAAGGTGGTTAGAAGAAGGGAGAGAGGGAAGAAGTAGGTGTAAGAGAAAGGGAAGAGGAAGAGAGACACAGAGAGAGGGGAGGAAAAAGATGGAGAAGGAGGAGGAGAATGAAGAACAGGAGGAAGAGAAGGAAGGAAGGAAGGAAGGAAGGAAGGAAGGAAGGAAGGAAGGAAGGAAGGAAGGAAGGAAGGAAGGAAGGAAGGAAAGAAGAAAGGAAGGAAGGAAGGAAGGAAGGAAGGAAGGAAGGAAGGAAGGAAGGAAGGAAGGAAGGAAGGAGGGAAAGCAGGAAGGAGGGAAGGAGGGGAAAAGAACAACAAAAACCGAGAGAGAAGAGAAGAGAAGAAAAGAGAAGAGAGAGAGGAGAGAGAGAGAGAGAGAGAAAGAGAGAGAGAAAGGAGAGAGAGAGAGAGAGAGAGAGAGGACTTTCATTACAATACTTTCACATTTGCAAAGCCTTTACATTATCTTATTTGATCCTACTCATACAGTCTCTTAGCCCTTAAAAATCTATTCTAACAATTTATGATGCAGTATTCGGGATATGCTCAGCTTTCCAGCCTCCATAACAGATTCTTAGATAAAATGGTCACTCCCTCCCTGCAGGGTCCCATTATTTCTACCCCAGGAACCAATTCTTAGTCCTTGATAAAAATCAAATTGAAAATAGGATTTGTCCTGGTTGGTTCCTCCACCTTTTAAAAGGTAAAATTATCATTAAAGCAAACCAATGTATTATTAGCTGCTTCATTTGGAACTGAGAGCTCCAGCAGATGTCCAGATAAAAGTCTCCTATCACTACCATATCATGTATCCTTGCAGTTTTACTGTTTCCTGAACTCATATATTTCTTTTCTGTCTGGGTGAACAGTAGTGTACTTCAATCACAATATGATTTTTGTTTCTGCTTCTATTGATCTTTATTTAGATATTTTCCATCATGTTTCTAGTCCCTAGATTTTGTTATATAAGTTTATTTATTAAACACACACACACAAACATAACCATACAAACATACATACAAAATACTGCTCTGAACCCCATCCTTTTTGCTTAAATCTTCACTTTTGAATAAGATATAAACCCTTCTAACACAATAGCTCAATTCTAGTTCTCATCCCATCAGATCTCAGGAATATTTGTAATAAATATGCCTCCATGCAACAGAATCACTTCTTTCCCTTTCCTCTTATTTAGATTTTGTGTGTTTTTAAAAAGACTTCTGAAGCTATGGATTTGAATGTTTAAACCTTTCCCTTAGTTTACAGCTCTTTGATTTGATACACACTAAATAAATACATGTTAATTATCTTTAGCCCTGTTGAGGTATAGACCAAATGTTAAGGTCTAGATTTGGGGTACCTAAATGAAATTAGGGTTTAGTTAAGGTCTAGTGGCAGGTTTGGGGTACAAGGAGTCAAACAGAGCTCCCCTGCAACCCCCTTGGATTCGGCGCAAGGATATGGCGGTATATGAGGTCTAGTAGCGGCATGGAATTCCCAATAAAAGCATTTATTGGCCCGGAGAGTTAGATTGATAAAAGAGGTTTATTATTGAGTTTAGAAGTAGGAGATAGGTGAAGGTAGAGATAAGGAGGGCACTGGATAGAGGGTCCAGTGAACAGAGGGTCCTCACATGGCTGGCATGTTCGGAACCTCTGCAAAGAGGGGTTCCCAGTGTGGTCCTTTTAAGTCGGAGACTTAGCTCGAGGGGCTTTGGCTCGAGGGGAGTTGGCTCAGATTCAGGTGGGGCTGGGACAGGTCCGGATCTTCTATTGGAATTCAAAGGGACCAGGATTTGTGAGTCAAAGGGTAATTTACATTAACTAGGGGGGGTTGGGAATCAAAGATTGGAATCTTTCCCGCATCAGCCTTTTAGTTGGATTTAGGAGAGGAGTGACCTGAATTGCATGAAATTTTGCCATGCTTTCTATAATCACCAAATTATTCCCTGCTGCAAATGGCTGTATTTTTTGTACTGGTATTCTCCTGGAAATGTGATAAGGCTATGACTCATGGAACACTGCATTCTCTGAAGAATAAAAATTGTAGATGACCCTAAGGGCAATAGAAAAATGCATGATTGGTCTAAAGGATCTATCAATGATGATGCACAGAGGGACTGTCATAAGTCTGAAATCTTTTCTTCCCTTTTCTTTCAAATCTTTGTCTCTACAAAAGAAAAAAAGGGGTTGTCCTTTTTCTCTCTAGCTGCTTTCCCAAATATTTATTTATTTCCTTCATTTTCAGTTCAGAGCTGAATATTCAATTCCATTGTGAAATACATCTTTAATATAACATTCATGGACATAAGAAACACTTTGTTCCTAAGAGTTCCTTGGGACCAAAGAGCCAGTGCACAGACAAAACAAACAAACTCATAATGCAAATGATTTATATTAATAAACAATATGCAGACAAATTCCAACTTACACTTATGTTGGTTTCCAAGCGTTCATTTGTAATTCATTGTAGTTCATTGCAATTCAAAATGCATTTCCTCATAAAAACAATGCTATTCAGAGTTGTTAGGTTCCAAGGCCAAATCACAAAAGTTTATTTAATCTATTTGTTGTTCAAATCTTTTAAATGGTACTGAATTTTCCTAATCCCATTTGGGATTTTCTTGACAAAGATACCAGAGTGGTTTACCATTTCTTTCTCTAGTGCATTTTACAAATGAAGAAACTGAGGCAAACAGGATTGTGATTTACAGGGTGACATAGAGCTAGTAATTATTTGAGGCCAGATTTGAACTCAGGTCTTCTTTGCTCCAGGCCCAGCACTCTATCAATTGAGCTACCTACCCCATTTAACCTATGATATATCTGCTTTCTAGAACTACATACATCAGCACATTGGCATAATCTCCTTATATTAATGTATTCTGTGAGTGTTATTGGTGATAAGATTATAGTTTTGGATTTGGAAAGGGCCTTAAAAAAACACTGAACCACACCCCTTTTCACAAATGAAAAAAACTACAACTTATCTATGTCTGATATATTTGAACTCTAGTCTTTTTGATAGTATATATAGAGGCCTAATTTACTATGCCTTTCTCCATTAGTAAGTATAATGGGCTGAAGCTCGAGTTGATGCACTGAGGTCCCAAATACGTGAGGCTAAATAGTAATTGGACCATACTCTATTAATACATATGCTTGGAGAAAGAATGGCCCCCACCCACTCTTTGCGCAAGTCCTGATGTGTTGTATAGGAAATGACGATTTTGGGGGGTGGAGGCAGAGGGGCAGGAAAAGAGGAGGAGAGAGGCTGCTGACTGGGTTCCTGTCGCAACTGCTCACATTGCTATTGCCAAACCCCTTCACCTCCACAAAGAATAAAGATCCAAGATTTTCCCTTAACCTGAATTCCTGACTCTGGCTGATTTTAAAATATGCGGTCATCACAAGTAAGATTTCTCTCTCCATAGTTGCTAGTGATTCCTTTTGAACTGATTGGAGCCAATGGAATCTTTGTAAGGAAAATGGATTTGAATATAATTATTCATGAGAGTGCCTGCACATTTGAATTTGAAGAATTACCTCTACCTTTCTCTCTATCTGTAAGGAAAGTATCACTCTAGTACAATACCTTTTTACATATTCTGAATTAAGCATGAAAGGAGCAGGGAAGTAAATAGGGTAGGCAAATTTGAAAAAAACACTTGCTCATGGTCCCTATCAAGCACACTGCTCTCTTGACTGTCTCTAACCCTAAAGGCTTGTTATCCTAGAATCCTCTTTCTGAGGACCACCTTCTCTTTTATGCCATCAGCATGAAACTCTGGAAGACAGTAGTCCTCATGGCATTTATGTATGTATTCTGTCCCTGTACCCATTTCCTTAACCCTCAACTGTGTCTGTGACATATCTAAGGATTCCAACATAACTTGGAAAGAGTATTGATCCCTCTCTTCTTTTCTTTTATATATATTTTTAGTCACTCAAAGACCATGACAGATCAAAAGGCAGAGACCTTTCATCTCTAGATGTTAGAAATTGCCAGAGTTAACTAATATATAAATCTGATATCCCTATGCTCAAAGTCACCTCTAAGCATCATAAATTTAAAACAAGGAGTCTTGTATATACATCTATATATCTATAATCAACTGTAGCTCTTTTCACACTCTATGAGCCTCATTCATCTCGCCTCTGAGATCAAAGGACTCATATGCTTTGAGTTCTTAAAGACAGCCACAACACTTCTTTAACCCGTTCTACCTTCAAATATAGTGCTTTTTCATGGTTCCAATGATGGTAAATGATGATGCAGAAATCATGAACCCCCAAAATATATCAGGATTCAGGGTCTCCCCATAAAGTTTACCAAATGTTGGGGAAAAAGAGTTTGAACCTCAAAGACATATTGGAATTTTGGACTGGTGTCATGAGGTATCTCAAAAGAAGTTTTAGGCTTAGACCATCTCCATTTGTATTTGGCCAATTGAATTATTTTATTCATTGTATTTTTTTCCATTTAACAAATTTTATTTTTCAGTGAATTAGTATCTTTTTCATATCCATTTTGTAGGGTATTTTATGATTTTTCCATTCCTTATTGCAATGATCTCATTTTCTTTCCCCATTTTTCTTCTAACTCTCTTTTAAGATCCTATATGCAATCTTCTAAGAAAGCCTTGTGAAATGGGGACCAGCTTATATCTCCCTTAGGGGCTTCATCTAGAGTCTGTTCTCTCTCTCTCCATAAAGGCTGTCTATAGTGAGAGTTCTTTTTGGTTTTTTACTCATTTTTTTAAGGCTTGAGGCTGCTCAATGCATAGGAGTGACAGTTTCTTTAGTTTGCCCTGGGGCAGTTCTGCTGATTGACTTCTGGTGCTGGATAATTATGGCTAGGTTGGGGCTCAATAGTTTACAATTTGCCTTTTATAGTAAATCTACCAAAGCCCCTGCTTGCAACTAGGACAGAGTAGCCTAAGAGGCTCACAGAAGATTCCAAGGTGGGTGGATGCTGCAACATTCTGACTCGGCTGCCCCAGCTCTTTGCCCCGTCTCCCTGTGCTACAGTCTGGACTTAGCACACTGTCCCTCTGCCTGTTTGAAACAAACCTGCTCTGAAGCTCTTCCAAAGTATCTTTTTCTGGGAATGTGTTGTACTCCAAATATTTGTGGGTTCTTTGACTCCAAAACCAGTTTAGAGGCTTAATTTACTTACTAATGGTTTGAAAGAAGGTCACAGAAAGTTGTGTCTGCTCTCCACCATCTTGGCTCTACCCCTCTTAGATCATCTCCAAATCAAGGCAAAGATTTTGGGAAAGCCTTTAATAAAGGGAAATATGAGGGCGTTCCCTAATGGAATCTATTATTAACAAGGAACAAGGCACCATTAGGCAGACTAAGTTCTGATGAACTTGCTGCCATAAGGCAAGAAATTCCTAATAAATCTATCATGCCATGAGGCTAAATTCCTTAAAAAAGAGATGGCTAACCCTAAAAAGGAGTTAAGTTCCTAATAGAAGTTGGAGAAGATGGAAGGATTGAAGTACTGATAAATTCTTTTATAGGAGAGAAATAACCTAGAGAGTTGACATCATAATTTAGCTTTCTGATTGGATACAGTAACTGTAGGTTTGTCAATATAAGGAATTAAACTAGGAATTCAACAGAGACCTTCTGCTATGAAGGCTTATATAGAATAACAAAAGGACTAATAAAAATCAAAAGATCTATTTGAAAAGATAATCATATCAATGCTCCTCCCTGCTTTCTTCAGGGAGCAGTCTGGCTTTCAAATTGTTTACAATAATTCAGATACTTTCTATCAATGCCTCTTCCTATGGCCCATTTAATAAAGACATGACCTTTTGCTGGGGTCTTATTTACTGTCATCATCATGATGCCCCTCTTAACTCACCCAAGAAAAGACAGTGATAAAGTAAGAAATATTTTCACATATATGATGATGAGAAAGATAAAATGAATAGGAAGGACATTAAGTATCAGTACATACTATGTCTATGTGATAGATTTTTCAAAATGCTTAATCTCAATCAATGAACATTTATTAAGTATCTACTATGAACCAGGCACAGGGTTAAGCAAAAAAAAGAGGGGGAAAAAATCCTTGTCTCCAAGGAACTCACAATTTAAATAACTAAGGAATCTTAGAATTATGAATCTATGATTGGAAAGAAGCTTAGAGGCCACCTATTCTTATTCTCTCATTTTACTACTAAGGTTGGGATCAATTAAATGATTTACTCAAAGTTACACAATAAGTAACCACTGTGGCAAGATTTGATCTCAAATTCTCTGCAGCATTCTCAGTTGCATTAGAGACTTGGCAATTAGATAATTTCAAGTAATATGGAAAGAATAGATTCAGTACCTGAAAACAAAATGATCCAATGTGCAAAATTAAAACTGACCCTAAAGGACCCTTTTATCCTGTCCCTTTCATCTTTTCTTTTTTGTTAAAAGAAGGTTTGAGGTTTATGATTTGATAGTAAATCAATTGTATTCATAAGATTATAGTACAATTAGCTAAAATCTCTAGTTTACCCAATCTCAGATCAACTCAGATATTCAGGAAAGATCTGTCTTTTCACTTTAGTTCCAAGTTCAATCATTTAAAACAAAACAAATAAAATAATACCCAACCCTATTCTGCCAGTCCAATTAAAGGCTTGTATGGGAGTGTTATGAAGTAATTAGAAGGTTTTTATTTCACTAATTATTCTTCAATACTTGAAATGTTAATGCAGGTCAAAGTAACAGTCCATGGTTTAAACCAGATCTGAATTCAAAATGGGAGCCATTAGAGATACCTACATAAGAAACTATTCTAGGCAAGGTATCAACAAAAAAAGTAATTTCAATTTATAGATGATAAGGATATAAAAGTCAAGGTTAAAGGAATATAAACTTTTCTTCAAAAGGGCTTTGGAATCACAAAGAATTGCTCAATAGTTTAGACACTTATTCTCAGAAATAACTCAATTTAAATTTGTGTCTTAAGGATTAACCTACAAAGGAGTTCATTATCAATAGAGTGGCAACTTGAAGATGAAGTCTGCCCAAAGACAAGGACAAGACTAACATCAGATTTATAAATTTAAATGTTTTTTGTTCTCTTTGTTGAAGGGGAGGGGAGAGAAGAAAAGAGGAAGGGGCAACTATTTGGTGTAGTGGATACAGCACCAGCTCTGAAGTCAGAAGGACCTGAGTTCAAATCTAGCCTTAGACACTTCCTAGCTATGTGACCCTGGGCAAGTCACTTAATTCCAGTTGCCTCAGGAAAGAAAAATGAAGTTAATTTGAATGTGATCTTGAGTAATTCAGTTAATTTCTTAAATACATGTATATTTATATCTAAAATAAGGATTGTTAATACTTAGAGTTCCTAGCTCATAAAGTTGTTGAGGCTCAATAGAGAAAATACATGTAAAAGTTCTTTGTAATCATAAAGTGCTAAAGAAATATGAATGAGAATTAGTGTTGTGATTATTAATTATTCTAAGAGATAGTTTAAAAGCTAGACTAGAAAATCCATTCATTTCTTTGATAGTCATATCTAATTTTTGACTAAAAACATCATTATCCAGATCAATCATACATTGAGTGAATAACCATGAAAATTTATTTTTGCTTATGTCTCAAAAGTCAGATCATCTTTTTAGGATAAATCAATCATTTAAGCAATCAGTTAACACTTTTAATATTAAGCAACCTATTATATTCCAGGTACCACAGTAAGCAAACATTTACAATTGAGATGATGGGCTTCAAAGTTAGAGGAAATAGTTTCAGTTTCTGCCTCCAAAATTTATTAATTCTGGGAACATGAGCAACACTATTAAATTTTCTGAGCCTTAGTTTTCTCACCTATTAAAAGGAAAGGATAATGAAGAGCTATTGTGAGGTTCAAATAAAGTATTGGGCAAATTTTAAAGCACTATCCAATGTAAGATATACTTCAAAATGCATGTGTTTGCAGCTCAAAACGAAAGAAATTCTTGGGGAAGCTAGATGGTTCAATGTATAAGAGCACTAGCTTTGAAAGCAGGAGTGCCTAGAGTTCTAATCCAGCCTCAGACACTAAACACTTCCCAGCTATGTGCTTCTGAGCTAGTCACTTAACCTTGATTGCCTAAAAAAAAAAGAAAGAAAGAAAGAAAGAAAGAAAGAAAGAAAGAAAGAAAAAGAAAAAAAGGAAGGAAGGAAAGAAAGAAAAGGGGGAAAAAAAGAAAAATTCTCAAACTGTTTGGGGCAATGGAAAAGCTTCACATAATTTTGTGACTGCCAAGGGTAACTACTTACAAGAGGCCAATACTCATTTAACTGGTTTAATGATGACACAACTATATTAAAAGTTAGTTATATTTAGAATCTCATTATCACATGATGGTAAAACGTATTTGGTTATAAGTGACTAAAATATTCAAACAACATGCAAGTTGGAATGTTGAAAGAGAGCCTTTTGAAATGCTGACCCCAGAAGACTGTCAACTAGAAAATCAAATGGCATGCATGTTTAAGGTAAGGTCTCAAAGTCATTTTATCTCCCTAAGGTCACAAAACTTTCCTTAGGAGGTGACATTTCTTTGAACCCTATAAATTAGGCTATGCATTTTATACTATGTAGGCAAAAGAAGTAACAGAGCAGATGATCCATTCATTCTAGCCATTTTCATGACTGATAACAAGTGCTGTGGTGAAACTGATTGCTTGACACCCAACATCAATCATAAAGATGGCTGAACTTAACAGATTGTCTGCGCTGTGGCCAGCTCATTTCAACCCCAATGGACAATCTTCCTGCTCTTCTCAGAGATTAAGTTGTAAGGTAGTCTAAGAGAGATGGCTTCCCTCAAAAGATTTATGATTTTCATTTTCATTTTCTCTGCATCCAGACTTTTTGAATTAGGATAGGGATATAGTTCAAAATTTAATTTTGTAATTGTTTTAGGTTTATAACATCAGATATTGATCACTACTAATTAAAGCTCTTTTTTTAATCATTACAAAAACTTGTTAATAAAATTATATTATATATCTGAACAAAGAAAAATAATCTACTTTGGGAGGGTAGGAAGTTGAGCAGGTTGAATCAGCCTGTGGGTAATGGTTATCATGGGTTTGGAAATAGTCCTGTGGCCCAGGACTTCTTAATTTTTTTTCCACTCACAACATCTTTTCAATGAAGAAATTTTTATGTGATCCCAAATATATAAAATAAATTTAAAAATCAAACATTTACCAATAATCATAATTTTGTGATTCCCCACAATCAGTTACATAACTACATGGGGTTGCAGAGGTGTCTTTAGAATTGTGTTTTATGAGACACATAAAATATTTCTAAGAAGTTCTTGGATGTCTGGTGTTACTCATAGGAGAAAAAAAAAATGTGTATGGTTAAGAAAAATAGTTCAGAATCAAATCATGTCCCCTTAGCTTCTCCTGAGAACAGAGGATTTGCCATAATAGACCCCTTTGACAATCTGATGAAGCCTATGGAATCTTTCCAAAAGTAATTTTTTTTTTTTAAAGATACAAAAAGAAATGCATATGATAATAAGGAAATGTCTTTATATATGGTTATATGTATGTGTGTATACATGAATATGTGCATACATCTGCATATGTATATGTACATGTTCATATATATGTTTATGTCTATATATAAAAGTTCATCATAGACCTCAAGTCAAGACCCTTGCTTTGAAACAAACTTGACAAGCTGGGAGTACCCTAAACTAAAATGGAAAAGTTACTTCATAGTGGAATCCACACCTAATATTGAAGTACTAAAGTTGTTATAGTATTTAAATCTAGAAGGGAGGTTCTGCTACCTTTTTCAATTTCATTCTGACAATTTGTCCAATAACACTTTATTGTTATTGTTGTTATTCAATTATTTGCTTGTGTATGAATCTTCATGCCTCCATTGACCATAACAGAAGTTTTGGCATTATATTAATGATGTTGAAGATAGATGAATGTCCATACATTAGAGATTTCAGTAGATTTCAATGCTGATGAATGAGCTAAAATTTAAAGGTAATTGTTGACATTTCCTTACCATATCTATCAACATAAAAGCATTTCAATGAGCATAAGAAATTTTCACAAAAAAATCTTTAAAAAATGAGAATTTTGGGGGGGAATTGAGAAATATTTTTTATTGAGAATAACTTTACTACCTGACATTTCCCTTATTTGTCTTTATGTTATTGTTGTTCAGTCATTTCAGTCTTTCCTAACTCTTCATGATTCCATTTGTAGCAAAGATACTAGTGGTTTGCCATTTTCTTCTGCAGCTCATTTTTTATAGATAAAGAAACTGAAATGAATTGGGTTAAGTGTCTTGCCAAAGATCACACTGCTAGTAAATACCTGAGCCCAGGTTTGAACTCAGGAAAATCGGGCTTTCTGACTTCAGGCTTGGCATTTTATCCACTGTACCACCTAGGTGTCTTTTACCTTTATCATGTGCCTCAATTAAATGCTTTGGTTATTTGATCTTTTTTTTCCTAAATATCAATCAGAAAAAGTATATATTTATTCTACAAGTAATAGGAAGCCACTGGTGTTCTTTAAAGAGGTATCTTTAGGCTCATTCTTTAGGAATTTATTTTGTCAGTTTGTAGATAATGAATTGGATATGGAAGAGACTTGAGGCAAGAACAATTAAGAAGGATGACCATAGTCTCAGGGATGAGAGCCTGAACTAGAGTTCATTGGAAATTGCAGTGTAGAGGGCTGGAACTCTGAAAAGGTGTACTTGAATCTAAAGCAGCAGAGTACTTAAGGCTAAGTACCTACTCAAGGTGAGATAATGGTTCTATAAACATATACTTAGATGATGATATGGTGATGTGATCCTCAATATTGGAGCTTGATGAATGTGTTATGGTGGGGTAATTATAGATAAGAATTGGAGGGCTGAGGGAGAGGGTCAAAGGCCCTCTGGGGCAGTATGCTCAGGAGGGAAGACTTCAGGCTCCAGACTCCAGAGTCCAGGTTTCATCTTTGAAGAGCAATGTGGTAACTTGCCTGTCTCCTTCACTTCTCCTCCTAAAGACCAGGACTTTGACTGATCCAGACTCTGACCGATCCTGAGGCCCTCCAGAGAGATAGCCCAGACATCATAGTGGAGAGCATAGGAGGGGAGTGATGGAAAGAAGAGAAGAACTATGAGATATGTCATGAAAATAATAGTGACAATGTGGTCAATTTAAAATAGATGTGTAGTAAGAAGACCTTTGTCCTAATTATGCCACTGGTACATCCCATATGGCCTTGGGCAAGCTACTTAACCTGACAGCCTCAGTTTGCAAATCTATAAAATGAAAGATTGGACTGGATGATCTCTAAGATCCCTTCCACCCCTAAATCTATAGCTATATGATCTTTACAAAGAAGTATATCATAAAATCAAGTCTAGGTATGGATATAGCAGAAAAATAATCAGTAGACAGCAGATTCTGATATAAAATTCTCCTTCCTTTTTCTTACATGTAGGAAAAGAGCCTATTTCTGCAAGTTCATGCTGACATCTCTTGACTCCTTAGGAAAGATCATTTATATCCTTCTCATTGGAATGTAGACATGAACATGCGAGAAATGAACAATTGGAAGGAAGATCCACTTCATTCATGATGTTCTCTCTCTCTCTCTCTCTTTTCCTTTCTCTGTCTCTCTTTTTCTCTCTCTGTTTGCCTCTCTGTCTGTCTCTCTGTCTCTCTCATACACACACATATAATATCTATTTATCTACATATTATCTCATCTCATAGAATATAAGCATCTTGTAGCTTGGAATTCTTTCACTCCTGTTTTTGTATCTTTATACTCCAGAATAATGATTGTCATATAGAATGGGGTTTAATAAATTCATATTGATAGAATTAATTTTTAAATTATATTATCTGGAGAAGGGAACTGGAGTCAAAAAGAAAATTTACCAAGGAACTGAAAGTAATTAGTAGTAAGGATCATCATAATATAATTATGACCTTATAATAACATTAGCATTATTATTAATATAATTATAACATTAATAATGTATTATTACTTTATCATAATAGATTTGCAATACCAAGTGATAGTTGATAATTATTGTTAATATAATATCAAATTGTATGAATTCTATTATGATAATAGAATAATTATTGTTATTGTTATTATTGTGCTATTGTTGCTCTGCATTTGCCATGACCCCATTTTTTTCATTTCCTTAATGCTTCACATTTTTGAAATATTATGCTCATAAAAGCTTGATGATGTAGATAGTGCAATTACAGGATTTTTAAACTGGACCAAAGATTCCCTGGTGAGGAAACCCCTTCAATCAATGCAAATTCTAAGCTGCAATTGAGTCTGAGAATTGCCCATACCACTGAGAGGTTAAGTGACTTACTTAATTACACAGCCATTTTGTCAGAGAAAGGGCTTGAAATCTAGCCTTCATTCGGGGGTCAACTTTTTACGCATTATACCACAAGAGTAAGTATTCTTCCCATTTTGCAGGTGATGAAAATGAGGTTCAAGGAGGTTTAGTGATTTCTAAAAATAACATATAAACATTAATATAGCACTTACTGCATGAAATCCAACAAGTCCTTTACAATTATCATCTCATTTGATCCTCACAACAACCCTGGAAGGTTGGTGCTATTATTAAAGATGAGGAAATTGATGCAAACATAAATTAAATCACTTACCTAGAGTCACAAAAGTATTAAATGCCTGAGGCTGGATTTGGACTCAGATCTTCCTGATTACAGAACCAGTGATGTATCCACTATGCCACCTAGATACCTCACATCTAGTAAGTGCAAGAGTTAGAAAGCAGAATATAATAACCCTGTGAGAAAATGGTAATGGCCACTGTGATTCACTTTTCTCTCTCAAAAATGTAGATGGCATCACTATGGCCACCTACATCCCAGTAAGGGTCATTTCTAACTCAGTTTTGAAAAGAGAACTGGTGGGATTACAAACCAACTGAATTCTGCTTTAATTTAAATCCTGGACTAAGTTCAAATTGGATTTTCTAGTGAAATGTAATGGGATCACAGCACGTTCAAGAGTCTATTCTCCCTTAACAGCACTTTTGTGAGGAAAACAAACACATTCATACACTTTAAAATAAGCTGATTTTATCTATTCCCATTCCTCTAAGGAGTAGTCCTGGATCTTAAAATAATTTATAAAACAAGATATGGCCACTGTCTCACTCCCCTTTTGACCTAACTGCATCATTCCCAATGATATGCTTAAAATTTCATATGTCCAGGATTTGTGTCTAGATATTAAAAAAAAAAAAGTCTAACCTTTTCTTTCCTCTTAGTGTCTATTCATCCTTGAAATGGCTAAATGGCTACAGAAGCACTGAAGGGACAAAAATCTCAGAAGCACAGAATTGAAAGGGATCTCAGAGGTCATTTGGTCCAATGTATGGGTTATTCAGTCATTTTTAAATTATGTCTGACTCTTCATGACCTCATTTGAGGTTTTCCTGGCAAAGATAATGGAGTTGTTTGTCATTTCCTTCTCCAACTAATTGTTCAGATGAAGATACTGACAGGATTAAGTGACTTGTGCAGGATCATACAACTAGTAATTGTTATAATCTTGTTACAAGAACAAGAACTCCAGACTCTAGATCTGACACTCTGTGCACTATGGAACTATCTAGATATAATGTATTCTGTCTTATGTCTATTTGAATAGTAATCCCTTCAGCAATCATCCTCATATATACAGAGAGAGAGAGAGACTGAAAAAGAAAGAGAGAGAGAGGGAGTGAAGGAGGAAGGGAAGGAGGGAGAGAAAGAGGGAGAGAAAGAGAGAGAACATCTAATCCTAGAGGGGTTGTACAAGCTTGATTATTATAATAATAGTAAAATACTTTGCAAACCTTAAAGCACCATGTAAATGCTAGCATTATTATTGTCGACAAATATTTATTAAACATCTACTCAGTGCCTGATATTGTATTAAGAGCTGGAGATATAAATAAAGAGAAAAATAGTCCCCGCTCTCAGAGACATTATATTCTAATAGGAGAAACAATATGTAAACAGTTATAGTAAGGGAAAGGCTTTCAGGAGAAGGAATGATTTGAGCCAAAACTTGAAGGAAGATCAGAGGCAAAGATGAAGAAGATGAGATGATTCCAGGTATGAAAGACAGCAAGTAAAATCCATGTAGTCAGGAGATTGAATGTCATATGGGAGCAACAGAGAAGGCCAGTGTCAATGAACTGTAGAATATGTGAAGGAAGTAAAATGATGGGGAATTTACTGTCTCTTGAAGTGACTCACTCCACTTCTGAATACCCTACATAATAGGTGATGTTTCCTTGAATGAAGTCAAAATTTACCTTTATAAAAACCTCCATCAGTTTTACCCTCTAGGACTAAAGTCTACTTCCTTTCCTAAAACATAATTATGAGGCTTAATAAGTTTTCTCTAGGCTAAACATCTCAAATTTCCTCAATTAATCTTCATATTATATGATTTCTAGTTCTTTAACCATACTGTTTCCCCTCTTCTGCTTTCCTAAAATATGTCACACAGAAATAAACACAGCACTTTTTTTGCACTGCAGATCTGATTGGGGATATATTTGCTGAGAATCAATCAATAAAGAAGTATGCAATTATGTGTCAGGCACTATACTAGGCTTTGATTATATAAAAACCAAAAAGAAAAAAATCTCTACCTTCAAAGAGCTTACATTCTTATAGAATAAATATGTACATTCTTGGAGATATTTGCTGCCACTGCTCAGCATGTAAGCAGTTTTTATTCATGTCTACTCTTTGTGATCCCTTGTGGGATTTTCTTGTTTAAGATATTGAAGTGATTTGCTATTTCCTTCTCCAGCTCATTTTATAGATGAGGAAACTGAGGCAAATAGGGATAAGTGACTAGCCTAGAGGCACATAGCTAGTAAGTGTCTGAGGCCATGTTTGAAGATGAGTCTTTCAGACTAAGCCTGGCACTCAATTCACTGTACCACCTAGCTGCCTTCATTGATACATACAAGACTTACATTCAAAGCAGATACAAAATAACCTGGAAGGAGATGCAGTGGGAAGGCACTAACTAATAACTGAGGAAGATCAGAAATCATCTTTTATTAGCACTTTCTTGATGGTAATTACTTGAATGGTAACACTGGGAGTGGGCTGGATTATCATTTTAGCACAGAAAAACAACAAACTAGCTCAGCATGAAGTAGGGACTTTAAGGTAAAAAAGTGAAAGATTCCCTAGAGGCTGGCAACTTAAAAATTAACTGATTCTTCTTTTTCTATTTGGTGGGATATGGCTACACATTAGCTGGGTATCAGAAAAAAGCAATAGAAGCACTCTCAAAAAAAAAAATAGTAACAGTAGCAACAGTATCAGAGACATATATAGAAAAGAAAAATAGCTAAGCTACAAGGCAGCATTAGAGGTATCCAGCAGCAGAAATGTTCAACAATGTACAGTGTACAAGACAGAATTATAGATGAGAATGCAGTATAGAAGAGTAAACAGCTCACTTGATGATAACAACAAAGAACATCTGTTGCATTGGAGTTATGTGTTGCCCCAGGTGCACACGTACTTTGGCTTCATCTTTCCACATGCATGCTAAGCCATAAATGTCCTTTAATCACATTTGTTCCCTACATTGTTTCTTTCCCCATTGATGCTACAGTAACATATAGGAAAATAGAACCCTATGTATATGAAAAACATTTTGTCACTTGGCTTTTTATGCATTTTATTTAAATGTCTTCTGGTATGAAGTACTATTACTGTTGTTCCACTGATAAAAGAAACACATCAGTGGATATTTTTGAGATATATTTTTGAGTTAATGTAGACCAATAAAAGTTCATTCAAGTCTTCCTAAATTTCTTTGAAACCATTCCTTTCATCTTTCTAGTGGAGCAATGATATTCCATTACATTCATATACTATAAAATGTTTAGCCATTCTGTAATTGATTTTTTTCCTTCTTTTTCCAATATTTACCATGACAAAATAATATCATAAGTATTTTGGGCACATGGGTTTTTTCCCTTTTTTTCCCTCTTTGAGGTATAAACATTGTAATGGATTTATTGAGTCAATGAGTATACACTACTTAGTAACTTTTGAAGCATAATTCCAAATTACTTTCTAGAATGACTGGTGAAATCACAACCTTAACATTAGTGCATCAATGAACCTCTTTTCCTTTAACTTCTACAATATTTGTCATTTTCTTTTTATTGAGGTGGAACTTTAGACTTGCTTTAATTTACACTTCTGAGATTATTACTGATTTGGATCTTTTTTAAAATATGGTTATAGATAACTTGATTTTTTTCCTTATAAAACTTGTGCAAAACCAGGAAAACAATTTATTTTGTAATAAAATTGTAACTACAAAAATCTTTGAAAAACTTAAGAATCCTGGTTAATGTTATTAGAGATCCAATGATGAAGCATATTACCTATATTACATGAAAAGTGATGAACTCATAGTGTGGAATTAAAAGACTTTTTTTGGGACATGGCCAATGTGAAAATTTATTTTCCCTCAATATACATATTTTTGTAAAGAATTTATCTTTTCTTTAAAAAATAAAGTGTAGAAGGAAGTGGGAAGGAAAGATGTTTTTGTTTATTAAGAAAATAAATATAATTTAAAAATATGCTGACCAATACCCATGACCAATACCCTTCAAAGAAAGGAAAATGTTCAAGAAGAAACTCTATTTATAGATGGAAAACCTAAGTTAGGTAGATCACAGCCTCAAATTAGGCACATAGGACTTTCCAATGAGAAACTTATCAAACAAAGCAACAAAAAAGCATTGTGTTCTATTTGTCTTCCTCATCAATTTGTAGAGAATCTTAGTCTTAATTTGACAGTTAATTTAACTGTAAGATGCACATTTTGAAAAAAAGGAGGATTTTAGTTTTATATTAAAAGTTATATTCAATGTTTATTAGTTTCTGGAATTATCAAAGGTTTAGAGAAAAAAGAAATCATAGAGATTTTCCAATCTGCCAACTCCTTCCTTTTACAGAAGAAAAAAACTGAGGCCTCAAGAGATTGGGCACATTTCTCAAGTCACATATATATTAAGAGGCAAGGTCAATATTTGATTTCAAGTCCACTGACTCCAAATCCTGTGCTCTTCTCACCAAACCAAAATACTAAATTTAAGCATTAAGTTGAAAGTAGAAAGGGACACACACAATGATCCTTTCCCTTTGTAGTCTTTGTAATAGATAATTGCATTGTTTAAGGTCCAATTTGCTAGAAGAAGCCACTGGAGTTTAATGAGCAGGGAACAACATGTTCAAGTCCGTATATCACTTTGGTGGGAAATTGGAGGAAGAATTGACGAGGAAGAGATACAAGGAAAAGAGATTGATTAGGCAACTATCTTAATGGTCAAGTCAAAAAAAATGAGAAGGGACTGAACTAGAATGATGACCCTGTGGCCTTGTGAGTGGAAAAAAGATTGTAGTGACCATGCTTCTCATTTTAGGATAGAAAAATATAAGAACCCTATGTTTCTTGGTATTCTGATCAGAATTTCATGAAATATTTTCTACACACTAAATGTACTCCCCAAAGAAGAAAAAATATAATATTTTTTAAAGTGTTTAAAAGATTATCAGTGCCCTTTTGGGCAGCTAGGTGGTACAGTGACTAGTATGCTGAGTATGAAGTCAGGAAAACCTAAGTTCAAATCCAGCATTAGACTGTTATTAGATGTGTAAACCTGGGGAAGTTATTCAACTTTGTTATTCTCAGTTGCCTCACCTGTAAAAAGAGATGGAGAAGGCTATGGCAAATCACTCCTACATTTTTGCCAAGAAAACCCCAAATGGAATCCAAGAAGTCAGTTACACTGGATAGCAACAAAATTATCCTTTGAATATACATTATTTGCAAAATTGGTAGTTTACAAAATGCTTATCTCATTAAATAAGAAGGCAGTTAGATAAACTGAGTTGTGCCCAGTTTACTTTTCCCCTGGAAGCATCAATTACTGTAGCTAGTTTTGCCCTGTCCCTCTTCCCATAGCTGTGGTATTAGGGCCAATATTTCAGGACAGGTAAATCAGTGATGCTAGGACATTTCTGAAATATCCCTGGCTACATCTCAACTATAGCAATTCCCTGAGACTCTGCTTCATCTATCTCAGGTAATTTTTGATATAATAGATATAACACCCTTTTCTTGAGCAGATTACATTCAAAACATTCCAGGGTATCTGCTCACCAGGACCTGTGATTTGCCTTCTATAATAGGAAGCGTTGGTCTTGAGTCAAGCTGTGATCCGAGCACCCAATTCATGCATCCAAATTTTCTTGAGCATCACCTCCTCTGAGCTGGGTAAGTATTTTCCAGTGCTCCCCGAATCAAGTCTCTGATGTCACATTAGCTTTGCCTGGGCAAGTGCAGGCTCTGGAACATGGCTTTCGCCAATTAAGGAAACAAGGGAAGTGATTTTTCCAATGTACTATATTGTTTTCAAGTATAATTGGATTTATGCATTGCAAAAAATAAACTGGCTTACAGCTTTGGAAAAGGTCTTTGCTTGATGTAATTTATGGCTTAGAGCACGGTAGCATCCCACAGACTTTAGAATGATAAACATAAATGCTTTAATGAAAGTTTATCCTGATTCTTTCTCAGCTAGAAATTTGTTTTATACAGGGTGAAACAACAGATTTTAAAACTGCTATGCAGTCGTTTAACCAGACTGGAGTTTCTAAGGGCAGTGGTAATAGCAGCATGCCTTTAAATTGAACTGACAGCTATATACAAATCTTTGAAAGGAGGCTGGAAACTTCATAAAGCACTCCAATAGAGATCAGCTAGATGATTAGTTCTCTGAAAACAATGTTCATTCCCATCTTGAAACTCAAGGAGGCCTCCATTTTACTCTTCAAAGTGAGCAGGCCCAAGCAGTTGAGCTTTGCAAAGCATTTGCTAGGGAGTTTGAAAATAACCTGTCAAGGATTTATGAGTCAAAATATTTCAATGTGGCAAAAATCACTATTTTCAGCATTTTTTTAACCCCCCCACCATCAGCTCCTTTTTTGATGTATTTCTTCCAATTGTGAGATTAACTTGGATTTGGGTAGTGGTGGGGTATTGTTAAGTCATTTAAATAGGATAGGAGTTATCAGCCTTGTTTTTAAAGCTCTGGGAATGTAAAGCAGTGAACAAAGTGATGCATTTGAAATCAGAGATCAGCTTTGAATCCAGACTCTGTTGCTTTTTTCCGAGGTGACTATGAAGAACTCATCTAGTCTCTTTGGGTCTTTCTTATATCCTCATTAGGAAAATATTAAATCTATTAATATATAAGCTTTGGCTAAATTAATTTGAATTTTCAGAACCTTTCTTATATTTCAACATACTAATATAATTCAAAAGCCATATTTATGAATATAATTCTTAGAAGATGTACAGTATAAGAGTATAATATTATACTTCAGTTGGAAACAAAAAATCTAATCTCAGCTGCATCAGGAATAGCCTATAAAAGTTACAGAGAGAACTTTATCTACAAAATGAGGAGATAGGACTAAAATTGTCTCAAAGATCCTCTCTCCACATATAATCTATGAAATTTGCTTTGACTTAGATTATTCCTGAATGATCTAAAAGTGCTGTATATTTCTAGCTAATTATCACTTCACTAAGCAAGAGTATCATCCCATTTTATATCTGAGATAACTGAGGTTAAGTTTCAATAATCAATTAAGATCTTAACGTAATTTAACATGTATAAGACTGCCTGCCATCTAGGGGAGGGGGTGCAAGGAGGGAAGGGAAAAATCGGAACAGAAATGAGTGCAAGTGATAATAGTATAAAAAAAAATTACCCATGCATATGTTCTGTCAATAAAAAGTTATAATTATTAAAAAAAACAATTCCAAAGGATCCTATGAAATATGCTATCCATCTCTAGAGGTACAACTGATGAATTCTGAGTGCAGATTAAAGCAATCTTTTTTCCTTTCTTTCTCTCTCTTTTATTTTCTTTCATGGCTAATATGGAAACAAGTTTTACATGACCTCACTTAAATAATTGATATCATATTGTCTTTTCAGTGGATGGAGGAAGAGCCAGAGGGAAACGGAAAATTTGAAACTCAAAATTTTAAAAAATAATGTTAAAAATAAACATTTATAAAGAAATTTTTAAAAAGATCTTAATGTAGTGTTAAGCTTTAATAGTTTATATAAATCTTATTGTATTGTTAAGCCATTAAAGTCTAACACTACACTAAGACTTTACTGACACCCCATATACTAGATCTTCCCTGGGCCTCAATTTCCTCAGATATAAAATGAAAGTCTTAACCTTTAATAAATTAACAATTCACGAATACTTATGGGGTACTCTATATGTCATGTTTTAAGGTTTGAAAACACTTTATATACATTATCCTATTTGGTCCTCATAATAGCCACTTGAGATAGGTGCTATTTTCCCCCTGTTTTTCAGAAGAGGTAAGTTGGGTAAGATAAACAATAAGCCTAGAGTCACAGAGATAGTCAGCATCTGAGCAGGAATAGAAACCAGATATTACTGATTTCAAGTTCACCACTCTATCCATTCCTCCATTAAACCTCTAACTTGCTTTTAGTAATTTCCAGTTCTTCATCTATCACTATTTTTCTTTTTTGCAAAGGAGGAAACCATGTTCCCCCCAAAAAATTAAATTGCCTAAACTTATACATCAAGTTCTTGGCTAACCAAGGACAAGAATCTTAGACTGTGGACCTCTTGACTTCCAATTCATTGGGTTTTTTGTTTGTTTGTTTGTTTTTTGATGCTAGAGAAAGGTGCTCAATTGCTGGATAATTATTTTATTATAAAAACCACCGAACATGTCAAGTACAATTATGATGCATCACTGCTGAAAATGGTACATAGATATTCATTCATTTCTTTTAAAATAGGCAGGGAGGTGACACAATTGATAGTGAAGACCTCCATTCCAGAAAATTTGATTTAAATCCTGCCTTGGGCATTTATTTATATGACACTGAAAACATTGTTAACCTCTCTCATCCTCAATTTCATTTATGAAATGGGCAGAATAATAGCACTTACCTCCTAGGGTTGTTGCAAGAATTAAATGAGATAATGTGTGCAAAATACTTCACAAATCTTTAAAAGACATGTAAATGTTAGCTAGCTATAAATCTTATTAAAATATTGTGATCTGGGAAATAGCTAAACAAGTTATAGTAAATTATTTTTATGGACAACTATGGCGCTATAAGAAATGACAAACAGGATGCTCTCAAAAAAACCTGGGAAGGCATTTGAACTGATGCAGAATAAAATGAATAGAACCAGGAAAACATTATATAAAGTTACAATAATATTGTATGATGATCAATTTTAAACTATTTAGCTATTCTCAACAATACAATGATATAAGATAATTTCAAAGGACTTATGATGAAAAGTACTATTCATCTCCAGAGAAGGAACTAACAGTCTGATTGCAGATCAACGCATTTAAAAATTTTTCTTTTTCTTTTGGGAGGATAGCCTATGTGCTCTTTTACAACATAGCTAATACGGAAATATATTTTGCATGACTGCATATGCATAAACTACAATACAGTGTTTGCCTTCTCAAGGGAGAGGATGAGGGAGAGAATTTGGAACTTGAAAATTTCAAAAAATAAATCTCGAAAATTGTTTTACATGTAATTGAAAAAATAAAATAAACATTCTTTATTTAATAATACTGAGTTCTTTTAGAGACAGGGAGTCAACTAATATTTATTGTTCTGTTGAATAGCGAAATCTATTGACAAATATCTTTCTGGTATCTGTCCCTTGTCATAGCTACATTATGTTTTAAACTCCTATGTGTATAATTTTATAGACTGATTAAATTTGAAAAAGGTAATATTATTACATTAGTTATGATTTCCAATTTATCAAAAATGCTCTTTCCAAAGTCATCAGTGATGTCTTAATTGCCAAATCTTTTCTTAATCCTCAATGTCTCTGATCTCTCTGTAGTCTTTGACACTGGATATTCTTTTCACTCTAAGTTTTTGGGACAAATTCTCTCTTTATTCTCCTATCAGACCGTTGCTTCTGAATTTCCTTTGTTAGATTTTCATCCAGATCATATTCCCCAACAATAGATATCTCAAAGTGTTTTATTCTGAGCCTTATCTTTTCACCCCCCGCTATTTCAAATGGTCATCTCATCAGCTCCCATGGCTTTATTATCTCTACTCTAATGATTTTCAAATTCACCTTTCCATTCCTAAACTCTCTACTCACGTCCAATCTTGCCTTTCAGACATCTTGAACTAGCTGTCCAGTATACATCTTAAACTCAATATGTCTAAAAGCAAATTCATTATCTTTTGCTCTAAACTTTCCTTTATTCCTTACTTCCCTAATAATATTAAGAGCACTGCTATTCTCCCTATCTCTCAGACCTGAATGTCATCTTCAAGTTCTCATTATCTCTCATCCCCCATATACAAGATGTCAAAATTCCTCTTAATGTTATGCCTACTTTCTTTCATTTTCCATTTTTTCATATATATAATTTGGTTGTACATATTTGTTTACTTGTTATCTCTTCCATTGTATTCTGACCTCTTTGAGGTCAGGTCTTCTCTTTTGCCTCTTTTTAAAATGGTACAATACCTTGCATATAGCAGGCACTTAATAAATGTTTATTGAATGATTGAATAATGGTTCCATTTACAAGCCTAACTCAGTTAATTATAAGATTAATAACTATCAGGCATTTCTCTCTTCCCTGCTTTTATAACAGCATTATACTCGGCCCCTTTAATGATGGATAAATTAATATACTTCTATCACTGCCCCACCATGAATGTCCTTCTGAAAAGTCTGAGAATCTTGAAGAAAAAGCTGTCATTACTGACTCTTATACTAATGAAATTATTTACCCTCATTGAGCTTCCATAATTTGGTCTCTAGTAAGAAAGTTGATACATTATTTTTAAGGGCTACTGTGACTGAAATATTCTGTGATATTTTTAGAAGCAATATGGAGTTTGTGAGTTTATGTTAATGTGAAATAAATGATAAAGGATAATACCCATCAAATGGAGTGATATTGTGGTCAAGTTGAGGTGAGTTTCAGTTTTCAATCTTGGCAAACAATTGACATGCTATTTTTGTTGAGAAGTGTTGTCATTAAACATCACAAATATGAAAATACATTTAAAAGAATTGCACATATTTAACTTATATGAGACTGCTTGCTGTCTTGGGGAGATGGAAGAAGAGAGAGAAAGGGAGAAAAAATTAGAATGCCAAGTTTTTAGAAAATGAATGTTGAAAACTATCTCTACATATATTTGGAAAAATAAAATACTATTTTTAAAAAAGAGAGAAATGCTGTGATTTTACATCCTTTGATGTCTTTTGAGAGGATTTGGTAGAAAGGTAAGATACATAAGATTCAGGGATCCATCCCAGACTTTGAGTTATTTAGTCTAAACCCATCACTTAATAAGTGAGATTTTCACAAGTGACTTGTCCAAAAATCACACAATATTAGGAGCAAAATCTAGCATTTTAAACCAATTACTCAGACTCCAAGTCCAATGCCCTTTCAACTAAGCCATGCTTCTCCTTTCCCTCAGATGCTCTCTGGGATCACTCCTTTTCTACCTACTCACACTTCTTTCTATTGGTCACCAAACTCTTAAAGCCCACTTCAAGAACAACCCAAACAGGGGTTGATATAATGTGCAGTTTTAAGACTACAAATTAAGATAGTATTACTTTCCTTCCTAAGATGAATGAATGAACAGCAAAAACATTTAAATGTAAAACATTTAAAATGTACAAATCAGTGGCAGTTGATCTGTGGTAAGGAACATGACCCCTCATGGCTAAGAGGATTGGGCTGAGTCTGAGGGTAGGTAATGGTAAAAGTAGTGACAGTCATTTGACTCACTTGACATAGATATCCTGCTGTTCCCTCAGGATTCCTTGCTACTCTGTAAAGGGGCAAAATCTACTTTGTGAACATTTAGAGCCACAGACAGAAATAATTCTGTTAATAAACTTGGGCTTACTGTGACATCCATATTGTCTCTCACAATTTCTTTCTTAGACTAGAACTCTGATTGACACCAGGACCTTAAGGACTCAAGGGCAATCATTGCAGCCTTGAGCAAACCTGCCCAAGACTTTTGAGATGATATGCATCAACATTAAACAAAGAAGCCAGAGTTGAAGAACAGAACATGAAAATGTTGCATTCTAAAGGTCTGCAAAGTTCTTGAGAAACTACCCATGTTCCATAAAAATTTTAGCCTCCATTTCCAAATTCTATCTGATGTTCTCAGCATACTCTGAGCAAATATAAGACAATTTCTCCTCATCCATCATTCTTAAAACTCACATATATACTTGTATTTATTCAACTCCACTCTCCAATTTTCATTATCATTAAAGCAGTCAGTAACGATGTGAGACCCTTTTGTCAGATGAACACCTGTGTCCACAGAAATTGTTTGGTGTCTAGCAGAGGGCAGTTTGACTGCCTCCACTCTAATGAAATTATATTGTATATCTAAAAACCAGTACTCCCTATCTGAATACAATTAGTTAATAACAATCTGTCTTCCCAAAGACCCCTACGAATTCAGGAGCTGTCTCTTCCCAGAGAGTTTCCTCAAGTGAAATTACTCTTAGAGATAGTGGGGGGAAAAACAAATTAAAATGTTTCCCTCCTACCCTTTTGCTACCTACTTGGAAATCATTAGTATAAATGATAGTTAGCTCAGCAATAGCAATTCAATCAAAAGGACCCCATCAATCGCACTGAACCATGTTGCTATCATGTGTATTCTATTGGCTGCTAATTAACAGTGACACACACTAATGGCCCCAGTAGTGGGGTTAACACAGCATTAGTGGTGCTTTAATGTAGGCAGAAATGATAGATATTAAAGTCTGTCCCACACCTCCAAGGAACAAGGGGAAAAAAAACAGAAGCTACTTGATCAGCAAATGTCACATAAAACTAGCCTCTTGAAAACAGCAGGTGTGATGATCT
The DNA here is from genome assembly GCF_902635505.1 of Sarcophilus harrisii. NCBI lineage: Eukaryota > Metazoa > Chordata > Mammalia > Dasyuromorphia > Dasyuridae > Sarcophilus > Sarcophilus harrisii. The sequence continues at coordinate 278,931,230 of NC_045427.1, forward strand.
TGAGAGGAGTAAAAATGATGCAAGAATAAAAAAAACTTTGTGTGCCTGAGGTGGTAGTTGATTTAATGTTTATTTGAATAAAATTTTAATCCTCTGCAAAGCTTCTTCTCTGATCCTTCTTCATGGAAAGAAGGTGACTTCTTGAACTTCTTGAACGCAATATTAGTAAAGGACAAGCTTTTTTATTATTATTATTAAGATTTGATAGTCTAGAAACAATTTAGGTAGGATTCCACCAATAGGAAAAACATCTGTTGTATAAAGAATATAGCTAAGTGTACAGACCCTTCATTACCAAAAAGTTGACCACTGTAGTGATTTCCCCCCCACAGTGATTTATGAAATGGACCCCGCCTTCAAAAAGTGGCTCTGCCCTAATTCTTAAATGATGGATGTGCAGTGATAGAAAAAAATAAAACAGTGGAGGGGCAACTGATAAGAACAAAAGTTTCTTATGTTGTCTTTATACATTCATTTAGCATTTGGTACAATTGATGAATGATTGGCATCCAATGACTATCAAGTTCTTACCCTACTGGAAAAAAATGAAACATATCAATATAGGCATTCTTATTACAAAGTAAAACAGAAAATATAAAGAATGTGGAATCAACTTTGCATAAAGAGCAATTAGGTTAGATGAGTTTTAGCACATTGTCAACAATAGCTTCTTGAAAAGTCATGCTACATGTAACATTGAAGATGTGAATAAATAGAAAAGGAGGTATGTTAGCCATGCAGTGATGGTTGGTGACAACAAATGGACATCCCAAGCTCCCAATGTTAGTTACTAAGATATAAAAGATGTACTATGATATGTCACTAAGATATAAAAAAACAACCAATGGAAGGTCCCCAGTACTTTTGGTGGACTTTTTATCTTTTTCTATAAAGAATCTTCCAGGTAATTAGGAAATATGGTCTGTGTCAATTAAAAAGTTATGTTAATAAAACCATGGTTCCAAGCATAAATGAATTTATCACCATGGAATATAAAAGATAACACTAGTTAATAGTTTTTGTTTGTTTGAGTTTTTTAATCTCAAACAAGTTTCTCTACCAAATCTTGATCTATAAATGTTAAAGTTCTTTCAGTCTTGGAAAGACTTCAAGGAAGTCTGACCTCATACAGCAAGCAGTATAAAATATAGCAGCATACAACAAAAAGGCCAATTTTATTCTGAATTAGGCCTCTGATCAGATGATTATTATATGTAGAAAGACTAAGCAAAACAATTTGGAATTATACAACATAAATTGCTGGAGTGTTCATACCTACTGCTGGTCACATAATCCAAAGAAGTCAAAGAGAAAAATAGAGTGCCTCAAAGCAGTAATTTTTATCATAACAAAAAACTGGAAACAAAGTACACACACATTGACTACAGAATGCCTGAACAAATTTTAAATCATTAATATAATCAAATATTGTCATAAAGATAAAAATGAAGAATTCTGAGAAAAATGGAAAGACTTTTAAGAAGTGATACAGAATGAAACAAGAACCAGAAAAAATACGCACAATTACTACATTAATGTTAAAAAAAAAATACTAACCTAAAGCTAAATACTATGTAAATGTAATTGCCAATTATAACTCCAGCAAAGAGACAGGGAAATGGAATTTCTTACTTTAACTAGAGAGGTGGAAGACTATGGCTATAGAATATTACCTGCATAGGCTGACTCTCTTTTCTTAACTATTTATTTTTTTATTTCAAAGGAAGGTGGGGTGGGAAGATCCCAGGCTCTCTACTATCCAGAAGTAACTGGGATGTAAAAACAAATAAATAACAATAAAGCTTTTTAAAGTAATATAATTATGTGATATAATTAGGAAGGTGAGAAAAAGATTCCACAAATCCCTCCTTCATTCAAAAGAAATAACCAAAAAAAAAAAAAAAAAGAAGAAGAAGAAGAAAGAAAGAAAGAACCAACAGTAGAAATACTGGAATCGATTATTTGGAATAAAGAATGGCTCCTACAGAAGAATTCAATTAAAACATAAATGGTCACCTCCCAGGGGTAAGAAATCAATACTAGTCATTAGCACTGTAAGCCCCTGAGGGAATAAGGGACAATAAAGTGGGGTATTTATAGCAGGACCTTGGTACTGGGCAATGGTGGACAAAAGTGGAAACCAAAAAGAAAATACATGACATTGAGCATTAGGGCAAAATAAACAATTTTCTCATTTTGAGTAGGATAATTGATTTTGATTAGGGATAATTGTAGCACTGGATGAAATATCAGAACTTTGATCTTCTATAAGGATAATAGGATCAGAGATTTAGAACTAAATATAATAACATAATATAATATAATATAAGCTCAAAAAGTTGAAGCCTAACTACCTCCTTTTAAAGTTGAAGAACTTGGTCAAGTTAAATGACAACCAAAGTTATACAGATATTAAGGGGTACAAGTTAGATTCTATTCCAGATACTCTAACTTCAGATTCAAGGATCTAGACTTCTTCTCTTAAAGTCCACTTATGGAATCTCAGAATCTTGGCTAGAAGGGACCTCAGAGGTCAGCTGGATTCTAGAGTAATCCCTACCTGAGCAGAATCCTTTTCCTTTGCCACTGAGAAGTGATGGCCATTCCCAGGTAGAAAACCTCCATTGATAAAAATCTCTCACTCCCACAAGCCCCCCCCCTTGTTTTGTATTTAGGATGCTCCCTACCCTTTTTGCAGCCTTTCCATTCTTCTCTCTCTCTAGGAACCGGCTGTGTTTGTTTGTTATGTATAGTGCTGCAATACACAAACAGATTGACACAAATTTATGCCAACCTTTCTTGTTTAAAACATGAATTATTCAAGAAATATTCCAATATTAATTAGAAATCATTAAAATGTGAGTGTGAGGGAAGTAGAGAGTGATGCGAGTTTGCATTAGCAAAATCACATTTAGCCTGAACATAAAGTGTGCCAAAGCTGCTTAATCATTGTTTTGATAGTCAAAAAACCATAACACCCGTTTCACAGAAGAGGAAAAAGGAAGCATCTTTGGAAGGCACTGTATCCCATTATTATTGGTGGAATTAATTATTTATTGAGCTCCAACAGTGTACTCGTTGCTCCAGGAGACACAAAGAAGACTAGGTTTCTGCCCTAAGGGCTTAGAAGTTAAATCGGAAAGACATACAATTCCAACATATAACACCCTAGCTGGTGATTAATGATCAACAGTAAGAAGTTTTTAACTTTTGATTTTCAATATGGTTGAGGTTTTAAAGTCTGTGGGGGAGTGGGAGAAATGGCTTGTCAGGAAGATTGTGAAAGAGAATAGTCTTTTGGGGAGGGTTGGGTTTTTGGGGGGCAATGGTAATAGAAATAAGAAAGTGTATTTCCTATGATACCCAATTCTCTATCTATGTGACATTAGTGTAGTCATACAGATTCTTATCTTCCCCCTCTAAGATAATGGAAATAGCAATGTAAACTGAAAACATCAAAACAATGAAAATGAAGGTTGTGAAATTGGATGGATGTATAGATGGATCATGGATAGATAAAGCAACATTTATTAAGTAATTATTATACAACAGAAACTGTAATGAACACAAGGGACACAAATAAAAGCAAATAAGATTGTCCTTGTCTTCAAGAAACTTGCATTCTTATTTCCAAAGCAAGTTCTATAGGAAAATGATAGTCAGGGAGGAAGGAGCATTTTGAATTGAAAGTAAGAAGGGTAATTTATATTATATTATTATATTGTATTAATTATATTGTTATATTATTTTATATTATAATAAAAGGGTAATTTATTGATAAGTTCTTTCCAGGAATGGTAATTTTGATTTTATTTCCGTTCTCAGCACTAGAGTTGGAAAGGGGATAAGGGATTGATTTGGCTGAGGAGAATATGCAACAAAATGGCATAGAGATGGTAGGAATTAGTGTGGTGGGTAAATCAGAATCCCAAGATCTTAGGGGAGAAATCAAGTTGGGTTCCAAAGAAGAGATGTGAGAAGACATGTCTCACCTCCTCCTCTAGAGAAATGGGTACAATAGGTATAATACAGTACATATTGTATCATGTTAATTTTTTCTCAACATATTACTTAGTTTTGCTCTTTTCCCTCCTCTTTTAAAAACTTATTTGTTTAAAAGAGATGACTCTCTAGGAAAGGGAGGAGAGAAGAGCCACACTGGAAAATGAAGATTACATAAAAACAAATTATATCAATATGTTATTTTAAGTTATATTTTATGCTTGGAATATATCATTAAGAGAATTTAAAATGTCATTTAAAAATGTAAAATTAGTCAAAGAACATTATGAAATACAAAATGGATAATTTTGATTATGTTAAATTAGAAAGGTTTTGTACAAGTAAAACCAATCCAGACAACATTAGAAGGGAAGCAGAAAACTGGGAGAAAAATTTATATCTAAGGGTTCTAATAAAGGCCTACTTTCTAAAATATATATAGAACTGACTCAAATTTAAGAGAATACAAGTCATTCTCCAAATGGTAAATGGTCTAAGGATATAAACAGACAATCTTCAGATGAAAAAATTAAAACCATTTCTAGTCATATAAAAAATGCTCTAAATCACTATTGATCAAAGAAATGTAAATTAAGACAAGGTACCACAAACACCTCTCAGATTGGCTAAGATGACAGGAAAAGATCATGATAAATGTTAGAGTGGATGTGGGGAAACTGGGACATTAATACATTGTTGGTGGAGTTGTGAACTTATCTAACTATTATAGAAAGCAATTTGAAATTATGGTCAAAGGGTTATTAATTTGTATACCCTTTGATCCAGTAGTGTCTCTAGTGGGTCTGTATCCCAGAGAGATCATAAAAAAGGGAAAAGGATTCATATGTGCTATAATGCTGGAAAAACTGAAGCAAGATAGAGATTAGAGAGTTTTTAATATTTTATTTGAAAGGGAGAGATTTACTGGGACCAGATGGATCCATGGTTTGGTCCCAGGGCTAAATGAGACTATCGTCTCCAAGAATCCAACAAACAATCTGAATTCTCAATGACATATATATGCATACTTCAGATACAGGAGGTAGACAAAGGCAGGGGTGGAGTCAGAGTGCTAAGAGCACGATTGGGACTCTAATATTGGGACTCTCCCCCACAGAGTGGGGGGAGGCACTGGAGATGGGTATAACATAATGGGGGGAAACACCAGGGAGGAGATAAAATAATATCTGATATTCTGATAAATTGGAATGAGGAGAGACATTCTGATATTCTAAAATATAAGATCTTTTATCCTTATCAAAAATTTTCATGATTAAGAGGGAGGGATGGTTTTGCAGGATTGAGCAGAACAATTAGAAGATGAGGCAGAACAATTCAGGGAAACCGAGGCAGGACAATTTAGGGAAACTGAGTAGGACAATAAGAGAGAACTGTGGTACAACATTCCACTCTCTCTCTCTCTCTCTCTCTCTCTCTCTCTCTCTCTCTCTCTCTCTCTCTTCTGAATATTCAAATCATTGAATTACCTTCCTCGAGATAGATCTTAACACCATAATTTTGACCAACTCTATGTGAAGCAAATAAACCAAAATAAAACTAGAAAAATAAAAGGACTTATGGAAAAGTTATCTCTGTGATAACGCTAGAGTTAATCAGCAATACAAAGGCTCCCTATTGCTAGCATGTCAGGTCCTCTGCAGTTGGAGCATCTCAGCCAGAGAACCCAGTTTGAGATGGACAGTTCACTGTGAGTTAGGTCTGTGGTCATTTGTGTATTTAAATCAGCTTCTGTTTATATAAGGAGTGCTCAAGATAGTCTTGCTGCCCATCCTAAGAGGGGCACCCCAAGTCTGTCAGGGACTCCAAATGGGAGGAAAGTGGGGCCTAGAGTAGCTCCACCTGTCTTCTCTCAATAGAACAGGAGCTGCTACAAGGATCCATATTTCTGAGCAGATTATGCAATTAGACCAAGGCAAATAACCCCAAACTCTTAGAGGTCTGATACCAAACTGCAAAGTCCTTTGAGAATGCTGAAATATTAATTAAGTTGCTGGGGTTACAGGAGTGGAGAAACAGATAAGAGAGACTGTCAGTTCCAAAATAGGTGTCTGCTTTTTGGTTGTTTCTAAAAAATAATCCCCAAAACTGTCTGCCAGGGTGATTCCAACAGAATAAGGGATTTCAAAGTTAAAACATAACCAGCAAATCATAGTCCAATAAATTTAAGCAAGGAGTAAAAACAAAAAGGACTGTTTAAATAAGGCAAAGTGAATAGGAATTGTCCCCATTCTTTCAGGTATTTTTGAGAAAAATACACCAGTTTCCCCAATTTCCTATTTCTTCCTCCCTTTTTTTTCTCATGGAAAGGAATTATCAAATAACCATTTCACATATAAATCACAAGAGTGAATCAAAATTCCTATACATAACAAATTAGTACAGTAAGTTTCCTAAAAATTCCTCAAACATAACAGTAATAGTTACATAAGTTTAACAAATTCCATCCCTAATCTTAAACACACAATAACAGATGATCATATCAGGGTTCCCAAATTCCCCCATATTAGTCCATCAGGGTAAGGGACGAAGCCTCATTCAAAACTGCTCTAGGCTAGGCACTGGCGGAGACTCTCAGTTCATGCAGGGGATACATGTGGTGTGTTGCCTACTGCCAGAGCTTCAGATGGGCCAATCCATGTCCCAGAAGGGATTCAATAATCTATAATTATTATAGACCAAAATATTATAGATCAAAATTTAGAACAACAAAAACACAAATCTAACAAATAAAGGTTAGAACAATCTGAGATAGAAAGACTTGGTTCACCAGACTGCTGCAAAATGAGAAGAGCCACAGCTTCCTATGTGAAGAGATCAGTTTGCTTAACAGAACAAGCAAATGGCTGTCAGTTATATATTCCCAAATAAATTGCAGTTAGGTATTATAGACCACTGTTAATTGTTCTCTCATTAGTTGGAAACCTTTTTAAAAAAATATTTGAATATAATAAACACAATATCCAGTAACAGATAGATGATCAGGCTAAATATTTATTTGCCCAAGTATTTAGGATATAATGATTATATCTAACCTGATTGGAAACAGCAAGGTAAACATATAACCAGACTGGAAATAGCAAGGTATGACATAATTGAATTGCATTAACAGTTTCTATTGACCATTGCTCTGATGATTGAAATCAATCACAGGAGGAAAAAATGCAGGGATATAAATATAACATAATATAAGCAGTTAAAACTCAACTTTCAGCACATACAGGATAAAATAGCTTTAATTCATTTTTTTTATTCCAGTTAGTTGCCCCACTAACTGTCAGAGGGTGGAGCTTTAAAACTCCGAAATAGCATCAATTATAAGCCCAAGAAATTTTACTTCCAATGACAAATTTCATTAACCAAAGTTTCAGATAAATCCTAACAGGTATTTACCATAACCTTATATTTTTAACAGTAAGAATTTGTCTCAGTAAGTTCACTTCTTTCATATCTAAGTAGACAGTTTAATAAGTGAACATTATACATACAAATCATTTTGCCTTTAAAATACCCAATACATAGACAAATATTCCAAATTACATATTGTCCATAACAGAAACATTTTCAAAAGGACAAAAAAGAAAAAAAAAAACTATTATTTTCAGAGGCTGTTTAAATGACCTCAGGATGACCCAATACAATCACTTAAAACTTAGATAGAATATCCTAATATCATATAAAAGAATCCAAGAGATTCTTTAAAATATTAAACTTTTAGAAATACCATAACTTTATATTGATAACAGTAAGAAATTTGTCTCAGTAAGTTCACAAGTTATCTTTCATATTTAACAGAAACATTTTCAAAAGGACAAAGAAAAATTATTATTTTCAGAAGACCTTTAAATGATGGGCATAACCTCAGGATACAATCAATACAATCAATTAAACTTATACAGAATACCCAATTCCACATAGAATCTGAAAGATTCTTTAAAATATCAATTAAACTTTTAGAAATAGCCCTACCAAATTATAGATCACATTTATGATCATATTCCTTAACCAAGGAAATCATTATGTATCAAAAGAAACAAATATTCAGTCAATTAACTTAAAAGCGGGCCTATCTCTTGAAATCATTTGCCAAAACCAAGCCTCTGCAGAAAGTGGCTGAAACACATTTAGTGGAGGGGAGGGGAAGAATTCCACATGGCCGCCCTTCCATAATTGGGGGAGGAGATTTCACATGACCTCCCTTCCACCCTTCCCCTGTTCCATGTAGCATTTCTACCAATTCTACCATACTTCCCCACTCTCTACTCAACTTCCTCTTTCCTTCTTACTACATACTTTACCGAATTAGAGGCACCTGACCCCTTTCAGGCAAATTAACAGAACTTCACATTAACCAGTTCTTAAGATCTTATACTCAAAGATAACCAAATCTAGTCTGCATAGGCAACAGTTAAATTATGTCCCACAATTTTAAAACTGCCCAAAAGAATACTCAGAACAAATCTGGCATGCAAAGGCAATAGTAAAATTATTTCCCACAATTCAAAATCATCCTAAAATTTCTAATCAAGTGTTTTCTCCTGCCTGGGTTCCAAAGCAATTAGCATAAACTCCTTTGTCCTCCAGAGGCCTTATCTGCCTAGCCCACTTTAGGCTAGGCTTGAATTTAAATCAGGTAAGGTTTTGTTGCTCTTTCCCTTGAAATCCTATTAGCTAGTTTTGAAAACTGCTCCAAAGGAAAAAAACCTTCAGCCAGTTTAAAAATAGCCCAAATTTTTCTGTTCTTATTTACAGATCAATGCAACAAGTTAAGGAGTTAGAAATCACAAACAGTTTTTATACTAAGTACAGTTGCAACATTGAGATAACCAATTCTTAAGCATTGTTCTTAAAAGTTAACAGAGTTCTTAAATTTACAAAACAGACAAATCACACAGAACACAGAACACAAATCACACAGACTACACAATTATAATATTAAACAAAGCATTTCACATATATAACCAGAGTGCCCAAAAAGGCACTCAAAAACAGATTAGACCAGATGTGTCTTAGAAGACACCCAAACCAGAGAGCATCATCCAGCATCCTGGAATAATAGATACCCTTCTCAGAATTTAATGCTCGTCAGCATTTTATTATTCTGAGAATCCAGATGCTAGCACAGACAGACAGACAGATAAACAGATCAGATATTGTGTCCTGAAACATCTAGACTTACTCTTCCATGGCCTAAATGGAGTGTCTACCATTGGGCTTCAAGCATGGTTGTGGCTGAAAACTGCTCTCTTTCCTGGTGACTTTGGAAACAAATCCAGAGGACCACCCTCTCCAGGTTAAGAACCCAGATCTCCAGCTGCCCTGAGGCCCAAGGCAGAGACTCAAAGGTCTCTATTCTCTAATCCTTCTCTCATTTTCTGATACCTTGGTGGGAAGCCTCCAAAGGGAGAGATTTACTGGGACCAAATGGATACATGGTTTGATCCCAGGGTTGAATGAGACTATCATCTCTAAGAATCCAGCAAACAATGAGAGTTCTCAGTGATATATATATACACGTGGCTTAGATACAGGGGACAGACAAAGGCAGAGGAGGAGGCAGGGTGCTGAGAGCAGGAACAGGACTCTGAAGATCCGGTTCTGACAGGGTGAGGGGAGGCACTGGATGGGGATGACATAATGCGGGGAGGTATAGGAGATCTGATAGATTGGGATAGGGAGAGGCATTCTGATATTCTAAAATATAAGATGTTTTATTCTTATCCTTATTAAATATTCTGATGATTAAGAGGGAGGGGTGGTTTTGCAGGATTGAGGAGAACAATTAGAAACTGAGGCAGAACAATTCAGGGAAACCAAGGCAGGACAATTTAGGGAAACTGAGTAAAGAAAAGTAGGGAAACTGAGTCAGGACAATAAGAGAGAACTATGGCACAATAGTGGAAAAAAATTATGTAGCACCCTTTTTGTAGAGAAAAGGAACTGGAAACTGAGTGGGTGTCCATCAGTTGGGGAATGGCTGAATATATTTTGGGATGTGAATGTTAAGAAATATTATTGTTCTATACGAAACAATCTGCAGCATGATTTTAGAAAGCCCTGGAGAGACTTACATGAATTGATGCTGAGTGAAGTGAGTAAAACCAAAAGAACATTGTACATAGCAACAACAAGATTATACCATGATCAGTTCAGATGGGCATGGCTCTTTTTAACAATGAGGAGATTCAGGTCAGTTCTAATGGTCTTGTTATGTAGACAACCATATGCATTCAGAGAGGACTATGGGGACTGAGTGTGGATCACAAATCAAGCAAACAAGAGCAAAATGGTTAAAATACTATTACAACATAGTATTTTCATCATTTTGTTGTTGTTTGCTTGCTTTTCTTTCTTTCTTATTTTTTCCTCTTTTTGACTTGATTTTTCTTGTACAGGATCATAAATGTGGAAATATGTATAGAAGAATTGCACGTTTAACATATATTGGATTACTTGCTGTCTAGGGGAGAAGGTGAGGAGAAGGGAGGGAGAAAAATTTGGAACACAATGTTTTGCATGGGTGAATGTTGAAAACTATCTTTGTATATATTTTGAAAATAAAAAACTTATTTAAAAAATGTAAAATGAAGGGATCAAAATCATCGATCTTTGAGGTCTTTTCCAGGCCCCAAATTCTATATAGTATCTCAACAGATATATCTGGATGGAAGGTACTATGCCAGCTAGCTATACAAAGTAAGGAAGAAGTATGGCTTTAATCTAAAGACTTGATGAATTAAAAGATTTGAGTCTCATTAGTGATGGCATTCATGAGATATCCTTTAAGAAACATATGACATAACCCTCACTCTTTTGGAACTTATTTTTAAGGAGTTCATCAAGCAGGTAAATGTTTAACAATCAACTTAAGGTGGGGGAGACCATATGACACATTTTTAAATTAATTTTATATTATCATTATTTTCTCCATTATTTTATTAAATCTAGACAAAAAATAAACCAATAAATCAAGGCCTGATTTATAGTGTTTGCTAATTTCTGAGATATAAATATTCATATTGAAAGGGTAACAACCATTTAGCTAGTTTGAGCAGCTCTAGTATATCTTTGGCTTCATTCCCCCCCACACACACACACACACATACTACAAATATATAAATGTATAAATATATAGATAAAATAGATAGATGATTGATAAATAGATAGAAGAATAGAGAGAAAGTTAGATAGACATGCATACTATATAAGGTATGCAAATGGAAAAGAAGATAACAACATTGAGCTTAGAGTCAGGAAGATAAAAGTTCAAAAAAGGATGTGTGACCCTGGGAAATTCATTAAATTTCTGTCTACTTCAGTTCCCTTAACTATTAGATAAGATAATAATAATGATATTTATCTCCTATAACTGTTTTTTGATGATGAAATGAAATATTTTTGGTAAAAAACTTAGCACAATGCATGGCACATAGTAAGTGTTTAATAAATGTTTCCTTCTTTCCTTTTCCCCTTCTTTCCTCCATTCTTTTCTTCCTTTCTTCCCCTAATATGAACTCATTAGAGGTAATTGAAGTTTAAGGAAAAAGAGAAATCACAAAAGCAAAGAAAGCCAAGTTCTATCATAATATAGGTTTTCAAATTGGATACTTAGAACTAGAAGTACCTCAGAGGCCAGATCATCCAAATCTCTCATTTTAACCAGGAGAAAACGAGGCCAAACAAGGTTAAATGCCTTACCCAAGCCTATATAATTACTAAGGTGCAGAGCAAGGATTCCAGTTTTTAAATCCAATCTTCTCTCTACTAAGCTTTTAGGGCAGGTTCTTCACTTCTTTCAATAGAACAGTATACTATTCAGTAAATTTCTACTTTGGGACAGACAGAATGTTAATGATATGCATGAATTAATCCAAATCAGAAAGCTGTTTAGGTTTTCGGATAAACTCGATCAGTAGAGTATTTGATAGTATAGAAGAAAGACATTGATGAAAACATGCAGAATGGAACCAGTGGATGCTTTGGTCAAATCCAATCTCATGTAGCTTTAGAAAAAAAGAAAAAGAACATTTTTCTTTAATTGAAGAAATCTAGGTTTCTTAACTTCTTTTTCTTTATCCTCAACTTCCTTCTCTCTCTTACCTCCTTAATCAGTTATTGCCAAGTCCTGTTTACTTTACCTTAGAAACATCTCTCCTATATATTATATACTCCTATATACTCTCCTCTAGAACTTTCTCACCCTGGTACAAGTCTTCATTGCCACCTCTGGACTATTGCAATAGCCTACTGAATGGTCTTCATTCACAAGGCATTCCCTACTTTATCTTCCATTCCACCTATACTGTATATTCCATCTTAGTTATTCCAAATATACTATGTTCCAGCAACATTGATCGCTTGGTTTATCCTCATACAAGACACTCCATCTCCTAACTCTCATCCTTCTTAATGTTAGTGACTTTCTTCTGGTGTTTATCTGTCTTTATCTTACACGTACATAGTTGTTTGCATGTTATTTCTCCCATTAGACTGAGAGCTTCTTAAGAATAGCATACAAGATTGCCTGACACACAGTAGGCATTTAATAAATGTCTGTGGGCTGACTGATATATATATTGTTATTATTCATGAATAATGTGACAGAATTAATAACAGAAAATAGTTATTGATAATATTGTTTGATGAAGTTTCATTCTTGGTTCAAATATGCTTAGGGCCATGTCAAATGTTAAGAAAATATATAATCATACTTCCAAATTAGTATGAATAAACTGATCACCTATAGGAATTGAAAGATATTTGTTTATATCAAAAATAGTGTCAAAAGAATAGTATATATTTTAAGTCAGGTCATTTTCCAAAATCAGTAGTTTTTTTTGAAAATATAAATTGAACCTGAAAATTTTAAATTGTCTTCTCTCATATTTCTTAATATAGTCAATCCTTCTTCCTATTTTTCCAGGAATCCCTTTCTAATTCCCTCCCTATTCAATTATCATCAATTTTATAAAAACAACTCATATTTATGTAATGTTTTATGAATGCTTTTTCTTCACAAGAATCTGTGAGGAAAGTATTCCAAGCAATATTATCCCCCTTTTACAGATACAGAATTTATAAGATCACAGAGGTTCAGAAAAAAAATACACTCCAGAATGAGGATGTTTCACTTTTGTTTTTGTATCTCCAGAACCTTGTAAGTCTTAAATAAATGCAGTTCATTGGTTGATGAATTGACTTGTCCATGACCACAGAACTAATAATTGGTAGGGGCAGGATTCAATCCCATTTTCTCTTAACTTTGTGAGCAATACTCTTTCTAGGAAGAGAATATAATCTACCACATTTATCCTTTGAAGTCCCTACAGGAACAATTTTGTACATACATACACAAACAGAAGATGAGGAGTATATTAAATTTTTCCATTAGATGCACTGGTTTCTCTTGGCTCTTAGGTGTTCAGAACAGGACTTATTTTCAAGACTATAGGAGTAAGCCAGAAAAACAATCAAGCGAATGAAACAAGGGTCAAAATCTATTTGGAAGAAAATGCAAGCAGTAATAAGATACTTGACCTCACAAACATGACCCTCATAGATGATCAGAAGAATTGTGCTTTCCATATAATCAGGATGCAGTTTAATACAGAAGAGATGACCCAGGTCACATGGTCAACTGTCACACCTCTGGATTTCCTCAAATTTGTGATTACATGCACTGAATATTACTCAGGAATAAGACAGTTCAGCAACACATCAAGCTAGAGACTTAATAAATGCTTCTGGATTGATGCATTAATGACTGGGAGTTCAAGATCTCTCAAAGGTCTCATCTCTACCAGTGAAACAAAGTGTAGGATAGGAGCGATAATGTAGATAATTATAGCACTTTAGCTGTGGAAACTTGACCTAAAATGGTCATGCTTCAATTAAATATCAAGGAATAAATCTTCCCAACCTACACCTCTATCCTCTGAGATATGACGTAGGTCACCCTGGAGCAAGACAACTCTCAAAGAAAAGGAATATAAGATAGATAAGTACACTTAGAAGTAGAAAACCACATTCTCCCTAAATATAGAATCTTAAGATTTAGAAGCAATCTTTGAAGTCATATAGTCCAAGCTTAATGCAAATATAAGAATACATTTCACATTGTTGTGGAATTGTGAATACATCCAGCCATTCTGGAGAGCAATTTGGAACTATGCTCAAAAAGTTATCAAACTGTGAGTACCCTTTGACCCAGCAGTGTTACTACTGGACTTATATCCCAGAGAGATCATAAAGAAGGGAAAGGGACCTGTATGTGCCAAAATGTTTGTGGCAGCCCTGTTTGTAGCGGCCAGAAACTGGAAAGTGAATGGATGCCCATCAATTGGAGAATGGTTGAGTAAACTGTGGTATATGAATGTTATGGAATATTATTGTTCTATAAGAAATGACCAGCAGAATGAAAACAGAGAGGCTTGGAGAGACTTAATGAACTGATGCTGAGTGAAATGAGCAGAACTAGGAGATCATTATATACTTCAACAACGATGCTGTATGAGGATGTATTCTGATGGAAGTGGATTTCTTCGACAAAGAGAAGATCTAACTGAGTTTCAATTGATCAGTGATGGACAGAAGCAGCTCCACCCAAAGAAAGAACACTGGGAAATGAATGTAAACTGCTTGCATTTTTTTTCTTCCTGGGTTATTTTTACCTTCTGAATCCAATTCTTCCTGTGCAACAAGAGAACTGTTCGGTTCTGCACACATATATTGGTCTCTAGGATACACTGTGACATATTTAACATGTATAGGACTGCTTGCCATCTGGGGGAGGGAGTGGACGAAGAGAGGAGAAAAGTCAGAACAGAAGTGAGTGCAAGGGATAATGTTATAAAAAAATCACCCAGGCATGGGTTCTGTCAGTAAAAAGTTATAATTATGAAAAAAAAAATACATTTCAAAAGACCAGCCAACGAATAGGAAGAAGCCTAAGTTCTAGACTAAACTGGCGCACTGTGATAACATATATTCAAAACTTATTGCTAGATACTTTTCTCTAGAGAATTTAGAAATAATTTCTGCTATATAATTAAGATAAGTAATTCTAGGGTGTATTCAATTAGAGCTTTTAATATTGTCTTTTCCCCCTGGATTCTGGAGAGGACTGCCTGTAGTGACCAAGGATCAGTACAGAATACTTTCAAACTGTCCCATTCACAAAAAGAAGAAAGATCCTGGACTAAGTTCTCAAAGTACCCTGGTCACACTGTTTATTTCACAGTAATAGTCCTTTCTTCTTACTCTGCTCACTTATTCTTAACACGACTTTTCTTCCTTGAACTTAATTCATCTTGCTTTTACTACCACTGATTGGTTCCAGGTATGCTAATCAACTTCTTTTCCTTTTTCTGCCTTTCTTAAATCCTTTGGAGAAAGTATCAATGTAATCAGTTATCATTCACTTCAGATGTTCCCAATAAACCTACTCATGTAAGACAGACAGCACCCCAAGGTATTTTTCCCATGCCACATAAGGTTTTATCTAAGCTTCTTCTACCTCTGAATTGGAAGAAGTAATAAATATGAGAAATTCAGAAAAACAAAATAAAATCTGTAGAACTCATGAAAAGCAAATGAGAAAAACCAGGAGAACAATACACACAATTACAAAAAAAATGTAAATGAAAATAATTCAAAAAGGCGATCAGATAAAAAGTAATGTCAATGACCAATCAATCTAGGACAGCTAATTGTTATCATTTGTTTTATAAGAGAACCAAATTGGTTGAAATAGAATTGCAGTGTATCCAACAAATATGAGCTTGGAATGCTCTGCCACAAGTTGGACACAAATAGTCCATAGGACATTTGGGGAGGCGTCTCTAATTTTGCATATTTTGTGTTTCCTTTGGGCTAATTCAATTCTGTTTTTGCTCTTAGAACACTGCATCTTTTCTGATGAGGGTACACCATGCTGGGTAGTCCTGTGCCAATGTCTCCCTTGTCATATAATCGATTCTAAAGTTCTTAAGAGAGACCTTGAGAGTATCCTTATATTGCTTTTTCTTACTACCTTGTGAGTACTTGCCCTGTGTGTATTCTCCATAAAACAGAACGATAGATACATCAAATACATTTCCCACTCAGAGAGAGTTGAAGACTAGAGACATGAAAATGGGTCCTTTCAGTCAAATATACCTATCAGGTGTGGTTGTTTTCTTCATTGTTTTGGTAAGAATTGCCATTCTTGAGTTCATTTAAGCTGGAAGAGACTAAAAAAGGCTTACTATTCTGATCTCATTTCACAGAAAATGAAAGATTGAACTATGTACTAGATCACACAAGTGGGTAGAAGCAGAGCTAGGATTCAAATTCAACCTTTCTAGTTCTAAATTGTTTCCTTTCAAAGTTATATTCAGTTTTTCTGATTTTAAATTTATCAATCTTTCTACTGAACCCTCTTGTATTACAGCCATTGTTGGGTGTGTGTGTGTGTGTGTGTGTGTGTGTGTGTATGCGTGTGCGTGTGTGTGTGCTCTGTGTGTGAATGTACTATGTGTTTTAAGAGAATATTCAGTAGTTATAGGAGATTGAGTGAATTGGGATACATATTAGGAAATGTCTATGTTGTTTTAAAAAAAAGTCAATATTAAAAGTTTTTAATTTCATTAAATACCTTGCCTACTCAGAAACTCTTGAAGTAGAGAATTTGTACAGATCAGTTCAGACTGATTTTAATAGTTCAAAGTATCCTTAAAATTCAAATTCTAGGACAGTAATTATTATAATTTTGAAAGACAAATCTCTTTGCAAACTTTAAAGCACTACATAAATTCTAGTTCTTATTATTACTACTGCTAATGGTATTGTTATTATATTCCAATGGATAGGCTGCCTGACCTGGAATCAGAAAAATCTCAGGTCAAATCTGGCTTCAGACATTTTCTAGCCATGTGACTAGGCAAGTCATTTAATATATCTGTCTGTCTTGGTTTTCTCAACTGAGAGTAGAGATATTTATTTCCCAAGGCTTTTGTGAGTATCAGAGTGGATAACAGTTATAAGGAATTTAGCATAGTGCCTGTTATACAATAGGAATTTAATAAATTCTTGCTTTTTAAAATTTCCTTTCCTTTTTGCAGGCTTCTAGTTTATCCAAAATGATAGTGGACTATGGAAGTTCTTTACTATTCTATCCCAGCTCTTGGATTCTGTTTTATCATCATGATCATCATCATTTTGATCATTATCTAAGAAAACAGTTTTCCTTCAGTCTATGAAGCCAGATTGTGATGGGACTTGAAAAGGCCAAACAAAACAATTTGTATTTTATTCCAGAGACATTAGAGAGCCCTCAAAGCTTTTTTGAGCAAAGGAACAGAATGAGTAGATCTGTGCTTTCTTAATATTAATTTGAAATCTGTGTGGCCATAGAATTAGAGAAGGGAAGAAAGAAGAGATTGATTCAGAATAGTTGTGGTCTGTGGCAAAGAGCAGAGATTCAATATTAATAAATTCATTATATCCTAAGATTTTGGTGGTGGTGGTGCTGCTAACAGTCTTGACATTGCAAGTATATTTTTTAAGGTGGTGATTTTGCTATAATTCATCTTTTTTCTTTAAATTTATCTGCCCATTTCTAGTAAGTGTACCATCAAACATCCAGTAACCTAAGTTTATAATTTTAAAATTATTTTCAATACTTCTCTCATTTCCCATATCCAATCAATTGTCATTTATTATTACTTCTATTCCAACATCTATCTCATTTCTTTTCTCTTCTGTCTATATAGGCATCACAATATATGAGACCCTCATTATCTTTCATTTGGACATTTCCCCTAATAGGAGTAGCAGCTTCCTATCTTTCTCTTTTCTAATCCAGCCTCTGTGTGGTTGCCATAATATTCCTCCTTAAGCATTTTTTAAATAATATCACTCTCCAGTTTAAGAACCTGCTATTGCTTTTATATAAAATATAAAATCCCAAGCTTGGCATTTGAAGTCCCACCTAATGTCTCTAACTTACTTTTCATTTACTTCCCATTATTCCCTTTTATGTGCTTTATGTACCAGTCAAATTGACTTATGTATTATTTTCTGATTTTGAAATTACATTTCCCACCTTCTTACATTTGTACAATCTGCTCCCCATGCTTAGAATTCTCTCACTAATCTGCCTTTAAAAAACCTACCTTCTTACTTGGTTCAGATAATCTTTAACCTCCTACAGAAAATTTTTCCTGATACTCCTGTCCATTGGTGCTCCTCTGCTTCAAATGATCAAGTATGTACTTATTCATTTGCATTTTAGCACCCTCCCTTTAAAAAAGATACTTATTGAGGACTAGGAAATGTTCAATATTTTGTCTTTGTATCTGTCTCCAGTCTAGTACAGAACTATACCTGTTAACAAGTGCTTAACAAATGCTTATTGGATAGGTTTGGATTGGATTGGAAGTGTTTCATAAACATATTGGGATAACCATAGCATTTTTAATTCTAAAAAGTTAAAGAATGCTTTTTTTTTTTTGAAAAAAAACCACTTGGTTATGGATGTTGAAGTCACAAAGGATATATTTCCTCAGAAAATATTTATGTATTCCCTTTCCTCTCCCCTCCCTTCCCCCAGTGACTTAAGAACGAGCTTACATCTTTCTGGGAAATGTGGCAGGAATCTACAACTAAGGATCCTTGACATCTAGCTCTACCTGTGCCTACAGCCAGTTGTTCTCTTTTCTTTTTCTGCTAAATTCATACTCATACTTTAAAGCCTAAGCTAAATGCTGCTTCTTACATAAACCATTCTCTGATAACCCTAATAAGCAGTAACTGTTTTTCTCAAATTTCAATTAACACAATGTGCTATAGCACACTAAGGAAATTAAAATTCAAAATTGTGTTGTTATGTCTTTGTGTCCCATCAAAGCAATTGAGTATAAGGTCAATGAGGTTAAGGACTATATCTAAGGGAAAGTTTATATCCATCTGGCCCATAACAGTATTCTGCATGCACTAGACACAATAAATGTTTTTTGAATGAATTATTAAGAGTTAGACTTATTCTTTGTTGCAAAAAACAGAACCATGATTGGTGGGTTGGAACTAAAGGAATCAAGATTTAGATGAAATAAAAGTAAAAACTTCCCCTGCCCCACTAATTAGAATAATCCAAAACAAAATTATATTGGACTTAGAAGAGAATAACTCCAGTACAATTACTGTAGCTCCTTAAGTAGAGGCTGGATGACCATTTGTCATGAATGTTTGAGATGGATGCATATTTATGGAAGAAACTGTACTACAGTCTCTAAGGTCCTATGATTCTATAAGTCAACACACTCAAATAAAGCTCAGATTTAATCAATATGAACATTTCTTCTAACATTGCACATCACAGCCTATCCATAACTGCCCATCCTTTGTAACACAAATAATGTTTTCTTCCAAGTTTGTCACAGAGACCTGCTCAATGTGCTGGGGAACCTTCATTACTACAATCATGAGGAAACAATTCAGGCATTCCAAGGCTTAAGTTACTCTCACCATCTGACTAGTCCATCTTTTTTGATCATACATTCCCTAGGAAAGGGAATGTGGGAATAAGTATTTATTAAGAGCCTACAATCTGCCAGGTGTTGTGTTAAGCACTTTACACATATTATTTGATTTGATACTCACAACAACCCTGTAAAATACATGCTATTATTATTCCCTTTTTGTAGTTGAGGAAACTGAGGCAGAGATAAATTAAGTGACTTGTGTAGGATTATAGAGCTAGCAAGAGTATAAGGCTGGACTTAAGTCCTCCTGATTCCAGGCACAGCACAGTATTCACTGCACCATCTAAACACCACTTAATGATAACATCATTTATTCCTCCTCTGCAAAGTTTTTTTTTTTTATTCTTTATATGCTAAAGGCTGCTCATAACCTACCACGTCTCTCTGCACTGCTATCTGTGTGAGACTCATTTTTAGTTCTTTGTTTCTGAAATTTTATAGGGGTAATATTACCAGAGATTCTAATTAAAAATCTTTATGCACAAACCCTTCTGCTTCCCTTTAACATTAGAAAGACTGGGCATATCAAATGACAGAAAATATTATAATTTTTCTATGAAATGAACATTTTCATCTTACTATCTATTTTCCTTGCCATGGGATAAATACACACATATTTTGTATCAATTGATATAGTTTGTCTTTCTAAAAATTCTTAAAGTCTGGACCTTCTACTATTAAAGATATTCTAAGATTTTTTTTTTCAAATTCAACTGACCAGGAGAAGAACACTTGGTCTGTTGTAAGGAGTATCTCACATAATTAACACTAGTATCTATATAGTGCTTGAGAATTGTAGGTACCAAGGTTCAAAAGCAGAATAAAACCCTTTGCCCAGAATCCTTGGGAATTATGCCTTCTAAACTTAAAGCCAGGAAACCAGAGCAGAGAAGACAAGTAAATATCCCCTTTCCCCGTGGCACCTCCCGCCTAATGGGAATCGTAGTTAATGATCTGAATCGAAAGCTAAGCCCTGTTTTATGGAATGCTCACTCTTTGTTAAGCAAAGCTGTTTGGGCAAGGACCATTCTATTGATTTAAAAATTGATTTCTTTTTTTTCCCTTCATATAACTAAAACATGGCTCACAAATCACAGCTCTTTTATTCTCTTGGCTGCAACCTGGCTCAAGTCTCTACCAAATTCTATTCACTGAGAGATGGAGGGTCAGGCCTGAGGGAGGAGGGAAAATAGGGGGCATTTGGACAAAGATTGTTCAAGATCCCATTAAAGGTTTCGAGTGGCTTCTTTTGAACATTTGACAATTTATATTTCGAGCCCCTTCGTGTAATTATTGTAATTATCATTAATCATCATCTTCCAGATCAAATCTAAATCCTGAACATTGCAAAGGTCAAAACAGTGGAGAATTCTACTATCTTTCACAGGAGATATGAGGCATTAAAATTCTGATGCTTCACTTGTGTGACAAAGATTGTAATGAAAACAGAAAATGGCACAAGATTAATGTGTTCTTGTGATAAGGATCTTCATAAGGAAAATGGAAAGTGGAGTAAACTTAACCCATTCTTGGTAAGTTTGTAGCTCTGGCAAAAGTAGTGGCAAGTTTGAGCCCCCTGGGATGAGTTCCCCCACTAAAAAAATTCCTTCTTTTGTAAAAACAGGAGCAATGGTAGATGAGTTTTTAAAGAAATAATAACAACCCCATTTTCCAAACTGGCCACTTTCTATACAAATGTATAGAATTCTAATTCCTGAATCTCTATGCCTCTTGCTTATCCCCTTTCATTTCTTACAACCTACAGGTGGAATAGGGATGGAATTCAGTTTAATTGTTTTTAAAAAAAACTTTTTAAACACCTGCTATAGGAAGAGGGAGTTTGCTTTAATTAGAATCCCCTATACCTCTGATATCCCAAGTCCAATCCTTGTCACTTGCCATTGTGCCAATTATTGTACCAAGTGCAAGGGATATAAAAGAAAAAATGAAATGTCCTGCTGTCAAGTGACTCAAATTCTAATGGGGGTGGGGAAATTTAAAAGGAATGAATAGATAAGTAAATCTAAAGTACATTCAGATGACTTTTGAAAAGGAGAAAAACTATAAATTATTCTGTTTGCCTTCTAATAAACAACTCAGGGAAGGATAAGTGGGTAAATATGCTATCCAGTGGGTTAAAAATGAAGTTAGTAGATTGTGTATGGATTATTCTTTAATATTATAGTAAATTACTAGATACAACTTATTTAGAATATGTGTTCTATAATCTTCCCAAATACTAATTTAAAACTCATCTCCCCCCAAAAGGCTTCCTAGATAATAAAGAAGAATCCCTTGGTTGAATTTGCAAAGTAAAAAGAAAAAAAAAGAGGAAACCAATAGGAAAAATAGGAAGTTAAAAGGGGAAAAAATTTCCGAAAGTAGAAAGGGGTTTGAGGAGAAGATGAGACACAATATAGAAAACAATCAAAGGCAACACCACAGTGTGGTGAAGGACTTGCCTTTGGAGCTGATCAAAACCAAATGGGAATGTAGAAATCTTCACATACACCAGAATTTATTAAATAACTTTACAGGTGGTGAGACAAGGGGTGTTTTAGCTGAGATTTAGCTGTATAGATGTTAAGCCAATCAAAGGAATCCAATATTTTATTATTATAAATTTATCATTATTTTATTAATTTATTCATTTTGATGTTTATATTATAATAAATCTGTTTCTATTTATAATATTAAATTAATTCATAATGACATATTAGTATTCAGACAGTTTCTGTTTGATTTAACTACAATTAAGGGAAATCCAAGGACTTGAGATTATGTCATAAGAGTATTAGCTGAAGGGATTTGAAGCAGAGAGAGTACCAAGCTGATAGTCACAGGACCTTCACTGAAATTCCCACACAGCTGCTTAATAGCTGTGTGATCTTGAGCAAATCATTTAATTTCTTTGGGCCTCAGTTTTCCTATCAAATCAATATAATCATTGATTCTGGAAAGGATACATTAATGAATTGCCCCATAGATCAACTGCCCTATGGATCTCTGTGACTCAACAAAACAAAAGTCTATTCCCCAATTACACTTCTATTCTAAGAATGGCTCATGCCTGTTATAGTAAAACTTACTTGAAGTAAGTACTCTGGGAACAAAACTCACCTAACTATATGTAGATGGTTCAAATTTTTTTTCAATACTTTACATTTTGTGCCATCTTGCCACCTGGCCAATCTGTCTTGCCCTAATTACATCATCTTCTTTTATCCCCTTTGACTTCTTCCTTTTAAAACAATGATTAAGCAATAAATACTATTTTTTTAGAGAAAAGAATGACAATCAAGTGTCCTATAGTTCTGGTCAACATTCCTGTGACTCGTCAGAGAAAAACTCATTTTCTTGCCCACCATTCCCCTATATTTTAATATGTAAGGGAAGGCATTACCTTATTTTTGTATTTGTATCTATAGAACCTAATATAGTACCTTCAATATAATAGATATATTCAATTTTTTCCCATTCAAACATTCATTAGTAAGATGGGAGAAGTGCCTCCTAAATCCCCTTCTTCCTATACAGCTATTATCCTAAGATTCTATTCCTGGGAATATTTGCCTTAAAAAAAGACAGTGGAGACAGCATAGCATATCCAAGTGATTGATTATGATATAGAGCTAAGATTTATTTTGTTTTGTCACAGAATAGAGAGGTAAAACCAATAATCTAAAGCTATAGGGAAGCAGATTTAAGCTAATTATACAAAATTTCCTAATAATTAAGACTGCCTATTAAAAAAAAGAAATCAGATGACTTGGAAGTTAGTACATGTGCCATCATATAGGATATATCATGTCATGAAGTATGGAAAAAGATCTAATGAAGAATAATGAAATGATGAAGTCAAAGAGGGAGAAGGGGAGCCAAAAGAAAACTTTCAATGAAGAGACAGTGTCCTCTAGGAGGAAGTGGCCAATAGTGAAAAATGCTTTAACTTGGATCAAGCAGGATGAAGATTTTTTAAAGTCCAGTAGATCTGAAAATTCAGATATCATTAGCATGAAGTAGTAATCAGCAAAGAGATAAAGAAAAGAGCAAGTAAGAGCTATCAAAGGTATATGATATTTTCAAGGACATTAGCTAAAAAGTGGGGAAGAGTGACATAGGAGCAGGGATAGCAGGGTTCACTGAGAGGTTTTTATTTTTATTAAGAAAGGAAACTTTATATAGGGAAAGATTAAAGATGAATAGAAAAAAGGAAAATGAATAAGAAAGAAGAAAGCAGCAGCAGCAGAAGAAGAAGACAATGAGATAACAAAGGAGGAGGAGGAGGAAGAAGAGGAGGAAAAAAAGAAAGAGGAGGAGGAGGAAGTGAAGGAAAAGAAATATTTGGTAGTAGAGTATATGGGAAGTTATATGGGCAATGAATAGAGTCCCAGACTTAGAAACAGGAAGATTCAACATCCTGAGTTCAAATTTGGACCCAGACATTTATTAGCTCTCTGATCCTAGGTAAGTCACTGAAACCTTAGTTTCCTCATTTATAAAGTGAACTGGAAAAGGAAATGGCAAACTACTCCAATATCTTTACTAAGAGAAATCTATATAAGGTCACAAAGAATCAGACATTATTGAGAATAACTAAACAACAACAACAAAAGAAGGGTATAATAAAAATAATTATAATTAACATAGTATTTTAAGGATTAAGTGCTATAAAGTTATTACTATATACAATCATCACAAAATTCCTATGAGGTAGATGTTATTATTCACATTTAACAGATAAAGAAACTAAAGCAACCAGATTAAATAAATTGCTGAGAGTCACATGGATAGGAAATTTCTGAGGCAGAATATGAAGTCAGGATTTTCTGATCCAAGTCTAACAATTTATCCATTGCACTATCTATCTGCCTCTAAGTGCTCTAACAAGTCCTGCCAAATAACATCTAAAAACCAGTTCACTTAAGTCCAAACAAGCTCTTCACTTAAATTTGATCACAGGTAAAGTTTGAGGACATAACTATTGATGCCACTCTCTATTAAGGTACAGAAGGATTTCTATAAGCAAAGGTGACAGCAGTCCCCTACACTAATGAACCAAAATCAGAGAGAAAGAACTTGAAAAAAGCTGAGAACATCTTTTAAAGTATTGTCTTCAGGCTTGATATGCATATTGCACATCATGATAGCATCAACTAACATTTATTGAATATCTGTTATATGTGAGGCTTTGAGGTGATAGTGTATATAACATCAATTCAAATTTAAAAACTACTAAAATCTTGGTGGAACTTATAAAAGCTTGTATTCTTCCAGCCTTGTCTGCTGGGCTAAAAATGGGCTAGCAAAATATATAGTGTGTTCTCCTTGACTTAAAGTAGAAGTTTGACGGCCACTGGTTAGAAATGTTATACAAGGTTCTAATTCTGGAACAGGTTTAAGTCCATGACCTCTGAGCTCCTTTCTAACTCTGACACTGTAATCCTATGTCTGAGATATAGCTAGGTTTCATACAATGGACTTCCACAGAGAAAACCATAACTGTCAATCATTTCCAATTAGGAAATACAAGAGAAGTTGAGTGATAGAAAAGTTAGTCAAATCTAATTATTTCTCTAAATAAGTGAAATTATGCATTTAAAAATATAGTAAAATTAGTGAGCTCTGTTATGGCTTCATTGGAATCCAACGAGTATGGAATTTAATATAAAATGAGCTTTGATTGGATTTTTTTCTTTCATTTCCCTCATTATTTGTTATCAGGTACACAATTGGCTCCTAAAGAAAGTCAGTATGTGCCATGAAGGAAGTACTATTCAAATCAGTGCTTTACCATCTATGGATTTTGGGGAAATCAGTCAACTTCTCTTAGGTCCCCTTTGCTTGTCTTTAAAATGGGGGAAGGAAGAGAGAAAAATGACTTTTAAGGTCTTTCCCAGGTCCATTATAATCCTATATTTTGTTACAAGGTTTTCCCTTTTTCAAATTCACATACAAAATTAACTTTCCCTCTTTTATAATGTAAGCAAAAATATTTAATGAAACCAATGTCTTGGGACACAAACACTCACACTTACACATACACACATAGGCACACATGCAAGCATGAATAACATGCATGCTTTCCTCTCAGGGACCCTACAATCTAATTGAATTATTGTTCATCCTTTGTTTTCAAAGAGGACTAATGACATTATAGGGTGATGTCTTGACCTATTCCTTAATTGGATTTAAATGAAACAGAGCTGCAGAAAGTAAATTCTCACTCTTCTCCAGAATCAGCAAATTTAGTAGTAGGACAAAAGTTAAGACAATTGGTGATGGCCTGGGATACAGTGAATGAATTTATCTTCTGTTTCTGACCAAGTTTTAAACACTCCACGGTGTCTGCTTTGGCCAGTCTTCATGGCAATTGGAACAAATTGTTCTTATTCACCCATTCCACCGGTGAAGTCTTCACATGCTTGATATTTCTCATTATAATGAATAGACACATTTGAGCCCTGTCAGTTACCTTCAACTTAGGTCACTGCTGAAACAGGTTCACTGGAGTGTGGCCAATGCACATGCTACAGCTTTTTGGAGCCACAGGTAAAAGCTAGATGAGCAATGGACACCAAAGGCAAGAACTGGAAACTGAGTGGATGTCCATTGGTTGGAGAATGGGTAGGGAATAGGGCAACAATAAAATTTGGAACACAAAGTTTTATAAGGGTGAATAAAAACTATCTATGGAAATGGTTTGAAAATAAAAGTTTTAATTAAAATAATAAATGAAATTGTGCTCCAGCCATTCTTCTCAACCCCTAATATTTTAATCTTGTCCCAACTTTGAGCCCCTAGTTCTCAGACTGGTGAAATTTTATCTTATCTTGCCCAAAATAATGCTTCCATGTAATTTAATGGCCATTTTCAATCAAAGTGACTGAACGTGTATCCTAACTTTGGTCCAGGGTTAAATTTAACTAAAAGGTAAACTGAAGCATGCTTTTCCAAGGAAGATAACATTTTATTGGGCATGAACCTGAGAATAAGATGAGTCATGTGTTTCTGTGTCAGATTTCTAGCCAAAGACACCAAATTGAATATGCTACTTATTTTTATAATCATAAAGCAACAAATAGAACACAAATCATAGCATTGGTTAAGGAATGGGCAACATCTTGGGGTGAAGGATAATGATTGGTTACGTTGAAGAAAGTAGATTCACACACAAGTGGGGCCCTCCCTATCTTGAAAGAATGCTTTGTGAATTTATGAAAATTAGTTGCTTTCTGAGGTCATTGACAAAGAACCAGTCATGAAAATTCACTGACATTTCGTAATTAGATAAGATCAACCTCTTAATCAGCAAGGATGAGGCTAAAGATGGGATGTGGTCAGCTAGTCCACTTCTCACAGATACACTGGAGACTGAAGTTAGGCAGGTTTCCCTTGACATGAGTAATTTGCAGGTGTTACTGAGATAACAATTGCCACAGTGTGTTTATGAAAAGATTGAACCACTAAACATTATAACAGATTTTTTTTTCTTTAACAGTGGTTATGGGAAAGCTTAAATTTTTGTATCTAACTTCAATGAAAGAAAGTTTGAACTTTGGAACTCATAAGCTTCTTTGCTTAGAGACATAGAAGAGTGTAAGTTTTATCATTTATTTATTATTTGAGTTTTATTATTATTTATCTACAGATTAGAATCATTTGCATGGTAAAATCAAATATAAAATACAGGATCAATAGCTCATTTTTCACACTTCTATATCCTTTTTATCTATTGTCCTCTCTCATTAAAGTATAGCATATTTGATGGCAAGGAATGTCTTACTGGTATTTGTAGTTCTGATGATTAACTTATTGTTTGGCATATAGTTAAAATGCCTTTTCATTCATTCATTCAAACTGAGAAGAGAAGTGTTTGGGGTTGAATAAGGGATGTTCCCTGTCAGGTGGGGACTATAAAAAGGCTTGCTAGAGTGGTGACTTTTGAGCTTGGTTTTAGAGAAATCAAGGCAACTCAAGT
Organism: Sarcophilus harrisii; assembly: GCF_902635505.1. NCBI lineage: Eukaryota > Metazoa > Chordata > Mammalia > Dasyuromorphia > Dasyuridae > Sarcophilus > Sarcophilus harrisii. The sequence continues at coordinate 278,958,752 of NC_045427.1, forward strand.
AAGAAGGCTATTGGACCTTCAAGTATGTAGTTTTTAATGTGTGCAATCTCTTCATTCTTTTGGACTCCCATATCCAAAGAGTCATCAAATGCTCTTATATCTCAAAATATAATACTTCATATCCTTTAGTTATGGGATGCAAACTCCTTAAAACAAACAAAGCTTATTTCAAATGCGTGATAGTTTAATCTGAAACAGCCAGATATTTGTTTTTGTACTACCTTGAGGGGAAGATATATTATCTAATCAATAATATAAATGCAAACACATAATAAACCAGATGACAGGATCCACATTACAATGATACTTTGAAGCCAGAGAGTGATTCCTATCTTCAAGTGTCTATAAATCTCCAAAGAGAATCTATTTCACACACTGGTAATCTAGACAGGTAATTCTCTTCCAATTAGATTCAGAAGCAGTAACTCTAATTTTGTTCATTCCTGTTCATCTTTTTCTGTTTTGACATACCTTGAAAGTTGTTTTGTGGAGGCCTTTTAAATTGTGTTGTCTAGTCTAGCACCAATTTCTTCATTATGTATTTGAGCAGGCTCATCCACTCTTGTCATTTTCTCAAGTGCTATTGTTATTCCCACATATCATAGATCTCAAGTAATCAAGTTCAAATAAGGTACTTTTACTATTGCCATCATCAAAGATGGATGACTATAAAGACGAGAAGAGATTTCTTTCATTTCATACTTATTTGTGAACTTCCAATTTGGTCCTTACATATTATTAGGATGATCTCATTTAGTTAGTTCCCACTCCAAGTTTTCTACAGACTTATTTTTCCCATCATCTGCCCTTCATTGTTTTGTAAATCAACATTGTTCAGCCTTGTATCCTCCTTCATAGAAGTTTTCATATGAGCTTGTATTCTAAATCAGGAGTGATATAGATGACTCTAATATCTCCAATTGTCAAGGAGATCAAGTATTTGCTTAAGGAAACAGGTTATGCTTTTATTTGGTATTGCCATTATAACCCTTTGGAAACAGTTAAGAAATGGTTATGGAGTCAATACCATTTCCCCACACATACACATTCCATTTCTCCAAACCACCAGTTTGTTTAACCAGGCTGGGTTTAAGAAAACAAATTATATTTTTTAAGGATTTGAGTACCTTACTATTTGCATGGAAATGATACTGGTAATTACAAAATTAGGCTTATCAAAGCCTTAAAGCTGGCCCAGATGAGCCTTTGTTAAGCTATTCAAATGTCTTAATGTTTTTGAAAGTAGTAAAAATGCATTTGTTTAAAACCATTTCCTAATTCAGACTGGTTTGAATTTGAATTAGTTCGAATTTTACTACATATGAATATAAAATTATACAATATATTTCATTACAAATTTTTCTGATGTCTAATTACCCCTTTTCTTAACCTTTTCAGTCTCCCCATATGTGACCCTTCTCTTTATTCATCATCCACTGTTACCATGGAATTGCCGCTAATACCTATGATTAAAAGAGAAAATAATGGAAGTCAGCACATAAAATACTTTATCTTCTTAGATTTCTGATGTTTGTCAAATATATTTGTTTTAAAAATAAAAGTATCTGACATTTACATAACACTATAAAGATATGAATTATTTTCTCTATATTATCTCATTTCATTTTTAAAGATGAACCTTAGAGTTAAAGAACAAACTTAAAGATAACATAAATATCATTTCCCCCCCATTTTATCTCTTGGCAAAATGAGGATCAGAAATGTTAAATTCACATTGTTAAAAAGTGGTAGAGTCAGGTCAATTTAGCAATTATTAAACATCCACTACCATTAAGTACCTATTATGATAAGATACCTTGCTAGGCACTGAGAATAAAAAGATAAAAATTAAATAACCCCTTCACTCAAAGAATTTATATAGTTCTGGGATGAGGATGAGTGGGAGAGGGGAGGAAACTATGTATGCATATAATTAAACTAAAAATATATCCAGAGTAATGCAAGTACTTTCCTGGGAGTAGGGGGAAGAAAGGGAGGAAGGGGAGAATCAAAGCAGGTCTTATATATTAGGTTACATTTGAACTTTGTTTTAAAGAAAGCTTGCAAAGAGGCAGAAATGAGAGGCTGTTTCTGACTCTAACCCAATAATCTTTTTGCTGCCTCCCTGATAAAATATTGCCTTTGTAGAGTTGTAAGAGGGTGTGCATAATTTCCCATCAATGGAATAATATGAGATTTCAAATCATAGGCATTCTTTGGAAGTCCCTTAAGTGTGGCACAATTTGGAAGACAAAAATCTATTTCAAATTCAGCAAATTAAAGGAGAAATAGTCAAGTATGAGTTAGAGGAGCAGTCCCAACTCCCACACCTACAATTTTCACCCAATGACATTAAATGCCAAGCCATTATTCTTCCAATTTAGCCTTCCTGGTTTTCATGTTCTGAACCAAATTCATTCAAAAAGTAATCAAATTAGATGAGAAAAGAGAAAAATGATAATGATAGAGCCTCCATAAATGGATTGAAAGTTCTGGTTTTTCAAGATTCAGGTTATTTTATAGTGCACATTTTTAAAGATTTTTTTTGTTTGTTTTAGCTGGTTAGATTAATTAGACTATTAAAAATCTTTCCATTTGCTTTGACGGCTCAGAATAACCATGTGCAGCCTATATTATGTTTATTGGGAGAGGGTCTAGGGGAGAAAGAGACACAGACACAAACACAGACACAGACACAGACAGAAAAGACAGAATCCATATTGACACTCTATCTACTCCAAGTAGATGGAAGGGCTCAGCTCATTGCACTGAAATTGGGCAGCACAGGCCAAAGACTGATTAGCCCATGGAAAACATTACCATCTACTATGCTTTTATACATACCCAGACATTACGTCAACTGTGACAAACCATTCCAACAGAAAAGTATTAGTGGCCTCCAGGTCTCAGGCTTACCCTGAAGTTAATACATTAAAACAAAAATCATTGTGACCTAATTTTTGACAGGTTTTAGAGAGAGCAAAGACTGCCTGTCTTTTTATATCAACTCTCCTTTTTACTCCCTACCCCCAAAAGTCTAGGGACTTTGCCAGCTTTCAGTCTTTCTTTCAGAGAACCAATCCCTTTTATTTTAAGTGAGCTAGAAGTCCCTGCTTTTAATGCCTTCCTTTCTCATCTCCATGCATGCATGCATAGGCTCTTCACTGGCATGAGAACTTCTTTCAACAGCAGTAACTCTTACTGTCCTTGGAGAGAAAGGCCCTACTCAGCATTCAGCAGAGAAGTCTGAACTGCCTCAATCTATCTCATTATATAGGCCATATGCAATAAGCCATGGTACCTAACAGCTGCTGGTGGTAGGATTAAGGGGGAAAATATTTAATTTAATGCAGGAGCACGTGTGCATGATTTCGGGCTGTAGCTCTTACCTGCTCCCTAGAGTGTGTGTTAGCTATATGGCATAACGCAGAAATCATTTAATTGTGTCAACACCATGTTACGATGTGTGTTTAAAGTAAAAATTAGTTTTTGCAGCAAAAATTGATTAGTTGACAGGCAACTTGATGGTCACAGGGGCTGCTGAATATAACGACACAATTGGCTTGTTTAATATGGTGGGAGGGATCCCCTCCTCTGGGACCAAAGGATATACAAGCAATGTAAATTTGGATTACTCTTTGTGTTCTGTAAATCAATAAAACAACAGGGAAGTGTGGAGAATAGGCTAGATCATCTATCAAACTGGTTTTTATTGTGTTTCTATTTCTATCCCTAGTAAACATGTGCCTTCAGTTTCCTTGTGCATAAAAGCATCTTTGACAAAGGAATAAAAATGGACTGGAGCTCAGTGCAGATGCATTGCCAATGACAAAAAGAAAAGGAGGTGGGGGTGAAGGAGAAAGAGTAAAGTCGAGAATTGAGAAGGCTCCTTCCCGGAATCTCAAAACTAGATCATTCTTAAATTCTCAGGTGACAGCTGGTGAAAGTGAAGATAGATTTTACATATCAGCAGTAATGAAGACTGTACCTTATGCAGAATACTAATCAGTATATTTTTAAGAGATGAAGGTATTGTCTTAACCAGTTTAAAAAGGAAAAGAATTAACAGCAGAGACATGAGCTCTCACACAATCAGTTAAGAAGGCTTAATTATGTACCCCCCCAAGCTTTATTCCCACCAATCACTTTTCAATACAAGAAGAAATATCATTGGTTCCAATAATAAAAAGCTAATTTTGTGACCTGGTATGTGGAATAGCATATGTTAACAATCCTCCTCTTTCTTAAAAACTGTTTTGACTCTTAATTTACCTGCTTGTCTTAATTAAAGAAACTATTTTTATCTGTTTTACACTTTATATTGTAATATCACTTTATGTTTTTGATGTAGACAGAATTGTTTCTGATGTCTGTCCAATCTGAAGTCAAAAATATAAGATGAGATGATTTGAGATGAGAGAGAAAAATAGGAAAAGAAAAAGAAAGAGGGAGAAGAAAAGGGAAAAGGAGAGGGAGAAAGAGAGAGAGGGAGAGGGAGAGGAGAATGAGGGAGAGAGAAAAGAAGAGAGAGAGAGAAAAGGAGAGAGAGACAGAGAGAGAAGAGAGAAAAAGATAGAGGGAGATACACAGAGAGAGAGAGTCAGAGAAAAAGAGACAGAGAGACAGAGACAGGAAGGGAGAGGAAGAGGGAAAGGAGGGGAAAGAAAAAGAGAAAGAGAATTGGGAGAGACAAAAGGGAGAGAGATAGACAAGAGACAGAGAGAAATGGAGAGAGGGGGGAGGGAGGGCTAGGGAGAGAAAAGGAAAGACAGAGAGAGTGAAGAGAGAAAAAGACAGGGAGAGGGAGACACACACACACACATAGAGAAAAAGAGACAGAGAGACAGAGACAGGAAGAGAGAGGGAGAGGGAAAGGAGAGAGAAAAGCAGAAAGAGAATGGGGAGAAAGAGAAAGGAGAGAAATAAATAGAGAGAGAAAGAGACAGAGAGAAACAGAAACAGAAGAGATAGAGACACAGAGAACGACAGAGAGAGAGAGAGAGAGAGAGAGAGAGAGAGAGAGAGAGAGAGAGAGAGAGAGAGAGATTATTAGACAGCCAGAAGCACGTTGCATTGCAGCAAAAGAGAACGAAACAGAGAGCAGCACAAATCTCTCCTTCCCAGCCCTTGAAAGGTGGGAGGGGGATATTGTGGTATTATCTTCCTGGGTATCTGAGAGAGAACAGTGTTGGCCTAATGGAAAAGCATTTGTCTGGCCCTATGGTTATTCATGTTGCCAATCATGAGGGTTCACTGAAAAACTAGCCTGATCAATTTGGCCAGAAGATACAGAGCACATGGCAATGAAGGCATAATGGAGGAAATATAAAACCAGTCAGGCAGATGAATCAGACAGAAGCTGAGAGACTATAGATGATGATTGTCATTTTTCTTTAATTCCCTGGATCCCTTTCTTGCTCAAGTTGTCAATGACAAAAAGCCAATTCAGTATGAAAGTGGTTCAAGGTAAATGAACCAGTTAAATGAATTGGTAGAATCTAATTAAGGATCCCCCAAATCTCTACTACTGGGGGTAATATCTGTATTGCAGAGCAGATCAATGACTACTAAGTCAAAAATAAATAAATAAACTGACAGAAAAACCAGGAAGAAAAAGATGAGATCTTATAAACTCACCAACCTTTATGTCTAATTTTCTGACAAAGAACTTAATGAAATTTCTCAGTACCATAAACAAGGAACATCATGATATCATAGGATTCAAACCTGGAGAACTTGGAAATCATTTGCTCCAACTCTCTCATTTTTATAAATGAAGAAACTGAGATCCAGAGAGATTATGACTTGTCCATATAGTGACATAATTAGGAAGTGGTAGAACCCAAATTTGAATTGAGGTCATGCTCTCCAAAGCCATTCTAAAATAAGAAAATACATCCAATGGGATAGGACTTGCTCTTATAGTCCATTTGACTGACTGTTCATTTTCTTGGAATACTACAAAAATACTAAATATTCAAGGATGAAAAGTTTTCTCAGATAAAAACAATATCTATAGATTCATCTGAAGCACTCCTATAGGCCAAGAAATAATTAAAAGTTTTTGCTGCTGTTGCTTTTGAGAATGATATTTATAGATTCAGAGCAAAAAAAGATCTTAGAGGTGATATAATGATAGTGTTCAAAATTCCACGGAACTCAGATCACAATCCATGTTCTCTAACATCATTCCCATTAACTTGATGTCTACCTGGGCCTCAATGTTTTCCTAGGTTCATTTGTTCAAAAATGGATCACCTTTGATTATGCATTTCTGTCAGAAAAATTCCCTCCTAAAGGGGATGAAGGTGAGGTAGGAAACATGCAATTCATATTCACTAGACCCAGAGTCAGGAGATTGTACTTTAGTCCTCTGTTTTATGCTTTAAACTGCCCTTCTCTAGATCCCTTGCAGGTCCCCAAGGGCAACAGGGAAAGCCAGTAAAATCAGAGGAAATCGGGCAAATTGAAATGCACTTGCTCTTTTGCATGCTGCAGCCAGTAATGCCAGATTTATGCTTCTGGCTGTCAATTATGTGAACAACAGAAAAGTATTTTCTCCCAGGAGTTTAAAGAAAGCCTGACCCTGCCTGTGGCTAGGTGGAAAAACAAGAAGAGGTCAAAAGGATGGAAGAACTACTAAGAAGCAAATGTGGAAAATCTGATCCCCAGATAACATATAATGTACTCCTTCTAAGAAAGAACAACCATGGTGATAATTTGTGAAATTCTCCAACAGAGAGAAAAACATTCAACATTTCATTATCTAATTGTGAATTAACCATTTGGGGAATTATCTGTGACAACATTTCGGTCCCAGTATGCCTTCTCCTTGTTATCCAGCATACTCCTGGGCATACAGAAGCCACCATCCCCCCACCCCCCACTTTTCACACACACACACCCCCCTCCACATCAGTTGTTTTTGGTTCGGGGAAAGTAAAGAAATTTCACAATTAGCCTAAGGCAAACATAATTAAGCAGGAAAAATTGCTTCAAAGGAATGCAACATAAGAAAATAAAATGAAATGTTTTAAAATATCTACTTTTGGATTATTTGGTCTGTAACATATAGAATCACAGATTCTATATGTTAGGTTAGGGGTCAACTAATCCAAATCTCTCATTTTACAGAAGAAGAATATGAAGAGCAATTGTGTATTTTATCTAAAGTCATATAGAGAGGAAGTAAAATAACTAAGTTGTGAATCCAAATCCTCTGACTTTGAAATCCAGGGGAATCCAATGTTTCCCCATAGTTCCAGTCTATTTATTAGCAATAAAACCTGATTAGTGGCTGTACAAATTTGATTGTAGATTTTAGAAATTAATATTCTATCTTTAAATTTGTATAGAGGGTGTTGGTTTTGCTACTGGTATTTCAATGTCTTTAAAACCAGAAAGATGAGGGGGAAAAGTTCCCAGAAGTTGGTTCAGGAGTAGTACATTTTACAATGTATTATTAATGAAAAAGTCAGATACTAACTTTCCCAGCCAGTTTCACAATTTCTAAGGTAATTAATTTAACTGACATTAGGACAATGTAGAAAAGTCTGGATTTTGTAAAGAATGGACTTAGAGAGATGGAGGTTGGTACAAGCCTCTTGAACCCACTAAGGCAACACATAACATTCTTCCCCATTCATCACTGATAATTCCATCATACAACTGGTCACAAAACAAAGGCACACCTCAGACATCCACATAATTGTTCTTTTTAGTTTGCACATTTTGTGATCCTGCTTGCTAATTTTTTCATCAAAAACATCCTTTAACCCTTTCCCTGCATCTTGTCTTCCCTTGCCTCATAATTACTACCTTATATTCTCTAAATTCAGTTTCTCCTCCCCCATATAAGAAACAAAAAATAAGTTCAGAATGAATTTCTATGCTTCCAAACAGAATGACTCTTTTAAAGTTACTTTGTGCTATATAAGTGAAACTGCTTACACTGAGGAGAAATAAATAGCATTCTTAGAGTTCAAAGCAAGTATTCTTCACTTTTTTATTTCATAGAACCCTTTGATACCCTAATCAAACATATAGATCCCTTCTCAGAATGTTTTTAAAGTACACAAAATATACAGAATTATAAAAAATCCAATTATACTAAAATATAGAATTCAAATTAAGAAAAAATTCATGGACCACCAAATAGCTATTCATGGACCCATTAAAAGTTTGTTGAACCAAATTAGAAACCTCTTGTCTAAAGCAATATGTCCTGGCATCCAAGTCCCCAAAAGCCATCTCAAATCTGTAACTCAAACCATAATTCATACTTTCACCCTCAAGTGCTTTATAATAAAGCTGAACAATGGCATACTGTATTCTTGTCCTGCCCCTTTCTACTTCTGTCCATTTGCTCATGCTATCACTTCTGCCTTAACATCCTTCTAATTCAAAATAGACATCTTTATACATTTTAACCAAAAAAAAAAAAAACATATCCATTAATCTTGTGCCTTTTGAAATAAGCACAGTGCTATGCACATGGTTAATCACCTCAAAAATATCAAATGGATTAGTGAGATTACAGTAAAAATTTTTTTCTCAATTATTCAAATCACTTACCCATTCATGATCAGTTCAACATATGCAACTCTTGCTCATGTACTCCCATTAGTTCACTATAAGAGGTCAACAAATATGCTTGGGACCTTCCTGTTTTCTTAAGAACATGTGAATATTATTGGCAACCCTATATACCTGATATCATGCCAATGGAGTAGGAAGACTGTCTGTGGATTATACTTTACTCTCATTTTGTGACCAGTTCTTCTTTTAAACTTGTACATACTTTAAGTGGTGTCCTTCATATCTTCTCTCTTCCTTGATTTCTTGTTTTTAACAACATTTTAAAAATGCACATGATTGTGGTTCAATAATTACCCATTAATTAACAGGCTATGCAGTTGTAAGCCTCTAAAAGACCTCTCTACATAGATGCAGTGAATTGTTGGCAAATCTCAATTTCCAGCTGCTCTTTAATACACCAGACCATACAGTATTGCCCTCTGGGGTCTTTTTTTTTTCCATTTGAGACAACTTGTTTGCTCAAAACAGACCATATAATGAGTACAATAAAGCTCACTCGTTTTTAAGCATTTATAGTAAAATAATATATAGTACTATGAATTTGTACATTTCCCCCACAGAACAAAGTTTTCTTTGGTAGGTTGTCTAACTAAATAATGTTATAATGAATAATGGATAACTGCAATCTAGTGAATATGAGTAGATTTTTTTTTTGAGACAGTTGCATATGGTGGTGAAGTGTTTTCAGAAAGGGTAGACCTAGGGAATATTCATAGTGTTTAATAATGCAAGAGCATAAAGATTGAAAACTTTCTTTTGATTCAGTATTGTTTGGAAGCTGCTGTGGCTGGACAAAGAAAGAATAGTAATTTGTAAAGAAATGGAAATAATAGTTATATGGCAAGTTCCATAAGTTATATAGTGTAATATAACCTTTTGCCTCAACTAAATGAAATTATTTCAATTCAGAAGTCACAAATCCTAGATCTATATAGCCATAATTATTTAAATAATTCATAAGTAAAACAACTATTATTGAAGTAAAGGCAATTTTATTAGAAACATCTAGATCAAATCTCTCCCAAAAATTACTCAAATTTCAAACATAATTGCTAACTCTTTACTTGTATTGCATGATTCAATGAACATTATCCCAAAATGTTATCTGCATCTACTGATTGTTTTAACATTTTTTCTTCCCATGAACCTTTTGAATGAACAACTTATTCAACAGACCACATCATAGATTAAGTCTGTCTATTATTAATCCCTATGCTATTATCAAAATTCTATTTCATTGACTACTACTTTATTCATTCCCATTTCCCCTTATTTTGGATCTAAATAAAGCCAAAAAACTCAATGAACACAGGTAAAAGAAGGTAATACTATATACATTTAGTTCAGTTGAAAAATCAAAAAAGTTTCTATTTGTTATTGGTGTCATTGTGTAGACAAAATAATCAATTGATTGACTGATTTTTTCACTTTCCAGCTGGTTGTTTTGTCATTGAACAATAATAGAGACTTAGGTTGTAAAACTCAAGGGTTTGCTTTCTGTATTTTTCACAAAGCTCTCTGAAGCATTAAGACTAGTATTTTTGTATAAAAGACAATCATTTGCTTTGATTTCCCACTCCTTTTTCTCCTATATTCCTGTAATATGAGCATTTTTCAGGGATAAATTATTGATCCTCTGTTATGCTCTCTTTACACTTTCTTCCTTGGGGAATTCTTCTATACTGTTTTTAGTTATGACCTCTCTAACCATGACTCCCAAAATATCTCCAGTCTGGACTTTTCTCCAAAGATTCAGATGTATATCTCTGTTTGCTGAATATTTCCACTCACTTATCCCACAAAAATCTCAAATCCAATCATTCTGAAACCAAAATTATCATCTTCCATCTCAAAACAGTTCCCCCCCACCTCTAATTTTACTCTTCCTGCAACGTTATTTTATTCAATTGATAAGCATTTATTTTCTCTCTCTCCTACCTTGTCCTTCCCCATGGAAAAAAGAAGATCCTTGTGTAACAACTAATAGTCAAGCAAACCAAATAAATGGCTGCATAGCCTATGTCCAAAATTTAAGTTTCATTATTCATTTTTACTTCAACACCTCTCGCTCAGGAAGTGGGCAGCATACTTTAATATTAGGAATAATGGTTAATCATTATATAAATCATCATTTTTCAGTCTTTTAAAACTGCTTTTCTTTACAAAGTTGTTGTTACAGCCATTCTCCAATTGATAAATGGTCAAAGGATGTGACAATTTTCAGATGATGAAATTGAAATTATTTCCACTCATATGAAAGAGTGCTCCAAATCACTATTGATCAGAGAAATGCACATTAAGACAACTCTGAGATACCACTGCACACCTGTCAGATTGGCTAAGATGACAGGAAAAAATAATGATGAATGTTGGAGGGGATGCAGGAAAACTGGGACACTGATGCATTGTTGGTGGAGTTGTGAACGAATCCAATCTGGAATTATGCCCCAAAAGTTATCAAACTGTGTATACCCTTTGATCCAGCAGTGTTACTACTGGGTTTGTATCCCAAAGAAATATTAAAGAAAGGGAAGGGACCTGTATGTGCCAAAATGTTTGTGGCAGCCCTGTTTGTAATGGCTAGAAACTGGAAAATGAATGAATATCCATGAATTGGAGAATGGTTGGGTAAATTGTGGTATATGAATGTTATGGAATATTATGGTAAGAAATGACCAGCAGGATGAATAGAGAGACTTACATGAACTGATGCTAAGTGAAATGAGCAGAACCAGGAGATCATTATATCCTTCAACAACGATACTGTATGAGGATGTATTCTGATGGAAGTGGATATCATCGACCAAGAGAAGATCTAACTCAATTCCAATTGATCAATGATGGACAGAAACAACTCACCCAGCGAAGGAACACTGGGAAATGAGTGTTAACTGTCTGCATTTCTGTTTTTCTTCTCAGGTTATTTTTTATTTCTGAATCCAATTCTCCCTGTGCAACAAGAGATTACAGCAATTTATCAGCAAGATAACACACTATGACCAAGTGGGATTTATACCAGGAATGCAGGGTGAGTTTAATTTCAGGATAATTATTACTCAGGATAACTATTACCATAATTGATCATATCAATAATGAAACCAACAGAAACTATATGATAATCTCAGATATAGTTTTGACAACATACAGCCCCCATTCCTATTAAAAATACTAGAAAGCATAGCAATAAAGGGAGCTTTCCTTAAAACAATAAGCAGTATCTATCTAAAACCAACAGCAAGCATTATTTGAAATGGAGAGAAGCTGGAGACATTCCTGATAAGATCAGGGATGAAATAAAGATGTTTATCATCACCATTATTATTCAGCACTGTACAAGAAATGTTGATTTTAGCAATAAGAAAAGAAAAAGAAATTAAAGGAATTAGAGCAGACAAAGAGGAAATAAAACTATCACTTTTTGCAGATGATATGATGATATACTTAGAGAATTCTAGAAAATCATCCAAAAACCTATTGGAAACAACTCATAGTTTTAGCAAAGTTGCAGACTATAAAATGAACTCGCACAAATCATCAGCATTTCATATCTTACTGACAAAATCCAGCAGCAAAAGATAGAAAGAGAAATTCTATTTAAAATAAATACATGTAAATAACAAAATAAAATATTTAGGTGTCTACCCCACTAAGACAAGGACAGGAACGATATCAACAAAATTACACAACAGTTCTCACTCAAATAAAGTTAGATCTAAACAATTGGAAAAATATCAATTGTTCATGGCTAGGCCAAGCTAACATAATAAAAATAACAATTCTGCCTAAATTGTTCAGTGCCATACTAATTGAACAGCCATAACATTATTTTATATAACTAGAAAAAATAATAACAAAATTCATCTGGAAGAAAAAAAAGATCAAGAATATTAAGGGAATTAATGGGAAAAAAAAAAACCAAAGGATGGTGGCTTAGCTATACCAGACCTAAAATTATATTATAAAATAGCAGTCATCAAAACCATTTGGTACTGTCTAAGAAATAGAGTGATGGATCAATGGAACAGATTAGATACACACGACACAATAATCAAGGACTATAGAAATCTATTGTTTAATAAATCCCCAAACTCCAACTTCTGGAATAAGAACTCACTATTTGACAAAAATTGGTGGGGAAACAGAAAATTAATACATCAGAAACTCAGCATAATTCTACATGTCACACCCCATACCAAATTAAAGTTAAAATGGATACATGATTTGTGCATAAAGGATAATACCATAAGCAAATTAGGAGAACAAAGGATAATTTACCTATCAGATCTTTGGAGAAGAGAGGAAAATGGATAACTATGATTACATGAAATTAAAAAAGTTTTGCACAAACAAAACCAACAGAAACAAATTTAAAAGAAAGTACAAAACTGGGAAAAATCTTTACAGCCAGTGTTTCTGATAAAGGTCTCATTTCTAAAATATATTTTTAAAAATTGTGTCAAATTTATAAGAATACAAGTCACTCCCCAGTTGATAAATGGTCAAAGGATGAACAATTTTCATATGACAAAATTCAAGCCATTTATAATTATATGAAAAATGCTCTAAATCACTACCGATTAGAGAAATGCAAATTAAAGCAATTCTGAGGTATCACTTCCCACCTCTCAGATTGACTAAGATGACAGGAAAAGATGACAATAAATGTTGAAGGGGATATGGGAAAACTGGTACACTAATGCTTTGTTGGTGGAGTTGTGAAATGATCCAACCATTCTGGAGAACAATTTGGACTTCTACCCAAAGGGCTATAAAACTGTGCATACATTTTGACCCAGCAGTACCATTATTGTATTCCAATGAAATCATAAAAGGGAAATGACCCACATATGTAAAAATGTTTGTAGCATTTCTTTTTGTGGTAGCAAAGAATTGGAAAATTAGTAGATGCCCATCAATTGGGGAATGGCTGAACAAGCTGTGGTACATGAAAGTAATGAAATGTTATTTTTCTATAAAAAATGGTGAACAAGCTGATTATAGAAAGGCCTGGAAAGATTTACATGAACTGAGGGTGATTAAAACAAGCAGAACCAGGAATACTTTGTATGCAATAACAGCAAGAATATGTGATGATCATATTAAAGGCTTGGTTCTACTCCGTGGTTCAGTGATCAAACCCAATGGACTTTGGACAGAAAATATCATCAGCATCCAGAAAAAAGAAAATGAGATGGCAAAACAACCCATGCTATGCTCACTTCTTTTTTTCTGGTTTTTTTTTTATTTCTCTCTTGTTTTTTCACTTTTTTCTCTCCCAACATGATTCTTAAAGCAATATTTATTAAAAATAAAATTTACTACAATAAAAAAATAAATGTCAAAAAGTAAATAAATTAAAAGGCCAAAGTCTCCCATTGCAAAATAATTTTAAAAAACATATTATGCCTTCATACTCAATGCACACCTATGCCCTCTGACTATAAATACTCCTTCCCACTGCCATAATAATGAGAAAGTTGCAATGAGTTACAAGCATCATTCTCCCATGTAGGAATGTATAGAAATAAATCTTATTAAGTCCCTTATGATATCACTTTCCTGATTAACGTTTTATGCTTCTCCAGAGTCCTGGGTTTGAAAATCAAAGTTTCCATTCAGCACTAATCTTTTCAACATGAATGCTTGAAAATTCTCTATTTTATTGAATAACCACCTTTTCCTCTGAAGGATTATACTTAGTTTTGCAGGATAAGTGATTCTTGGTTATAATCCTAGCTCCATTGCTCTCCAGAATATGTAGAAGCTGCTAAATCTTGTGTTATCCTGATTGTGGCTCCACTATACTTGAATTGTTTATTTCTGAATGCTTGCGGTATTTTCTCATTGACCTGGGAATTTTAGAAGTTGGCTATAATATTCCTCAGAGTTTTCATTTTTGGTTCTTTTTCATGAGTTGGTCAGTAGATTCTTTCATTTTCTATTTTATTATCCGGTTCTAGAATATCAGGATAATTTTCCTTGATAATTTCTAGAAAGATTATGTCTTTTTTTATCATGACTTTCAAGTAGACCAATAATTTTAAAATTATCTCTCTTGGATCTATTTTCCAAGTTAGTTCTTTTTCCAATGAGATACGTCACATTTTTTCTATTTTTTTTTCTTTTTGGTTTTAGTTTATTGTATCTTGATTTGTCATAAAAACTTTAGCTTCCATTTACTCAATTCTATTTTCAAGGAATTATTTTCCTCAGTGAGCTTTTGCACATCCTTTCCCAGTTAGCCAGTTTTGCTTTTTAAGCAAAATTCTCCTCATTAGCTTTTTGCATTTCCTTTTGCCTCACTATCAATCGTTTCCCTAATTTTTCCTTTATATTTCTTACTTCATTTTCAAAATACTTTTGAGCACTTTGAGCACAAAATCCTGGTACAATTCTTATTTTTCTTGGATGCAGAAGCATTGACTTTGTTATCTTCTTCTAAAAGTGTGTTTTGATCTCCCTTGTCACCATAACTTTCTATGATCAGAAACTTTTTTGTTGTTTTCTGCTCATTTTCCTAGCCTATCATTCAGCTTTTAACTCTTTGTTAAAGTAGGACTTTGTTTTCAGGATGGAGGGTGCATTGTCTCAAACTTTAGGGGTTTTGTGCAGCTATTTTCAGAGTTCTAGGAATCTGACCTCAAGCATTCTTTACTGCCCTGGAACTGTGAGGGGTGTCCCTGCCCCATTGTAGTTATAGCAACAAAATTCTGCTTTGCTGAACTTGGGCCCCAGGATTGGGGCCAGGACTGTGCTGACAAGACATTCTCCACTAACCTTCTGAATCCTGCCTGGTGTTTCCAGACTGAGATGTCTAGAAGCCTCTTGCTCTACTGCTGATTCAGAGATCCCACCTCTGATGCTGGGGTCCAGGCTGGGGCTGGACTGGGGCTAAGGCCTGGGTTTAGGTGGGACTGGGATGAGGCTGCATTAATGCAACTCGCACTGGATCTCCACATTGGACTCCCACCCTGATGTCATAGATCTTTTCTGATGAACTTGTAAGTTGCCTTCAGCTGAGAAATGTTCTACTCCATTTTTTTCAGTGTTTTAATGCTCTAAAATTTGTTTAGGGTCATTATTTAAAGGAATTGGAGCACTTTGGGGAAGAGGTTTGGTGAATTCCTGTCTTTACAACACGTTTTGGCTCTACTTCTAATAACTTTCATATCAATTTAATTTTTATAAGAAAGAATGATGATTATAGTCAATGGCATTATTATATTCTCATTATTTTAAATAGGTTATATTGGAGCTTCTATAATTTCTTAAAATTTGTTGATATCATTTATTTTTCTTCTAATTTTTTGGTTAATTTTCTTCTTTGTTCTTACTAATTGTACTACTCTGAAAAGACTCCCATTATTATTAGTAACAGAAGTTTCCTCTCCATGTAGATTTTAATGCTTACATGATTTACTTTTAAGACAGAGAATTCAAAGTCATATTAATATAAACATAAAATAATAAATAAAATAAAACAAAAAATAATATAAACACAAAATAATAAATAAATAATAAATGATGTGACCTCACATTAATTTAGCACTGCATAGCCATTGGCCCAAACAATGTTGAAGTGGTATCAATCTAAAATTGCATAGATTAAAGTAATACTTTAAAATTTAACAACTATTTTGTATACATTATCTTATTTGGTTCTTATAATAACTCTAGTAGATGAGTAGGTAATAATCTTCACTTTAAAGATGAATAAAAGCAGGTGCAGAGAAGTGAAGTGATGGATTCATAGCTAGTGGATATGTGAACTAGTAACCAAATCCAAGGTGTTTTTTTTTAATTCTAAGTCTAATACTATTGCTACTCTATGCCATATTGCCCCTCAAGACAATCACTATATTTTCACCACATTTATCTTTTGAAGCAAGACTTTAAGAAAATTCTTGGTTATGGTTTGTTTTCTTTCTAAGTGTATTTATTTGTTATAGATGAAAAATTATCAATAAACACCAAAAATACACAGAGGAAAACAAAAACCAGAGAAGAAAACATTAACATAACTATTTTGTTATTGCTTTTAATATGCACTTTAAAAAGTTAGATTGTTATTTCATATATTATCATTTTGTTATCATTCTTTGTATAGTAAAATGTTTGTGTTTGTTGAAACTGGTTAAGTTCACAATAAAAAAATGGTATTTTCTTTTCTTTCTTAGATCATGTCTACATGATAACCAAAACCCAATTAAACAAATACTTGTTTATTCCATATCATGTATACAAATCAATCAGAGAATTGAATGAGATTCTCCAGTGTTATGTAGTGTCATGTAGATATAACTTTTACTTTAAACTTTCTAGGACAGAATCCATACTATCTGTTCATTTTGATTCTTTTAAAATTCATACTCTATACATATCAACATTGGGAGAGAATTCTTCATAAAAACCATAATCTTACTGGTATAGATGATAAGGAAAAAAAGAGGGAGACATTCTTCTGAATTATCTCATCAAGTTCAATGCATTACCTTGAGAAATTCAGCAAACAATACAATAGAATTCTGTCTCAAAGAAAAAGTTTTTGGTGTTAAAACAATGCCTTCCATGTGTTTAGACTTTAGTGTTGTTTGCCACATAGGACTGGAGTACATCTTTTGTGAGTGTGGAAAAGAAGTTGCTTAGGTAATCAACAGTCATCTATTCTATATCTCTTTCAGTCAGACTCTAAGCTACAATTGTTGTTACAGAGAACAAAACACACCAGGAGCTAAAAGGAAAAAAGAAAAGAAGTCTGAAATGGAAAGTAATATTCCCCTACCTCAGGTACTCAAATAATATCTTTTGTAATGAATGCTGCAGGAGATGAAAATTGCTGCTGCTTGGGAAGCCCAAGCAAATGCTTTAAAAGGAAATGTTGATCAATTGGGAATCATAAAAATGTCTTTGTAATAATGCTAGAGGGTGACTCCATAAGCCACCTCTCTGATTCATATAGAAAATTCTATTTTGGAGGAAAGCAAGCCTACAAATGCCACATATTAAAAGCATTTCAAAAATAAGAATTCTTATTATCACATTTGAATAATAGTAGCTTACATTTATGAACCATTTTAGGATTAAAGTACTTCACACTGGAAGAATATAGTGTATTACCCCAAATTTTCAGATTTTATTTAATTCCATGTGTGTGTGTGTCTATTTGTGGGAAGGAGGAGAGACAGAGACAGAGACAGACAGAGACAGAGAAACACAGAGAGAGACATACACTCAGAGAGAGTAAATGATGATCATGTTGAAGTGGAAGGCACTCTGTTTTTGAAACATTGATACAACTTTAACAATTCCTTCTGATGAGTATCTTACATTCTAGGGGAGGAAACAGAGAAGGAAGGGGCTTCTTATTCAAGGTCACCTAGCTAGTGAGTTCTACTATATCCCCATATTTATCTGTAAATCAAACCATTCATTCTTCAAATGAAGTCATACGATTAACATTTCAATGGATGAAAACCATTCATCCCTGAAAAAAAAAATGATCCCAATTGGACAAGTAGCAATCTGAGCATCAAATATCCAGAGAACACATAATTGACTGTTGTCATGGATAAAATCACACAGCTAATCAATCAATCAACATGCATGTGTTAAGTACCACCCAGACACTGGGAATATAAATACAAAAGATAAACAGTGCCTACACCCAGTAAGTCTACATTTTACTTGAGAATCAATAATCAATAAATATAGGATCATTTTTTTAAAAACATGAATATTTGAAGGGGGATGTTAAATAGAGGTATTGGAAAGACCTCTCACAATTGGCAGCAATCGAGTTGAGCCTGAAATCAGCTATTTAATCATTATCATATCTAGTCTTGCTATCTCTACTATTGCTATTAGCTTTCAACAACTAGTGATAGCTTCTGAGTCCCTTTGCCTCCATTATAAGCTTGGGCTACATTTTTTTTTGCCCTAACAACTTTATATTGTCTAAAAATTTGCAACTCTGCTCATCATCCTAACATCCTCTTGAGGATAGATGTTTTTCTCTATGTATCTAATTTAGGATTTCAGTAGCATCAATAAAAATATCCTGGACCCCCAGAATAGTCAATATAGCTCAGTAAAACATTTCACTCCTAAGAATTAAAGTACTTATAAGTTAAAGCAGTGGTATGGTAGATAAGGCAGTGGACTCAGGAAGACTTGGGTTCAAATTTCAATTTATATTTGCTAGTTTTGTGATACTTAACAAGTGTATGGTATTTGTGTGCCATGTGAGAAGCACAAAAAAAAAAAGAGGGCTAAGTCATTTATAACTGCAGAGACCATGAGTCTAAGGTTCTACCCAACAATCACCTTGCAAGCTCATTGATGATTGACTGAATAATCTCAGAGAAAAGATGCTGAGACAATAACCAACAATGAATGAGATGCACCTGTTGGATCATAATTGGATACCATTACTCTAATTTTTACTGATAATGAAGAGATGTTAGGAATGGAGAAAGAAATTTGAATCATCCAAATAGTCATCTATTATGAATTAAAAGAAAAAGAATAGATGAATTTCACAAGAAACAAAATATACAAATTGAACAGAGGACCAATACTTGACCACTGGGAAAGGCTCATACTAAAGGAGGTTGAAGCAAATAAGATGAAACAAAAGAAATAAAAATAATTTTTAGGCAAAAATTTTAGATGATGCTTAAGCATACTTTTACAAAAAAACAGCACAGTCACATACTCTGCCCTTGGGGATTTTGTAATTAAAAAACTATGTACACAACACCAAAACAACCCACTAAAAAGAGAATAATGCAATCAGCTGATTATTTCATCTCCACGAAACCAAACACATTATTTTGATTATTAAATTGAATTGATTTTTTAACTGTGTTGTCAGATTTGGATACCAGATACAAACTACATGAGAAAAAACATATGAGAAAAGGAGCAGTCATAAGAGAGGTAGAAGAAGTAGGATAATCTAGCCATGGAAAAAATAGCTTTTATTTATTTTTTAAAATTTGTCTTTATTTTGTATTTTTTATTAAAGCTTTTTATTTTCCAAAACATATGCAAAGATAATTCTTCAACATTAATCACATTCAGTTCCCACAGTCCTCTCTCTGAGTGTAGATGGCTCTCTTCACCACCAGATCACTGAAACTGGTCTGAATCATCTCATTGTTGAAGAGAGCCACGTCCACAAGAATTGATCATCATATAATCTTGTTGTTGCTATGTACAATCTCTTACTTCTGCTCATTTCACTTAGCATCAGTTCATGTAAGTCTCTCCAGGCCTCTCTAAAAATCATCCTGTTTATGATTTCTTAGAAACAATAATATTCCATAACATTCATATGCCATAGCTTATTCAGCTCTTCTCCAATTGATGGGAATCCATTCAGTTTCCAGTTTCTTACCACTACAAGCAGGGCTGCCATGCTGGATCCAAAAGTGTGCACAGTTTGATAATTCTTTGGGCATAGTTCCAAACTGCTCTCTAAAATAGATCTGTTTATAATTCCACCAACAATGTATTAGCGTCCCAGTTTTTCCACATCCCCTCCAACATTCATCATTATTTTTTCCTGTCATCTTAGCCAATCGGAGAGGTGTGTAGTGGTATCTCAGAGTTGTCTTAATTTGCATTTATCTGATCAATAATGATTTAGAGCACCTTTTCATATGACTAGAAATGGTTTCAATTTCATCTGAAAATTGTCTGTTCATATCCTTTGACATTTATCAATTGGTAAATGGCTTGAATTCTTATAAATTTGAGTCAATTCTCTATATATTTTAGAAATGAGGCCTTTATCAGAACCTTTGAATGTAAAAAATGTTTTCCCAGTTTAAGAAATCATTTTTAAAGAGGGATGTTTGACAGTTTCAGAAGATGCAGACAGATCAAAGAAAATGAATGAGGAAAGATGATCAATTCCTATCTCCTTGATGTTTCTCAGTATCAATTGTAGCCACATGGGAGGTATCTACTAGATGTAAAAGTAGCCCAAATTTACTGAACTAAGTACACTCCTAGTAGAGATATCTATGCAATGTTAGTGCCAGAGCTGCTGATGATAATACGATGATCTAATAAGCAAAACATTTGGTACTGGGAAATAATGAGAAATATTTTGAGTCTAAACAGTAGCCAATGATAACCATTTCTGCTTTAAATAGCATAAAGCTATAGATTTGTTGACATGGAATTACAAAATCTTAGAATTCAAAAGGATCTCAAAATGCATAGAGATGATGTGGTACAGTGTGAAAACTTACTGGAGCTAGAAAATCTGGGATTACATTGAAGCTCAGATACTCTGACTGGCAAATTCTTTGCTCATTAGAAAGTTAGTTTTCTTCATTAAAATGAGGATAATGGCACATCATATATCTTTAACAGTCATTGATAGAAGTGATTTTTACAATTAAAGTACTATAGATACCTATCTGACTCATGAACCCTCGATAAAATATCACTGACAAGTAGTCACCTAGTCTCTGCTTGAAGATTCTCAGTAATGAAATCTGTAAGAGTTATAAAGTGGTCTGTTGCTAAATTGGAATAGTTTTGATTATGACAAATATTCAATTGTATTGAACAAAAATCTATCTTTGATCTTTGCCTCTATCCACATGAGTGCATTTCTTTGGATAGTAATGTTTCATTCATTTGAAGATAATTATTCTGCCTCTGTTTCCCTAAATATTGTCCATCCCATGCCAATAAAGCATTTCCATCTGCCATTATTCATCTGATACAGATATACAATCATACAATATAATTAGCTTGTACATTCATGGGAGTTCCACATTCATAATTCATTTGTATTTTAACAAAGTACTTAATTGAATCTCTGATGCTATACCTTTGGACAAGATAGAAAAATAAAGGCAACAAGTAGGTGAAATTGGAACTATTTGAATAATGGATCCAAAAATAGTTATTAATGATTTGATGTCAACTTGGAAGGAGTGATGGGTCTTTGGATTTGTGCCATTCATCATTTTTAATCAATAAATTGAATGAAGAAATATGTGACATATTAATCAAATTTTCAAATGACAACAATCTAGAGAGGTATCAAGTATATTAGATGACAAATTTGGGATTAAAAAAAAGCACTTCAGCAGGTTAAAATATAGGCCAAATTTAGTAGGATGAAATTTAATTGGGATAAATATATAGAAAGGAGAATTGGTGTATAACAAAAGTTCATTTGAAAAAGATCTAAAAGCTGTGATGGAATTTGCAAATTCTACTTTGAGATCCAAACAAAGTGATCTAAGACTGCACTGAAAAACACATATAGTTCAAAATTTGGGGAATTGCTGTCTGTAATAGTTTCCCCTAGTCAAACCATATTTGGAATTTTTGTCTTTGACTCTGGTTGTTACTTTTGGAAAAAAGTGACAAATTGGAATGCATACAAAAGAAGTTGACTAATTTGGTGGAGGGATAGGAAACTATGACATTCAACTATCAATTAAAGGAAGTAAGGCTGTTTAGATCAGAGGAAACAAGATTAGGGGCAAAGATGATGGCTGTTTTCAAGAACTGAAGGGATTGTTGTGAGAAAGAAGATTTAGACTTGCTTAGCTTCACCCAACAGGATCAGATTAATAGAAGGTAGAGAAAGGCAGATTTGCATTCAAAATAAGGTAAAACTTAAGAATTAAGACTATACAAAAGTGGAATGGGCTACTTTTATAGTAATGAAAGTAATGAGTTTCCCATTATTAGAAGTTCTTAAATAGAGTATGAGAGAACACTTATTAAAGACATTGTAAAGAGGATTTCTGTTCAGGTACAAGTTGGATTCATTGATTTCTGAAATCCTATTCAAATCTAATGTGCTGAAATAGGTTTTGAAGGAAGAATTGGTATTAACTTACTATATACAAAGTTACAGAGGCACATGTGTAGAAGAACTATGTAACAAAGGGGTAATTCATAATTTTTGTTAATGGAGGTTGTTTTCCCTCTTTATGGAGTCCCTATGAAGTAACCTTTAAAATGTGGATCTATGCTGAGTTCCACTGGTCAATGCTTTTCTTGAATCCAAAGGCAAAAACTCTTTCCACAGCAAGGAATTGTGATCCTGAAAGTTACTTCCTTTATATGACTAACTTCCTACATTCATGTTTGTCCATATTTAGTATGTCTTTCTGTTCCTAAATGTATGTGTGGTCTCCTACTTCATAAATCATAATATAATAAGGGAAACAAAGAAATATTCTCTTCTCACCCTGACCAAAAGTGGTTCCTTCTGAATCTTGACTACTTCCCTGAAAGACCGGTTTTTTTTAAATTAATTTATTTATTGTAATACACATTCTTTGTGATCATGTTGGGAGAAAAAAGCAGAACAAAAACCATAGGAGAGAAAAAAAACAGAAAAAATAAAATTTATATTCAATCTCCATAGTGCTTTTTTTCTAGATGCTGATGTCATTTTTTTGTCCAAAATCTATTGGGATAGCTTTGGATCACTGAACCAATGAGAAGAACCAAGTCTTTCATAGCTGATCATCACACATTCTTGCTATTATTGTGTACAATGTATTCCTGGTTCTGCTTGTTTCCCTCAGTATCAGTGCATGTAAATCTTCCCAGGCCTTTCTTATATCAGCTTGTTCATCATTTTTATAGAACAATGATATTCCATTATCTTTATATATTACAATTTATTCAACCATTCTTCAATTGATGAGCATCTACTCATTTCCCAACTCTTTGCTACCACAAAAAGAGCTGCTACAAGCATTTTTGCATATGTGGGTCTTTTTCCATCCTTTATAATTTCCTTGGGATACAGACCCAATAAAGGCACTGATGGGTTAAAGAGTATAGTTACAGATTGCTCTCCAGAGTGATTGGATCATTTCACAACTACACCAACAATGTATTAATGTAACTGTTTTCCCACATCTCCTCCAACATTTATCTTTATTTTTTCCTGTCATCTTAGCCAATCTCAGAGGTGTGAGGTGATAATTCAGAGTTGTTTTAATTTCTCTAGTCAATAATGATGGAGAGAATTATTTTCATATGACTATAGATGGCTTAAATTTCATCATCTGAAAATTGTCTATTCATATCTTTTGATCATTTATCAACTGGGGAGTGACTTGTATTCTTATAAATTTGACACAGTTCTTTGTATGTTTTTGAAAGGAGGCCATTATTAGAAATAATGACTATAAAGATTTTTCCCCAGCTTTGTACTTCCCTTTTAAAATTGTTTCAATTGGTTTTGTGCAAGACTTTAATTTCATGTAATCAAAATTATCCATTTTGTCTTTCATAATGTTCCCTAGTTTTTCTTTGGTCATAAATTCTTCCCTTCTCCAAAGATCTGATAAGTAATGGTCTACTGTCTTTCTAAGAGAACTAACTACCATATTATGAATAGCCAAGATGTGTAACACAATCTTCTCAACCAGTCACAATGATTTTCCTGCAAAGTAGTCATCTGTCTGTCATTTAATCACTAACAGTTTTATTATTCTTTCAAAACTAATTAAGGGCTTGTTCACACATGATGACTAAGTAAGAGAATAATTTCTTTATGCCAATTTTCTTATGTTGATATGCTGATTTATTATGGAGAGCATAAAATTTGACCTCATCTGTATCATCTGCAAATATGTCCAAAAAGATTACTCTATTTACTAATATTCTTTAAGTATGGTAACTCCATGACTCATGAATACTATCCTCATAATTATCACCATCACCATAATCATCATTGTCATCATCATCATCATCTTTACTATTATTTATATAACATTTTTAGGTTTGCAAAATGTTTTTAAAATAGTATCTCATCAACCTTGGGAGGTATGCACTATTGCTATTCTCATTTTATAAATGAGGAAACTGAAGCAAACATTTATGACATTTTATGATCTGTTTATGAACTGTTCTAGGATCATATAGTTAATGAATATCTGAAGTCAGATTTAAATTCAGGTCTTTCTGACTCCAGACCCAACATTCTATCATGCTTATTATATTCTATCTTTTGAATGTCTTACCATCTTGTCCACAAAGGTATTATAAGTTTTGCAAAATGTTTTATGGAAATCCAGGTATACAAAGTCTCCCAAATATCCATGGCTTATGCAGTCTCATTTTAAAAATGCATTTATGGGATCAAAACAAATTTAAATGTCAATAAAAAGATGTATAGGTCAGTGCAAGTAAGCTATAGCACATTACCAATGGTAAATTGTACAAAAGAAGTAACAACATATATCCTCAAGGACATTACTAGATAAGAGGGTGGACCCATCATGGTAGAGGAATGAATAAAAACAAATGGATGAAGTGTTGCACTGAGACTTAGGAAATATTAAAGGAATAAAGAAATGAGGATAACTAATCTTAAAGAATTAAAAGTGGAAATACATATATTGATAAGTTTTGAGAACTAAAGAACTGAAATGAATTTAATGAAAAATGTATTGTGTCTAATATGATTAAGTTTTTTTAGTCAGGTTGTAGAATAGAAAAACAAAAATTAACCAAGCGTTTCCTTCAAAAGATCTTGAATTCTTTTCTGACATG
Source organism: Sarcophilus harrisii (assembly GCF_902635505.1). Classification (NCBI taxonomy): domain Eukaryota; kingdom Metazoa; phylum Chordata; class Mammalia; order Dasyuromorphia; family Dasyuridae; genus Sarcophilus; species Sarcophilus harrisii. Next base: position 278,983,904 of record NC_045427.1, read on the forward strand.
GAATATATTCACAGATTAGCAAATAAATGACCATTTGAAGAGGAAGAGAGTGCTAAAAACTGGAGATATCAGGTAAGATTCCATTGAGGAAATAACATGTGTATTGTTCCTTGAAAAAAATAAGGGGCAGAACTCAACAAGGAATACATTCCAGTGATGAGAGACAGCTTCTGGAAATGAACAAAGCAGGAGATGATATGTAAATTTGGGCAAACAGCTAACATTCCAATTTATATGAGACCTAGACTATGTCAAGAGAATCAATGTGATATAGAGCCAGATAATTTTGGAACCATTTGTGGACAGTCTTTAATACCAAGCTGAAGAATTTTTGCATTATCTGCAAGGCAATAGGGAAATTAGGTTAACCTGGCAGGATTTGTTTTTAATGGACCCATACTAATTCCATGATCAACATGTGGGTCTAAATTCTCTGTAAACATTCATTTAATAATCCATTTTACTGTCTTCTCACAGGTGCAGAGTTTCTACAATTCTTTTTTTAATGAATATTAGGAAAATAATTGCCTTTAATTTTTTGGCACTTCTCACATTCTTCACTGTTTTTCTAAGATATCAACAGTCATTTAGTAAACCTATCTGCAAAACTTTCTGGACTTTGGAAGTGGATGTCAGGAAATTAAATTTATTTTAAAAAGCTTGAGTGTTCTTATATTTCCATTGATCTCTGGTTATAATTACTTTTCAATCATGTTAATTCTACCCTTGCAGTATGACAATGATTTTACTTAAAAAAAGATTAAACCAAAATTAGAATTAAGCATTTTCACTTCCTTCTTATTGATTAATAATATACCATCCATCCCAGTTAGTTCCTTCCTTAATCTTCTTGTTCCAAACAAATTTTTAACAAAAGAAAAAGAAAAAAAAAAAAAAAGGAAAAGCCTTTTTATATTATCTTGAACACTTTTCAGAAAGCTTACATTATTTTAGATTTTGATTTTCTTGATTCTATTCTTACAGATCCATGTAAGAATAAATGTTTATTCTTTATTTTATATATATATATGTATACACTTTTTTCCTACACACACACACACACACACACACACACACACACACCTGGCACATAGCAAGTACTTAAAAATATTTTATTCCATTCCCGTCCTCAAAAATAATATGTTTACTTTCCCCAAGATAGCTATTATTTCTACTTCAACCAGTTCTTTCTTGTCACTCAGAATTAAATTTAGAATAGTAGTACTCATCATTTGTGAGTTGAGTATAAATAGCACAGAAAATTAAGAATTTATCAGAGCTCTACATTGAGTAGAATGAGATTTATGGTGAATGTCTAAATGGTTGAATTCCATTATCAATACTAGTATCTTGCCAGTTTTAATCTATTTCATGAAAGCATTATCCATATCCTCTCTCTGCCCCCATAGTTTATAGTAAATCCATAAAACATTACCATATTTCCCTATTCTTTTATTTTTATCCCAAAACTCCTTATTGTGTTCAAATCTACATATTCATAGATTCTCACATGTAATTATCTATTCTAGATATAGAGTAGTACTTTACCAATTCTCCAGAGCATATCCTACTTGAAGATCAACCCTATATTTGTTCCTACTCTACAGTCATTAATATGTCCAGAAATCTGGACTCTTTGTTATAATGCCAAATGTACATTTAGAGATCAATAATACTGTTTCCCACACTGACTTCTCTAGGCTATCTGAATCCCTTAACCAACTGGAAATATTAATCTATTCTGGGTTTTATGATGCTACACAATATAAGTAGTAGACTTTGCAATCAAGTTTAACAAACATGAAGTTTTTTACAATTTAAAAAGATCTTCAAGAAACTTTTCAGTTGTGCCTCCAAAGCTTGCATTTTCTGTGCTGAAGTGTATAACCTTTTCTTTCTCTGAACACTGTCCTAAGAATGCAACCAAGAAGTCAATTAATATGAAAAATGAATGTTTTATGCACTAAGAAATGAGAGATTTTTGAATATCAGCCTCATTAAATTCTCATTATTTACAGATGAAGCAGTTTGAATTACCTTGTAGCTTTTTTCATCTTTTTTGTTTCTTCCATTATTCTACATGCAATGGTTTTGTCATTTTAAGTGCCCAAATTTATACCAAGCATTTAATTATTTTGACAGTATATTACAAAATATGAGTCCTGCAGAAGGAAAAAGATTTGGTTATGGGAAATATTCCCCGACTTATACAAGAGAGAAATCTTAAAATCTTAAAATTCAGTTGGTAAATAAAGTCAAAGCCATTCAGAAAATAAAAAGGATATATGGAATTCAGTGATTCTTTTATACTTCCCATTTACAGTGAATGTGGCAGCAAAACATAATGCAATAAATCTCCTCTGAGTTAAGGGGGTAGAAAGACAATAATAAAGGTCAATTTCTCTGCTATCAATTTACAATGAGGGGACATTTGGTTGCCAAAGGAAGCAATAGATGCAACACAGAATTACTGTGACTACAGAAAGATGCACAATATCATGGCTTTTAAAAAAATTAACATAGGAACCCACATTCACCTCTGCCCTCAAGTAATAATGTAGATGTCTATAAATTGTTCTAATCCAGTGGTAAAATGATGCAAAAGATAATAGTGATGATGTTCCACAGTGAACCAGGATTCTGATTGAAAGTTGTAAAACATGTATAGGCATTTGAAATATATGAAAAACGTAAAGGGGAGGAATTGAAGTTTTGTGAGCAATTAATGTTATCCATAATTACAATGTGAAAACAAAGAAACCAGAAGGGAATAATCACACAATAATGAGTTTGGGGGCACCAATTCTCTGAAATGGTTAGAAAGCAGTCCTCATAAAAACAATAGCCCAGAATAGAAGGTGGGTAACTACTACTAATTAATCTGGAATGTTCTTTAACATTAAAAAATAAACAGAAAAAAACAGCAAAGTCACATTAAATGTCTGAACAAAATTTTATCTCCTTCCAGTTTTCCTCTCTTCTCTAGCTCTCACTTTCCTTATGCCTGCTCCCTGCTAGGATGTAGTATTATATGTTTCTGTATGTGTATATGGGCTTAAATGTGTTTTTAATGTTAGTTTAACATGGAATTTTGGTAATTCATAGTAGGAATGCATCTTAACTTTTGGACTCTATTTCATCATGGATCACTATCATTCTAAAATACTAACCAACTGGGAAAAACATGAACCAACTGGGATTCAAGAAGGTCACTCAGCCAGAACACAGAGATAAACTGATTTAAGGCTGGTAAGATAAAATGCTATTTAATCAATTTGAGCCAGTATTGACATCTATATTGAATTTGATTTGGTCAACATTGAAAACTGGCCTATCAATGACTCTCCAAAATGATTTCAGCAACTTCTTCTATCTTCTTCCTCCTACACTTAAAATTTCTCCTTTTTAGAGCTGTATTTTAAATTCCCAGAATTACTATAAGAACAATAGGGACTTTTGTCCCTATTGTTTCCACGTAAGAAAGTGCTCAAATAGTTATCAGGAAGTGGAGCCAAAATGGTGGAGTAAAGTCAGGAAGCTACTAGAGCTCTCCCAGTTTCACTGGAAAACTACATGAAACCAAGTATCTCAAAAGACTCTGATAGAATGAAACCACTCTCCAGCTCAAGATAGACTGAAAAAACTTCAAGAAATATCAGTCTCAAAGGGATGAAAAGGATATTCAGTTCAGCACAGATAAATTGTGGGAAAATCAGTGAGAAGGTCTTAATCACAGCAAATGAGAAACTAAGATCCTCAGACCTGGGTAAGTAGAGGGGTAAATCAGTGGGGCAGCTTCCAGTCCCAGCTCAAAAGGCAAACTCTGGGAAACCAGGCTGTTTCCTGAAAAGCACAGGCAAAACTACCCCATGCAAACACAAGGAGCCCCTGTACTCAAAGCCAAGGCTCAGAGCTGCACAGGAACCTTGGGACAGGTTCCCTTATATCCCAGAAGCAAATAAAAAGGAGAAACTACCAAAAGAAAAGGAAAGAAAATGAGCAAAGAACAGAAAAGAACTTTGACCATAGAAAACTACTATGGTGGAGGAGAGAATGTCCACCAAGGAAATCTGAAAGAATGATATAGATTGCTTTTAAGCCCCAAATAGGCTTCTTGGAAATGCTCATAAAAGATTTAAAAAAGCAAATAAAAGAGGTAAAACAAAAAAATGAGAAAGAAAATAAGAGGTATACATGAGAAAGTCAATTTGAAAAAGGAAAGAAAAAAAACTGAAGAAAATATTTCCTTGAACAGTACAATTAATCAAATGGAAAAAGAGATACAAAAGGTAACTGAAGAAAATCATACAGTAAAAACTAGAACAAGGCAAATGGAAGCTAATGACTTTGTGAGACAGCAAGAACCAATCAAATAAACTAAAACTAAGTAGAAAAAATAAAAGAAAATGTGAAATACTCCATTAGCAAAACAGTCAACCTGGAAAATAAATCCAGAAGACAATTTAAAAATTATGTGCTTACCTGAAGGACATGACTAAAAAAAGAGCCAGGATACACACAAAATCATTTTTACACAAAATCATTAAGGAAAATTGCCCCAATATTCTAGAAACAGAGGGGGAAATACTAATTGAAAGAATCCATCAACTTCAAAAAGAGATTCCCACAAGGAAAAACCTCAAGGAACATTGTTGCAAAACTGCAAAATTACAATCTGAAGGAAAAAAAATACTTCAAGCTGCCCAATAAAACCAATTCAAATGTCAAGGATCAATAGTCAATATTATCCAGCATCTGGCAGCTTCTACAGTAAATGACTGGAGGTCCTGTAACATCATAATTTGAGAAGGCAAAGGAGATGGGATTACAACCAAGAATTAACTACCCAGTTAAACTCAGCAATATCTTTCAGGGGAAACAATAGAGCTTCAGTGAAGTAACAGACTTTCAATTATCCATTGAAAAAACACAGAAAATTTAATCCATAATAACAAAATAATAATAATAATAATAATTTAATCCATAAGAACAAAAAGAAGCATAGAAAGGTAAACAGAGAAAAATATATATTATTTAAAGGTTAAACTGTTTACATCCCTAGATGGGAAAACAATATCTGTAACTCTTGAAAACTGTATCACTGGGGCAAACAGAGGGGGATATCACATATACTGAGGGTGTGGTTGTGAATGGACTCTGATGTGATGACATCAAAAACAAAAAGACATTAAGGAGTGATAAAAGGTCTGTACTTGAAAAAGCAGAAAGAGAAAATATAATGGGAAAATTAGTTCACAAGAAGAGGTGCAAAAGACCTATTACAATTAAAGGAAAGAAAGGAGGGGGATGAATATTGTCTGAAACTTGATCTCATAAGTTTTGGCTTTAAGAGGGAGTAACTTTTTTTAAAAAATCTTTTGTTTTTATTAAAGCTTTTTATTTACAAAATATATACATGGATAATTTTTCAACACTGACCCTTGCAAAACCTTCTGTTCCAAATTTTTCCCTCCTTCTAAATGGCTGGTAATCCAATACATGTTAATAATGTTAAAATATATGTTAAATCCAATATATGTATACATAGTTATACAGTTATTTTGCTGCACAAGAAAAATCAGATAAAGAAGGAAAAAAAAAACTGAGAAAGAAAACAAAATGCAAGCAAACAACAACAGAAAGAGTGAAAATGCTATGTTGTGGTCCACACTCAGTTCCCACAGTCCTCTTTCTGGGTACAGATGGCTTTCTTCATCACTGAACAACTGGAACTGATTTGAATCATCTCATTGTTGAAGAAAGCCATGTCCATCAGAATTGATAATTATATAGTCTTCTTGTTGCCATGTATAGTGATCTCCTGGTTCTGCTCATTTCTCTTAGAATCAGTTCATGTAAGGCTCTCTAGGTCTCTCTGAAATCATCCTGTTGATCATTTCTTACAGAACAATAATATTCCATAACATTCTTAAACCATAATTTATTCAGACATTCTCCAATTGATGGGCATCCACTTAGTTTCCAGTTTCGTGCCACTACAAAAAGGGCTGCCACAAACATTTTTTGCATATGTGGGTCCCTTTCAAGAGGGAATAACATAATCATTCATTTGGGTATAAAATTTATCTAACCCTACAAAGAAGTAAGAGGAGAAAGAAAAAAAGAACAGAGTGGGACAGGATAGAAGCAAGGGCAGAAACATTAGAGGAAAAGGGGAAAGAAGTGTGGAAGGGTTGATAGAAGATAAGGTACTGGGTGGACTGGGTTAAAAAAATTACTAAGAGAAGGGGGAGGGGTAATAGGATGGAGGGAAATACAGAGCTGGTAATCATAACTGTGAATGTGAATGGGATGAACTCTCCCATAAAACAAAAGCAAATAGCAGAGTGGATTAAAAAAACAGATTCCTGAAATATGTTGTTTACAAAAAATACATCTGACACAAAGAGAGAGATACAGAATAAAGGTAAAAGGCTATAATAGAATTCATTATGCTTCAGCTGAAGTAAAAAAAAAAAAAAAAAAAAAAAACAGGGGTAACAACAATTCTGATCTCAGATAAAGCAAAAGTAAAAACAGACCTTATTAAAAGAAAGAAGGAAAGTACATCTTGATAAAGGATATGATAAATAATGAAATAGTAAAGATACTAAATGTATATGGACAAAATAGTAGAGCAAGAAAATACCTAGAGTAGATTTGAAGTATTACAGGAAGAAATAGACAGCAAAATTATACTAGTGGTGCACCTCAAACTTGCCCTCTCAGAATCAGACAAATCTCACCACAAAATAAACAAGAAAGAAACTAGAGAGGTGAATAGTGTGGTGTTTTTTCTACTTTAAAATATAATAATAGCATATGATGGCTCTCTCTGGGAGCATGTTTCTTGGGGAGGTTTTCTGGAGGCAGCATTAGTTTCAGTTAAAAGTAATAATCACCCAAATGCAGCCAGGTGCTAAAAGTTCAGATCTTTTATTGTATCCTTCAAAATAGCCCAGTCAGCTTTTTTAGAGGCCTCTCTCTCTCTCTCCTTGGTTCTAAGAACTCTTGCAGCTTTGTCCTTTGCTTCTGCCTCTGCTTTCTTCAGCCTCCACCCAGCATCAAGGTGGAAGATGCAATGAATCTCTCTTGCCTTGGAGAGAAGGCTTGTGGGCTTCCTCCCAGAGTGCTCCTCTCCGACTCCTTGCAATGTTCCGAAGTAACTAACTTGAAGCTCTAAGAGCTTCAATATATATGATCTCCCAAAGTTAGACTCCTCATTCTGGAGGCAAGGAGGTGTGAATTCGGATATCTCATGCTAAACCTTGAAATCTCACAAACGTATGAACTCCAATGAGTACTTAAATACTTCTTGCTTATATGAGCTCTCTAAAGATGTGAACACAAGCATTGTTTCTATCAGTTGTACTTAGTACCTTGTTTCAAGTTCTGGCCCATAACATCTCTTCGTAGGATCAGATTAATCATACTGAACCATGCTAAATTAGATAATTATTGTCTCTATCAACTCTAATGACTTTGACACTTTGTAAAGATTCCAACAAATAGGATCTTAGAAATCCTAAATATAATAGACCTCTAGAGAAAATTGAATAGGGACAGAAAGGAACACATCTTTTTCTCAGCAGTACATGGCACCTACACAAAGACTGACCATATACTATGGCATAAAAATCTCACAATCAAATGCAGAAAGGCAGAAAAAAGTAAATGCTTCCTTTTCAGACCAATAAAGATTATTTTCATTAAAGGACCAGGGAAAGATAAACTAAGAAACAATTGAAAATTAAATAATCTAATTCTAAAGAATGATTATGTCAAACAACAAATCAGAGAAAAATTCATAATTTCATCCAAGAAAATGACAATAATGAGACAACATACCAAAACCTGTGGGATGCAGTTAAGCAATGCTTAGGGGAAATTTTATAACTCTAAATAGCTACATGAATAAAATAGAGAAAGAAGAGATTAAGGAATTAAGCATACTAGTAAAAAGAATCTAGAAAAAGAACTAATTTAAAACCCCCAATTAGATACCAAATTAGAAATTCTGAAACTAAAAGGAAAGATTAATAAAATAGAAACTAAGGAAACTATTGAACTAATAAATAAAGCTGAGTTATTTTATAGGGGGAAAAACAACAAATAGATAAACCTTTAGTTAATTTGATCAGAAAAGGGAAAGAAAAAACCAAATCACCAGCATTAAAAATGAAACACGTGAATTTACCAACAATGAAAAAGAAACTAAAACAATAATTAGGAGCTATTTTGCCCAGTTGTATGGCAGCAAATCTGACAATCTAATCAAAATGGATGAATATTTTAAAAATATAAATTTCCCAGGTTAACCGAAGAAGAAATAAATTACTTAAATAGTCCCATTTTAGAAAAAAAAAAAAAGAAATTGAACAAGTCATTAATGATCTCTCTAAGAAAAAAAAAAATCTCCAGGGCTAAATGGATTCACAAGTGAATTTTACTAAACATTCAAAGAACAATTAATTCCAATACTATGTAAACTATTTGGGAAAAAAATAGATAAAGAAGGACTATTGCTATGAGCCAAATATGGTACTGATACAAAAATCAGGAAGAGACAAAACAAAGATAGAAAATTATAGATCAATCTCCCTGAGGAATATTGGTGCAAATTTTTTTTAAAATAAAATATTAGCAAAGAGATTACAGCAACTTATTATAGCAGGATAATACACTATGTCCAAGTGGGATTTGTACCAGGAATTCAGGGCTGGTTCAATATCAGGAAAACTATTACCATAATCAATCATATCAATAACAAAACAAACAGAAATCATATGATAATCTCAACAGATGCAGAAAAAGCTTTTGACAAAGTATAGCACCCATTTCTATTAAAAACACTAGATAGCATAGGAATAAAAGGAGCTTTCCTTAAAATAATAAGCAATATCTATCTAAAACCTATAGCAAGCATTATTTGTAATGGAGAGAAGCTAAACACATACCCATTAAGATGAGGTGAAACAAGGATGTTCATCACCACCACTCTTATTCAACATTGTACGAGAAATGTTGGCTTTAGTAATAAGAAAAAATTAAAGGAATTCAAATAGGCAAAGTGGAAAAAAGTTATCACTCTTTGCAGTTGATATGATGATATACTTAAGAGAATCCTAGAAAATCATCCAAAAACGTATCGGAAACAACTCGCAGCTTTTGCAAAGTTATAGGATATAAAATAAACGCACACAAATCATCAGCATTTCTATATCTTACTGACAAAACTCAGGAACAAAAGATAGAAAGAGAAATTACATTTAAAATGAATAACAAAGCAAAATATTTGGATGTCCACCTGCCAAGACAAACACAAGAACTATCCCAACCAAATTACAAAACATTACTCATACTAATAAAGTCAGATCTAAACAATTAGAAAAATATCAATTGTTCATGGTTATCCCAAGTTAAAAAGAAAATGACACTTTTGCCTAAATTGATCTATTTATTCAGTGCCATACCAATCAAACTGTCAAAACATTATTTTATAGAATTAGAAAAAATAATAACAAAATTCATCTGAAAGGAGAAAAGGTCAAAATATCAAGAAAATTAATGAAAATGAAGATAAAGGAAGGTGGCTTAGCAGTACCAAACTAAAACTATATTTTAAAGCAGAAGTCATCAAAACCATTTGGTACTGGTTAAGAAATAGAGTAGTGTGGGGCAACTAGGTGACACAGTGGATAAGCACCAGTCCTGAAGTCAGGAGGACCCTGAGTTCAAATCTGGTTTAACATTTCTAGCTGTGTTACCCTGGGGCAAGTCACTTAACCCCAATTGCCTCAGCAAAAAAAAAAAAAGAAAAGAAAAGAAAAAGAAAGAAAGAAAGAAAGAAAAGAAAGAAAGAAAGAAAGAAAGAAAGAAAGAAAGAAAGAAAGAAAGAAAGAAAGAAAGAAAGAAAGAAAGAAAGAAAGAAAGAAAGAAAGGAAAAAGAAATAGCATGGTGGACTACATTAGATACATGTGGCATAATAATTAAGGCCTATAGCAATCTAGTATTTTGATAAACACCAATCTCCAAAAACAATGGAAAATAACATTTCAGAAACTCAGCATAGTCAAACACATCACACCCTATATCAAAGTCAAAATGGATACATGGTTTGGTCATAAAGGATGACACCATAAACAAATTAGGAGAACAAGGGATAATTTACTTATTAGAACTTTGGAGAAGGGAGGAATATACGACCAAAGAAAAACTAGAGAACATTATAAAAGGCAAAATGGACAACTTTGATTACATTAAATTAAAAAGGTTTTGCATAAACGAAACCAACAGAAACAAGATTAAAAGGGAAGTACAAAGCTGGGGGGAGGGGAAATCTCCTTTCAAAACTATATAAAGAAATGTGTCAAATTTATAAGAATACAAGTTATACCACAATTTATAAATGATTAAAGTATATGAACAGACAATTTTCAGATGATGAAATTCAAGTCATGCATAGTCATATGAAAAAAAATGCTCTAAACCACTACTGATTAGAGAAATGCAAATTAAAACAACTCTGAGATACCACCTCATACCTCTCAGATAGCTTAAGATTACAGGAAAAGATAATGATAAATATTGGAGGGGATGTGGGGAAAAGCATTAATGCATTGTTGGTGGAATTGTGAAATGATTCAGCCATTTTGGAGAGCAATCTGTAACTATCCCCAAAGGGCTATCAAACTGTACATACCCTTTGTCCCAGAAGTGCCATTACTGGGTCTGTATCTGGGTCTGTATCCCAAGGAAATCTTAAAGGAGGGAAAAGGACCCACATGGGCAAAAAAAAAAAAATTTGTAGCAGCTCTTTTTGTGGTAGCAAAAAATTGGAAAATGAGTAGATGCCCATCATGGAGATGGCTGAACAAGTTGTGATATATGAAGGTAATGGAATATTATTATTCTATAAAAAATGATGAACAAGCTGATTTTAGAAAGGCCTAGAAGGATTTACATGAACTGATCCTGAGTGAAACAAGGAGAACCAAGAATACACTGCACATAATAAAAGCAAGACTGTATGATGATCAACTATAAAAAAATTGGTAATTCTCAGTAGTTCAGTGATTCAAACTCATCCCAATAGACTTTGGACAGAAAATGCCATATGCATCCAAAAAAAGAACTAAGGAGACTGAATGTAAATCAGCACATGCTATGTTCACTTCTTTTTTCTGTTTTTTTCATCTCTCCCATGTTTTTTTTTCTTTTCCTCTAATTTTTCTCTCCCAACATGATTCATACAGCAATGTGTCTTAACATAAAATAAATAAAATACTAATAAAAATGTTTCAGAATACAAACTGAAGCATTCTTTCTCTCTCTCTCTTTCTCTCTCTCTCTCTCTCTCTCTCTGACTTAATTTTTCTTGAGGATTTTATTTTCATTAGAGTGGGAGATTTATTTTTTTCTTAAATTGTCTTTTATAGAAATATTCTATATAACTTTATAAATGATTCTTTATTTGTGTGTAGGGATAAGGAAGTAACCTAGAACTCAAAAAATTTAGAAACAAATATGAACAAAAATTTATACTGAAGGTAATTGGGGAAAAATATTAAATAAATAAATAAATGTTTAAAAAAAGAAGTATCAAATATTTGACCCAAATTAAAATGTTATTAAGCATCTGCTAATTGCAAACACCATGTCATACTAGCTGGAGCTAAACATATGACAAGACATGGTGCTTTTACTCTTATAGCTCATAGTCCAACATCAAAAGTGAAATAGAAATAGACAATATAACTAAAGTACAGAGTATAATATAATAACCACAAAACAGAACTACATGTTATACAATATCAGAGGGGGGAAAAAATCTAATTTGGCAAAAAATAAAATAAATCATTGAAGACTTCCCGAAAGAGATAATATTTGAGTTGGACCATGAAAAGTAAGTAGGATATATTATTTAAAATCTTTTGATATATCATCTCTCTTTTTTAGATCAGGATAGCATTCACATATAGGGAATGATGTGAAAAACCACAAAGTGGATACTTGAGAATGAGATCATTGCTTTTTGTTTGTTTTTACTCTGAAATGAGGATGAAAAGCTAGGTAAGGCTTAAATTATAAAAGGCTTAGAGTTAAGAATATGTTGATTAGAGCAAAGCTTCTTAAACTATGGGTTACAACCGCATATGTGATCATTGAATTGTGGGGGAGTCACAAAAATGGCAACAATCTACCAATATTTAATTCTTTATGTAAAAATAAACAACCACATCTGTCATTAGTATGTAAATCTGTTTTCATCTTTAATGAATGGTAAAATTATAAGTATTACAAAAAATTGTTTTAAAAAACATTTCTTTATGATTCATTATTAATAAATGTTTGATTTTTATAACTACATATTTATATACCTATGTGCTTGGGATTGCAAAAAAATTTCTCTGGCAAAAAGGGGTCACAGGTGGAAAAAGTTTAAGAAGCCCTAAACTAGAGAATATGGAATCACTAAAGGATTTTGAATAGAGTCATGACATTTTTAGCTCAACATATAAATAAGATGTAGCTACTGTAAGAAGAGAGAAAGGAAAATGAAGTTAGGGAGTCTGTTAATAGGGCTTAACAGTGTTCCAGGTGAGTAAGATTGAGAATCAGTTTTGGAGGTGGAGATAGAGGTGGGGTTCGGTGGATCTATAATCCCTGTATTGGGGAAGGCAAAAATTGCTGGAGCTCTGGATTTGAGAGTTTCAGGAGGGCTAAAGTTGATCAGCAATTTGAACTCAGTTCAGTACCAATAAGGTGAGCCCCCTCCCCTCAGCAGCAAGGTGTCATCAGGTTATCTCAGGAGGGGCAAACCTGTCAAAGTTAGAAATGGAGCAAGAAAAATAAAACTCCTGTGGTGGTCTGAGTGGGATAAGCATGCAATTGTGCTTTCTTTTTTTTTTTTAAGAATTTATTTTTTTTAATAATTATCACTTTTTTATTGACAGAATCCATGCCAGGGTAATTTTTTACAACATTAACCCTTGCACTCACTTCTGTTCCAATTTTTGCCCTCCCTTCCTCCACCCCCTCCCCCAGATGGCAAACAGTCCTATACATTTAAATAGGTTACAGTATATCCTAGATACAATACATGTGTACAGAACTGAACAGTTCTCTTGTTGCACAGGAAGAATTGGATTCAGAAGATAAAAATAACTCGGGAAGAAAAACAAAAATGCAAACAGTTTACATTCATTTCCCAGTGTTCTTTCTTTAAGTGTAACTGTTTCTGTCCATCATTGATCAATTGAAACTAAGTTAGATCTTCTCTTTGTCGAAGAAATCCACTTCCATCAGAATACATCCTCATACAGTATTGTTGTTGAAGTATATAATGATCTCTTGGTTCTGCTCATTTCACTCAGCTTCAGTTCATGTAAGTCTCACCTTTTTTATTATTGTTTACTTCATTTTGTTTTCTTCCTTACAAAACTTATTTTTTATTTTTATATTATAAATATGCTTTTGTATGTATGTGTTGTTCAGAAAATGTAAACTCTTTGAGGGTGGGAGTAATTTTATTTTTGTTTATGGATAGCTTAATAATTGCTTGTTGTTTAATTCATTGATTGATAGCAGTAAGAACAGATATAGACTATATAAACAGACTGTTTTAAAGAAACAATATCTGGAAAATACAATGTCAGTTAAAGGAAAAGAAAAGAAAATATTCAAAATACAACATTGGACATAAGAGGAAGGATTTCCAAACATGTAGTATGTTCAAGGTCATTCTTTGGGCCATTATCAATGTCTTAAATCCTCAAATTATAGGCATAATAGAATGTAACAGCTCCACAGGGAATGTTTAGAATGGTTATATCAAACTCTGAAGTACTTTAATCTGTAGCTCATAGCCACATAGAAGACCATAGACCTGAAAGTCTCTTTGGAGCTATTTGGATTTGTCATTTCATAGCCCATTTGGAGGAGACACTTGAACTAACTTGAAATTGTAACTGAGGGTCAGTCATGTCAAAGTCTATTTTCATTTATAATTGGTAGCAGATCTGTGACACTGTCCACTTCAGAAATGTCTTTCTAGTTGTGATGCCACTGTCTGATCCATATAAACACAGTTTTCTAGTTAGAGTATCAAAAAATCAATTAACAGCCTTTTTTAAAAGGCCCTGACTATGTGCCTATCACTATGATAGATGAGGGGCAAAGATAAAAATGCAAGTGCCTCTGTATGTTTGTATGTGTGTGTGTGTCTCTGTGTAAATTATACAAAGTAATGATGGGGGATTTATACCTGGGAGAGAGGGAAATAAAGAAAGAATGAAGAAGAGATTAAAAGTAATTTTTCAAGTACAACCCTTGTTGTACTAAGCAAAGCATAGTGCTTGAACTGTGCTTTGAGGGAAATTAGAGCTTCTATGAAGTAAAAGTAAGATAGAAATGTGTTCTAGGCATAAGGGACACTATTTAAAGGCATGGAGCAAGAGATGTAGGAATATGTGTGAAAAATAGCAAGATGTCTGTACTAAAGATTAGTTGAAGGACAGTAATGTGAAATAAGGCCAGAAATACAGAAAGGAGCTAGATTTTGAAAGGTTTTAAATGTCAAACATATGCATTTGTATTTGATCCTGGAAGTAATAAGTGGTTATTATTACTTTTTTAAAGATTTTATTGCTATTTTAATTGCTTACATTTTCTCCATATCTCTTCACTTTCTCCTCCCAGTGGTCATCCCTTATAGCAAAGATTATTTTTAAGGGAGAAATGAATAAGAGAAAAATTTTAGGGAAGCCATCAACGTATCCAAAAAACAAAAAATACTCCCATCAAATAAATGCTTTTTTATCTTTGTTTAAAGGAAGCTATGTTTTGTACATGCCTGGATTACTAAAAATGGAGGAAGTCGGGGATTTGCCACATGAATGGAGGTAGTCTCTTTTAAATGATTAATAGTTGGAACATGCCACATATTTAAAAACTGCCAGACTGGAATATTCTCTCTTTCCTAAGGTATCCAGGGAAAATGAAGATAAAAGTTCATCCCCAAATAAATGTCATGAACTAAGCCCATGAAGGGAGAAGGGGCATGTTACATGGGAATAAAGTCAATAGCAGGGAACTTAGACATCCCCAAGCCTTCTTAAATTTATTAAAGAATCCTGAGAGAGGAGTTAAATATAGCACAATCAGTCTTCTGGCAGTGGGGGTCAATGTAGTAAAAAGTATGCCTTTTAATATCTGTTCTTTGGGGATAAGATACTTATTTATAAATATGCAGAAATTTTATGCTTTACAACTGTTCTTTCCAGTTAAATTATTGTTATTGATTATGTTTTTCTGTCTGCTTACTTCCATTTGTATCAATTCATGTGTCTTTCTTTGTTTCTCTACATTCATCATGCCTGTTGCTTCTTATAGCACAGTAATATTCCATTATATTGTATACCACAATTTATTTAGCCTTTGCTTAATCTACTTTGTTTTCAGTTTTCTGCTACAACACAAAGTGTTGCTATTAAATATTTCCTGGGATGTATTCTTCACAATGGAATCCTGGTATCAAAAAATATGGACATTTTTATCGATTTAATTACATCATTCTAAATTGCTTTCCAAAATGGAAATCTCTTCATTGCTCTCCAACATGTGTGCCTGCCATCCCACAACTTCTCCAGTATTGACTATTTCTTCTTTTCTCATCTTTGTCAATTTGCTATATGTGCAGTATGTATGTGGGTACTTTCAGATGGTTTTGAAATTAACAATTTTGAGTCTTCTAACATATGGTTGTGTCACCAGAGTTTATTAAGCAGGGAATTGATGTTCATCTTTTCTTTTGAAAGGACTAGAAAGAAAAGATGTTTAAGACAGGGAGATTACTAAGACACTAGTCTAATGTTTCAGGTCAGAGGTCTTAAGGACCCGAACTAGAATAGTGGCTACGTGAATAGAGAGAGTACAAATTTAAGAAATGTTGTGAAATAAAGTCAACAAGATTTAGCAACTTTTTGGATGTACGAGATGAAGGAGACTGAGAAATCTATAGCATTGAATCTGAAATTACAAACTTGGGAATCCAAAAGATGGCAAATACCAAATCTACAAAATGCCTAAGAAATTTAGTTGTACCTATTAATAATTAGGAAAGCATGGATATCCATTCCATTGTATTTTTATTCCAAGTTATTTATAAGTGCTTATAAACCAGGAACTGTCCATAGTGTTGGCAACACAAAGAAAGGGAAAAAAACCAGCCTCTGCCTTTAAGAAACTTCATCCTACTGGGATATATGTGAACACAAATAAATAAAGACAAAGTAGGCATGAAGTAATTTCAAATGAAACAGTTCTTACTACTAAGGTATAGGAGATTAAAGCCTAATCTTGTTTTAACTTCATATGGGAGCAGTGAGGTAAGCATACATTCCATACCCAAAGAATATATAATAGAAGAGATAATGGAAAAAGGAAAATTGTATATAGGGAATAGTTAGAAGACTAGTTTTTACCAAGAATGAAAGTTGAATGAAAGGGATTAAACGTGAGGGAAGTTTTCCCATTCTCCATGTCTTTTCATTTGTGATATACATAATCAATATCATAATGTTACCTTCTCGGGGTTAGGGGAAGGGAGTAACTGATGGAAAAAAATGGAACTAAAAATTCTAAAAAAAAAAATTTAATGTAATTGAGAAGATAATGAATAAAATAATATATATGCATATGTGTGTATTTGTATGTGTATAAAAAAAGAGAGAGAAAGCTATCCAAGAATTACATCTTGAAGTTTTTCATGATCCTATGACATACTTGATATGGATTGGGTGACTTGAATAAATTGAGGATATCAAAGATTTCTTAGTATTTCCTTTGTTATTATGTGTTTCAGTCTTCCTGGTCAAAGTTCATTCTTCTTGGCAAAGAATACCAAAATAAAATAAAATTTAAATCATTCTGCTTTCTATAGATCATTCTTTATATTATCCTCTCATTTTACATTATTTATTTTCCCTCAATACAGGTTTTAAAAAATACTTTTTAGTTGTTTTTTAACGAGTATGTTTAACCTCAGTTCATCTTAAACTTTAGTGCTTTGAAATTATTCCTAGAAGGCTTGCCTCACTTTGTATTTATCCACATCATCAGAATCCTTAGATAACTATCTTTCATTAGAATGTTTGTCTATGTATTTTCCAAATTTCATTTTTGAAAGGTCTTTGTTTCTCTGATGATGTCTTCCTACTAGAGAATTTTAGGTCATTTGAATTTTATTTATCCTTTCTCTCAATCTTTGAAATAACCTTTTCCTTAAATCTAGGATGCATATCAGACTCTCCCCATCTTTGCCCATCTTTTTCTTTTCTGTCCATCTTTTTTTAGATCTTTCTTGATTAAAAAAATAATATTGGAGGGGTTATTTTCCCTTTAAGGTTCCCATCATTTCCATCTTAGCAATAATAACCTCCTGCTGGAAAAAATAATGGCCTTTGTTGCTGTCTCTTCTTTTTGAAGAATGAAGTTATTTTTAAGGCAAGAATTTATTCACTTCTCTACTTTAGGCAGACTTCCAGTAAATGTCCATATAACTGAAGTTTCCTATCACTACTATATAATATCTCTGTGCTAGGCTTGTGATTTGTTTTCTTATTTTCTCCTTCTGTTCATGTGGTCTGCAATATATTCCCATGAAAATATTGTTTCTCTCTTTCCTTTCATTGATCTTTTCCTAAATCCTCTCTACCACACTTTTCCCTTTATATTTCTGGTTTTCCTCATATTTTCTCAATATTCTTAAAGTGTTTATATTGTTTTGTAATATAGTCTAGCATATACTATGTATATATACATATATATAATCATTCTAAGTATATAAAATTTTGTATAATAAAATTATACAAAAATAGAATCACTATATATAGTATATGTTATATTATGTAATATTAAAATAATTAGTATGATACATTATTAGAATAATATTTAAAGCTATAATAATATTATAGTATCATGATCCTATTTTTTCTTCACCTTTTGATAAAACCTAGCCTATTTCTTTTGACTAATGTATATAATTATTCCACATCCATATTCTAATCATCAGTTTCATACTACCAAGGTTCAGAGATACAAACTGTATGATATCAAATGTACTTCCCTGAAAATATGTTTAAAATGATTGTGTATGTATAACCTATATCAGATTGCTTGCTGTCTTGAGAAGGGAGGAGATAAGGGAGGGGAAAAAAAGGGGAAATGGAACTAATAAAAATAAACATTAATTAAACCTTTTTAAAAATTTAATTTAAAAAAGTGCTTCCTTGAGTTAACACCAATTCGTCTTGTTAATTCATCTCATTAGTCATATCACCCAAATATACTATAAGCTCTTTCTTTGAAAGAAGAGAAAATTTCATATTTGCCTCTATGTCTCCAGAATCTACTACAGTATTTTGAACATAGTAGGTGCTTAATAAGTGTGTTGGATTATTGAATCAAACACTTCCTGCATTTGAGATCTTGTATTTTATTGCTGTATCTTCTCTTGGATTTTTGTGTTTTGTGAATTACTGGGCATCTCTACTACTATTCTCTTGCCCATGTGGTAGCTGTTACTTTTTTTAAAAAATCTTTTATTTTTTTTTTATTTTCCCCAGTTACATGTAAAAAACAACTTATTTTCTTGTTATACATGTACATTCATTTGTTTTACACATTTCCTTATGAAACATTTTGGGAGAGAAAAATCAGAACAAAAGGGAAAAATCACAAAAGAAAAAAAAAGCAAAAGCAAAAGAAAAAATGAACATAGCATGTTGATTTACATTCAGTCTCCATAGTTTTCTCTCTGTATGCAGATGGTGTTTTTCATCCAAGGTTTATTGGGATTGCTTTGGATCATTGAACCTCTGAGAAGAACCAAGTTTTCCATAGTTGATCATTGCATAAATCTTGCTGCTACTGTGTACAATGTATTTCTGGTTCTGTTTCTTTCATTTAGCATCAGTTCATGTATTTCTTTCCAAGCCTTTCTAAAATCACCTTGTTCATCATTTTTATAGAACAATAATATTCCATTACCTTCATTTACCACAACTTTATATACCCAATTGATGGGCATCTATTCATTTTCCAATTTTTTGCCATCACAAAAAGAACTCTGTAATTATTACTGTTAACAGTATCTAGATTGGAAGATTAGGGGGCAATATCTTTAATAAGGACACCACTTGCTTTCACATTTTGGTTGCCTGCATTCAATAAAAGTAGCCCTTTCCCAGACTTCTGTACTAATTTTTCTGTAATGGCTCTGAAACTGCTTGACCATTGTTCTCAGGAGAAAGAGCAAGAAAATCAGGTAAGATTGTTGTGGGGCAGAGCACTAAATCCCTGTGGAACATGGATTTTCTTTATATACCCATGTATATTTCTCTGTGTCATGTGTCGGCCCAAGGTAATTTTACCAGCTGTTTTGCTGAAAACTTCAGGATCTCTTTGGACACAATCTATTTTAAAGGGTTTGGGCAGTGATGATGTTCCATCATTGGGTGCAGCAAGGTGGCACAGTGGTAAGCACTGGACTTGGAGTCAGTTCAAGTTTGATAAAGATACAAATTATGTGGATCTATGCAATTCACTTCACCTCTCTAAACCTCAATTTTCTAATCTGTAAAATAGTAATAATAGTAGCATCTATTTAATAATGTTTTGTAAAGATTTCCAGAAAGTGCTTTGCAAACTTTAAAACACTATAAATGCTAGTTGTTAAAGCAATAAATACATATTTTTTTAGTTTTATTTGAGAGCTTTTATTTTTATTCTCAACTTAATAAACATGAAATATATTGAACAAAAATGATTATATATGAAACTGCAGACTGTGTTATATAGGTCTTTCTTTTCTTTTGAAAAATATCATAAATATAATATGAAAATTGTAAAGCTGTACTCTGTGATTTCTTCTGGCACTCTTTCTATTCCTTTATAAGATTAAAAAATGATTCCATGACCCTCTGCTTTCTTATTTTCTTCTTTCCTTTTTGCAAATCCTATCCATAGACCAATACCCTTCCTTTCCTTCCAAAAAACAATTAGAAAAGGAAAAAGAAGCAAAATCCTTGTAACAAGTATTTATAGTCAAGCAAAATAAACTTCCATTTTAGACATATCTATAAACATACTCTTCAATCAAAATCATCTTCTCTGTCAAGAGGTTGGTAGCATTCTTCATACTGGCATACTAGAATTATAATTGGTCATAGTTTTAAATTTTTCAAAATACTTTTTCTTTACAATGGTGTTATTATCATATAAATTACTCTCCTTGTTCTGCTCACTTCACTACATAAGTTCATACACATCTTACCAAGTTTCTCCAAAACCATTCCTTACATCATTTTTTGTTTTAATAATATTCCACTACATTTATATTCTATAATCTGTTCAGTAATTCTCCAATAAATGAGCATACCTTTTTGTCTAGTTCTTTGTTGCTACAAAGAAAGCATGATAGTTTCATTCTTAACAACTTTTAAAACCTTTGCTATTCTCCTCACCCTGCCTACTATACTAGATGTTTGAAGATCCTAGTAGCTATAAGACCATACCAGGTCTCTTAAAAAAAAAAAAAAGCCATGATGATGAATTTACCAAAGGACAAATTTCCAAAGATGTGAAAATTAGATCTGACAATTATGTGTAAGGGCCATATAATAAAATACTAATAAGAAAATCAGAATTTCATTATTTTAAGGTCCTGTACAGTTCTCAAAATCCCCAAAGAGAGATATTGCTGGTAGCAAATTTTTCCAATGAAGAAAAATGCTTTATTATGTGCATTTATATACCATATATAAATGTATATGCCTCTTAACTGATTGAGTCCTATCTCATGTATTTTACATGAAGGGCCTATAAAGCAGAATAGAACAGAGCAGTCATGACAATGAAATGACACGCAAGATGATACTCTTATCAGACCAGAGGCATTTAATTTAATATAAATTTACTACATTTAATTTAATATAAATCATTTTAAGCTTTAGTACCAGATAATTAAAGTTTTGCTTAATCTTATTTCCATAGAAACTAAAGAGTTTATAGAGCTAATCAAGCATCTGATTTCATGATCACATCTTCTTAAACTTTCATGCTTCCTGAACATTACCTCCAAAAGTAACAGTGGAAGGAGAAGCCTAGAATGCATAGAATGATTTGCAAGTGCTTGGCTTTATTAATCAGATAGCAATAAGTATCAAATTAAAGGTATTTTTTTTTGCCAGGGACTGGAGGGAGGGAGAAGAACAGGGACAGAAGGAGAGAGGAAATGGGGGAGCAGGAGAGAAGGAGAAGAAAACAAAGGAGGGGGAAAGAGAGACAGACAGAGAGAGGTGCCAATGTGTATGTATATATACACTAACTCCAGATTCCTGCTTGGTAAACATGCCTAAATATTTCTGAAGCTAAAAAAGGAAAGCTAAGTAAATACCAGCTGTGTGAGTTTATCTAGAAAGAGAAAACATGCAAAGAAGAAAGGACTCACTGCTTTGTACTTAATTAAAATTATCCAAAATATAAGGCAGTTAGGAGGATAAAGTAACACTATAATCATTAAGACACTATTTCAGATCATTCAACAATGTGAACTTTAGGTTGAACTTGACCTTAGTACAAAAAAAAAAAGAAGAGAAGATTTCTAAGTAAATATACAAGATTGAAAGAGGATGTTTGATGCAAAGCAGAGCATTATTTTCTAATACTTTAGTGATTTCCCCCTTCTCTTAAAATTAATGGGATGTGTATAAACGATCTTTGTAAATCCTGGGAAAGTTAAATGATTTGTAGGAGATGGCTACTTTCTACAGCACCAAGCAATATATATAAAAAGCCCACTGCTCACCAAAGAGGAGTGAAAAAAAATTCTCTATAAAGAAGTTTTTCAAGAAAACAAAATACTAGCAACCAACTCATCAGTCTGTCATTTCTAGCTTTCACATCAATCCCTATAGACTACCTACAATTTGGGGAAAGTTAGTTTTAATTAATTTTGGGTACCAGGGTACTCTTCCACCAAAAAAAAAAAAAAGGTTATAAACCCTGGAATGAACTCTGCTGTTTCTATCCTCCTCACTCCCACATCCTGTGCTTTGTGGCCTTTATCCTTTTATACTCACTCCAATTCATATTTAGTTGATCCTATTTTGTAATTAAACGTATTATTTATTTTTATTCAGTCATTTTCATGATCTTCATTAGATCCCATTAGGAGTTTTATTGTCAAAGATACTGAAGTGGTTTTTCATTTCCTTCTCCAGCTCATTTTACAGATGAAGAAACTGAGTCAAACAGGGTTAAGTGTCTTGCCCAGTGTTACACATTTAGTCTTTAAGGCCAGATAAGTCTTCCTTACTACAGGCCTTGTACTTTAGTCAAGTATGTAAGAGCTGTATTAGCAATGTGAATTGAGTCCCGAGGATCAGATTACAAGGAAGCCCTTAGAAGAACAAAAAGAGGAGATTTTGGAAGAAATTGGAGGACCAAGAAAAAGGAAGTGGAAGACATTAGCAATTAATATAGCACAAGAGAAAGAATGATTAAAAAAAAAAAAAAGACTCGACTATTTAATTTTCCCAGGGAACACGTCTTGCACAGTGTCCTGGGAAGTCCTGCCTAGATCCTTTCACATCAATCCTGGGAGACAATTGATGAAAGAATGATGCAACCCAAAAATGTAGAACCAGTTAAGGTCAAGAATACTCTATACCATAGTAACCTCTTGGAATCTCCCTAGAGCAGTATTCCAAATGACTAATCTGACTCTCTCAGGAGACAAACATTTTCCAACCCTGGCATATGAAAGAATAAAGAATAGTCTTCAGTAAAAGGTAGGGAAGGGGACAAACAACTCTGGTCTTTCAAAAAGGAAAGGATTCCCACTAATTACATTTCCAGAAAGGATACTGGGAGGCAGACAAAAACAGTCTTACAAAAGAAAAACAGGGAAGCATTTGAAGAAATGATAGAGAATGGCCAAATACTTTGCAATAAAGGAAAGTAAATCAAAATTTGCTTGGGAAAGTGAAGATAGTACAAGAAATTTGACCACAAAAGTTTCCCTTGATACCATACTAGAACAATTCCTAAAACAACATAATGTTTTTAGAAGAAGAATCAAAGGAAAAAAAAAAAAAGGAAGAGTTTAAAGAACAAAGGACAAAAATGGAGTTATTTCAAAGTAAAAAATAATTCTAAACACAAACTAGAAAGATTAGAATGAAAGAAACCCCGTTAAGGATATTTTCCTTACCAGTAGATTTGTGTGTATGTATACATAAATGGACTCACACATATGTATATGCACATATATATCACATTCATGTTATATGTTGATATATATAGTGTATATGCATACATTTGTGTTTATAAGTGTATATGTGAGTATATTCATATTTCCCATACTATTTCTGTTCCAGTCAATAGGCTATCCTAAATAGTAATGATCAGAATCACAGAAAGTTCATGAAAAATCATGAAATATTCAGAACACTGAAAATGGAAGTGAAGAGACTTAGATTCATTTAATAAAATGCTGGACTTTGTATTAGAAATATCTGAACGGGTTCCTAACTCAGACTCTTGCTATTTATGTGACTATATAACCATATAACTATTATGATGATCATTATGTTAACGATGATGATAACAATAATGGTGATGATGATGTCAGGCTTTCAATTTCTAATCTAACCATATAACCTTATCCAATTACTTTCTTTCTCCCTCAGATAAGTGACAAAATAAATACTTGTAAGGTCTTTTCTTGTTCTCAGATTCTATTTATGTTTGTAATTGATAAAAATCAAGCTTTTAAATATTTTTTCACAATCAAGTACAATGTAAGCAAATAGAAATTATATGGCCCTTACTTCCTTTAATTATGAGTTTGAGTGATTTAGTATTACCATGAAAATGAATGTGTTGCTAGTATGTAATGGGCATTTAACATATGCAAAATACATGGGTGGAGTCTTGAATAAAGGTTAAAACTATGTGAATGGATAATAGACAGAGATGTATAGACTTTGGTATTATATGGTATTTGCAGAGCAAGAAAATACAAGATGAAAATTAATTATTAGAAGAAAGGGTCATCCCCGAAAGTTTGGATCTAGAGAGTTCTTGTCTAGCCTTAATGGAAGCTAATGATATAGGGAATGAGTGTGAAAAGGAAAGGAAACTCTACCATTTTTCTATTCAATTTGAGCTGGCAGATCAGACAGCTACTTGAGGATGTCTCATCAATGATAACTTTAGCACCTTTCACCTGTAAGGTCTCATAAGTATCTCTTTTCCCATAAACCAGGAGTTTTTTTTTTAACTTTTTGTATGTCATGGACCTCTTTAGCTGTCTGGCAAGCACTGTGGCTCAATTCTCAGAATAATATTTTAATTTCATTCAGTATAAAGGATTACAAAGAAAATAAATTATATTTAAGTAGTTATCAAAAATATTAATTAAATAAGTTCATGGGACTCCAGGTTAAGGATCTGTGTACCTTAACAATGGTGTTCCTAAAGGGAAATAATGAAAGTTAGATAAGGTTGCAGTTTTCTCAACTTCTGCTTTTGCATTGGAGAGAAGTATTGACATCCGGCAAAATGAAGATTTCAAATTCTGCTTCATGCTTTCACATAGAGACTATACCAGTTCAGAATTTGGACAATGGTAAAGACCAGAAAAAGAAGAAAAAAATTAATATTTATTAAATGTCTACTATATACTGCTGTTGTAGTAAGCACTTTATTAAAAAAAAATTTTGCTATTGCCTCACAACAAACTTGTAAAGAAAGTGCCATTATTATATTCATTTTATAGTTGAAGAAATTTAAAACATTCACAAGTCAAGTGACTTGCCATGGAGCACAGTCATATAGTTAATATCTAAGTATGGATTTGAATTCAGGTATTCTCAACTCTGTCTAGCTATACAAAGGTATGTTTTCTGTTTCAAAAAGAAGTTTTTAAACAAATGATTGATATCAAAAATAAGTTTGAAGAGTAACATTGTCTTCCTCCCATAGGAACTGGGAGCTCTCCTTGAGTACATCATCTCTGTGAGGTAGGCTATTGACTTGGGGCTTCAATATCTACTCTTCTCTACAGCTCAATTCGCAATAGACAGAGCTAGCTCTTTCCTGAGTCTGTAACTGGCATTATTCTGTACTATTAGGTATCCTATTTCTTGAAGATGATTCATCTTTCAAGGATTCACCCTTCTGTATGTGTAACCCAAAGAAGTATATTATTTTGTACTTTTGAATGTGCCTATTACACTCCCTCAAACTATTGTACTCTCCAGCTTCTAGGTGGAATCTCTCATTGGGTAAATTATAGTAGAAGTCATATTGTAAATGTAGAAAAGAGAAATTCCTTTCCTCCTTCCTACATGAGTCTTTTCCATAAATTATTCCCAAGATTGAATTCCTTTAAATTCTCAGATTTTGGCAGAAATTCACTATTTAAACCCTCTAAAGAAGTGTCTGACTTTTGTTTATTTGTGAGGTTGCTCTAATTTTATCAGAGAAAGAGATTACCACCTCATAAAGGGATAATAGGGCATGGCCTCAATTTTACATTTACTTTAGCATTTTACTATAACATCAAAACCTCATCATCTTTAACTTAATCTTTTTTGGGGGAGCAGGAGGAAGGAATGGAGATCATTCTCATATTCTCCCTCTGTTTCATAGTCTGCTTTTTCAGACCACATAGGGCTCTGGGAGTTGTAGTTTTTCAGCTTCTCAATTCCAGAACCTTTTTCTCTCCCATATAAATGAAAGGAACAGGCACTAGAACAAAAACAAGGTGAAGGAAAGATAATTTTCTCCCCCCTCTTCTTTTAATGAGCATTTCTGCCTTTAATGTCCAGAGTATTTTCTCCATGCCAGGCTTACCCTTAGCCATGTTAAGTCTAAACACAAGAGCCTAGATTTCAGGATGATAATTATCTGGCCTTAACCTATCTTTTTAAATTGATATGTCATTCAACTTGAGAAGAGTATGTGATACAGAGGAAAGGAAGTCATCATTCTTTCATTTTTGTACTATAATAACAAATCTAAAAGTGGCTAGCAAGAATGAATGTGAAAAGTTTAAAATAAATATTACTTCCCTGACAAATCAGGTCTGAACCTAGACTGAACTTAGAGTCCTAATTTATTACTGAGGACCCCTGGAACTACCCAAAGTCCTGAAGTGTGGGCAGAGGGGCTCCCTGAAACCACCCTTGGAGCTCATAAGAGAAATCCAGAAATATACAGTCACTGCTCGGACTCCTTTAGGAGGCATATAGTCAGCAAAATTGAAACAGGGGTGAACACAAATCCTTGGCAGGTCTAGGCTAACAGTCAGAAACCAGTTGGTGTTTTTGCCTTTGGTTTCTGAGGCCAGTGGGATCTCTTAAGTGAACTGCAGCTTGGCATTGTGGTTACTGTCTGTCACTTATCATTAAGGCTTGTGGTTTTGGTATTTATTTGATTCCAACTTTAGGGCTTCAAATCAAAGACCGCCAAGTGGCCTGTGTTGATGCCAGCACATCTAACTTAACAAGCTGTTGTGCATGGTTTAAGGGGTAAAATTTGGCATATGAAATCCTCTGGAGCAAGGCTAGTTAGCAAAAAAAAGAAAAAAAAA
Organism: Sarcophilus harrisii; assembly: GCF_902635505.1. Classification (NCBI taxonomy): domain Eukaryota; kingdom Metazoa; phylum Chordata; class Mammalia; order Dasyuromorphia; family Dasyuridae; genus Sarcophilus; species Sarcophilus harrisii. Next base: position 279,010,567 of record NC_045427.1, read on the forward strand.
CTGGAGGAAAGAAATAATTTATTCTACACTTCATGTCATTCATCCATCTGACATGTTTTTCTTTCCAAATATCATCTTCATTATTTTTTATTTTAATGAAGTGGTGATCTTCAATTCAAGAACCCTGTCTCTGATCATAATGTATGTTCTTTCTTTAAATGAAAATTTGCTCTTGTCACATTGGAATTCAGTGTTATTAGACCCTATTGCAATAATTTATTAATAGCAAGGCCATTAATGGGCCTAGAAATCCTATTCTTTATGAAGGAAATAATTCCATTTCAAGCTCTTGAGTTCTTTTTTAAATTATTTGAAAGTATTAATAACTATTTTAAAGGATTTGTCATAGGAAAGCACAGGGCAAACATCTAAGACTACAAAAAGGACAAGTGGCACCTCCATTAAAAAAAAAAAAAAACAGTCTTCCCTTACTTATTAGCTTCAATTTTTCTTCCAGTCCAATCACATACTAAATGCCCCTATTAAAAAATACATGAAGACCTCACAGTAAGGGGGAAAAGAAGCAGGTTAATAAGTGAGACTGAGATTTATCCCTGTCCACTGAATTATGTAGAACAGTCTCTTCTTTAAATTCCTTCCCAGTACTTAACACTTGCACAGTTTTTTCAGGCCCATTTTTAGCACTTCTGAAGAAAGCCAATAATGAACTCTATAATTTTGGGTACTCAATGATTACATAAGATGATATGACCCATTGATCACTGGAAGGACACTATCCAACCAATAAATCTTGTGTTGTCAATTCGGAGTACATTTCATTAAAAACATTCCTGATATAATAATAATGCATATTTACAAATGGACAGTAATCTTTCTGATTAAGGAAGAATTTTCTTTGGATTACCCAATGAGTGATAGATTTCCCACCAGTAAAAAGTTAAAGACTGATTTCTGTCATGATTCCAAAATTTATGACAAGATTTTCTGATCAAGTTTTGGCTTCATCTACAAATCATCTCAAAACCCTTTGACATTATCCCCAGTTTTCTTCTCTTGTTCCCTCAAGTCTCTAAAAATAAAAAAAGTGGTTCTCCTTGCCAAAAATAACATCTCCCTATGTGGCTATAATTCCATTCCTTTCATCTTCTCTCGGAAATTATATCCCCAAACTTTTCAATCCCCCCTTAACCCCTGTGCAATCTGGCCTCTCATTTCATCCTTGACTTAAGAAGTTTTTCTCTAAAGTTACCAAGAATCCTTAAATCACCTGATCTGATGTCAAATACAAGTCTAAATGTTTTAGCTATTTGTTGATTTTCTGGATATTCTTTCCCCTATGGGCTTTCAATATTCTCCGTATTGTGCTCCTATCTTTCCACTCCTTTATCAACTTTGCTGAATCATCATTCATATCATTCATATTCCCTAACTGGGAAGGGTAGGAGCCCTTTTCTATATATACTCTAAAATTTCATTAGCTTTCATGAGATTAATTATCATCACAACATTGATAATTCCCAGGCTGATATAACCAACTATAGTCTCTCTGCTAATTGCACAATGGTCATTTCAATATAGTAAAAATTTATTTTTCCCCCCAAACCCATCCATCTTGCAAACTTCCTTATATCTTTTAAAGGCATTGCAATTCTTCAATTCTCTCAAGTGTGTGACTTTGGCATTGCCCTTGCTTCTTCACTTCCCCTGTCCCAACACATTGAATGAGTTGGCAAATCTTGACATTTAATCTGCGAAACATTATTCATATATAGCATTTCTCTCTACTCACTCTCTACTCTCAACTCTACTCTACCACCTTAGTTTCGATCTTTATCACCTCTTGTCTAGATTAATATGATAATTTTCACTATTCTCCTTGCCTCAAGTATGTCCATAATTTAGATTATCTTGCACAATGCTGCCAAAAGGATTTTCTTTAAGCAATGATTCTCTACTCAAAAACTACAGTGCTTTCCTATTTTCTATAGGAAATGTAAACTCCTTTGTTTAGTTTTTTTAAAGTCTCACACAATTTTCTTCTGACATATTTTTCTAGTTTCATTGGTCTTACTTTTCCTTTTATATTCTGAGATTCAGCCAAACTGATCTTTCAATGTCAATATGACATTCCTTCTACCATCTCTGTATTTGCATTGTTTATTCTCTATGCATGGAATGTATTCTTTTCACCTGTTTCATAAAATGACTTCCCTCCTTCAAGACATAGCTCAAGTATTAGCTTCTGTTTACTATTTGCTATTATACTTCCCCAAAAATTGTTCTGCATTTAATTACCCTGCATTTATTCTTTTTATACTCTTCATATCTGTCTCTTTGTCTCTCTGTTTTTCTCTAACATATATATATATGTATATGTCTATATGAATATGTGTGTGTCCATATATGTAGTATATATATAATAAATGTATGTGTATACATATATATATAATATTACATATAATATAATATATTAAGTGACTTTTTAGAATCTAGAAAATGCTGTTAATACTAGAGCCCAGGTATTCTGATGCCAAGTCTATACCATATGGCCATAACTGGCTTTTTTCCTACATCCTAATAACATCATTCAGCCAAGGAAACAAATGACTGATTAGATTATAAACACTTACACCAAAATGGGGATCTAATTGTGCTTTTGAAAAACCTGGCATTGTATGTCTTAGATAAGAATGATCTTTCTAGTTAGTTGGTCAGGTACATAAAGCTTTAAAATTATGATGTAGTATTTATTTAGCTCAGAAATTAATGATCTGCATTGGTGAAGAGATCTAAATCAATTAAATTACAGGTGTGAATCAGTCAACCTCTCACCCTCCAAAAAAAGTGTGGAGAAAAATATATTTAGCTGATGAATTTTACTAGTGGGCTATTAGGTGAGTCTCTTTAAGGATTTATCAAGGTCATTAGCTTCAGTATTATTGTCTAAATTGATCTGTTGCTGATTTAAAGACCAAATATAAAATAGGAACAAGTACATTATTCTGTTCTACTCTGTAATATAGACATTAAGCATACACTCTGTAGATTTCATGCCAAATTGGGTCTCTGCCTATAATTAATATGCAATTTTTCAATAGGTTGCCCTATGTACTTCAACTGTTGATAATATGTTTAGAAACTATGAATATGAATAATTCTGTAGATGTATTTGGCAATAGGAATGCATCCAGTTACTTAAGCTAAGGATAATCAGGAACATAGAAAAAATGTTTGGTTTTGTTCTAATGAAAAGTGAATTGCTGAGTTGTCCCATCTACCCTGTTTAACTTATTTCCATTAAACTTGAGATTGAAAGAAGTAAAGAAATATAGGACCTAGGTAAAATGTTTAAAAAAAAGACAAAGAAGAAGAAGAAGAAGAAGCTCGAGAGAGAGAGGGAGGGAGAGAAGAAGGGAGGGAGGGAGAGAGGAAAGGAGAGAGGAAGGAAGGAAAAAAAGAAGGGAGGGAGGAGGAAGGAAAGAAAAAGAAAGAAAGAAAGAAAAGAAATTTTAAATGAGGAAGTAAAAAAGAGAGGCTTAGCTTAAGTAACTGAATTTTTGAAAGAGTATTACTCAGAAAAATTACACTAATTTTCAAAACCTGTATTTATTTATATTTTATCTTTATTTATGCTTTTTATTTAGCCTGAACAATAATCTTAATATCATCTTCATTTATCTGGCTTCTTCATTTAACTTTTTTGTCTCTTTTTAATATGTTCCTCATTATTATACATCTTTTCCAAAATATACATATAAAAGATAATGCCAATGAAGTAGAACACTGTCACAGGATAATAGTCCACTATTATTAGATAAATGTCAAGGTAAAGCTAGACATTTATTGAAAGTAAATGTCGAGGCAAATTGAGAAACATTGATTGTAAGGAAATGTTCTAGTACGATGCCTTCATTTCTGTTATACCAAATGATGCATGTTGATGTAATCATTTTCTCTAATGGATCTTGGTGCAGTAGTGTAGAAGTTGCTTATTGCACAACAATATAACCATACATATCCACATTGGTGAGGAGAGCTAAAATTGTTGTGTGATTAAACTAATCAGAAATCTGAACACCTAAAAGCTTCTATCCTTCTGCCTTATTTTATATAGGTAATATAATTTCTAACCAGCTGAAACTATAGCCATAAACAAGGGTCAGCTGTTAGACTATTTGATGGGATTTAACTGCCAATATGGTGAATCATGATTTTTTTTCCTTAAAATGGTTCTAAAATCTACCAGCACTATATCTTGGATAGTATACATTATTTACCAAGTGATATTGATAAACTATTAATTTTCATGCACACATAGAGGCTCACATGCTTAACAGTATCTATATATTTGTGAGACCTAGTTTAGAAGATGTGATGGTGCTAAATTTTAAAATTCTGTCTCAAAGAATATGAATATTATCTTTATATAATATTCTCCAAACATTCAAAATGATGACATTTCACTAAAAATTTCAAAGACAGAGGACTCCATACTGAATTCTATGTCATCCAGATCATCTCTGTCAAACCAGGAAGAAGTTTCAAAAATTAGACCCTTCCTTAAAAGGAAATAAAATTATGACTCACTAAAACAATCTCAAAATAAATAAAAATTGTTGCAAAAAAAGAGAGTGGTGTAGTCATGGCACTACATGGCACTACACTAGATTACTTCTACTTAAAAAAAAGTTCTATACTCTATATTAATTACCTAAACTCTAAATATGAGAATAAATTTTGACATTTTTGTATTTCTTATTAAAAAGCAATTCTTTTTTAAAATGTAGTTTTGAATTGAGAAAAACTGAAAGAAAAAAACTGATAGTGAGAAGAACTTCAGTTCAGAAAGCAATAGTATGATTTATTGAAAACTTACAAAGCAACAAGTGGCTAAAAGCAATCTAATTTTAGGACTCAGAAAAGGAAGAAATTAAGTAAACTGTGAAGAAGAGGCATTATTTCAATTTTTTAAAGATAGCTTTATTTTTTTTTTTTTTGGTCTGGCTTGAGTAATTTGCTTTCTCTTAACCTATTAGATAACAAATTATTGAAGAATATATAAAGACATCTAAGGAGATAAAAAGGAACCTTGCCCCTTGGTTAATAACTTCCCTAGTATGGAAACAAAAGTCATTATGTGGATACTTATCAAATACTTGTGTTTAGTGGGAACATATTATCTTGATGAGAAAGAAATAAGATGTTTTTAAATTGCTAATTAGAAAAGACCATTGATAAATATCTTGATAACCTTGATGCAAAGAAGTTAAATCTACTTGTAAATATTATAAATTATAATCAATTTATATTTCTACCAGGAATATAGGGATGATTTAATATTAGGAAAACAATATGCTTGTTTAACCATGAACAGAAAACATATTATTGTGTGCATAAATGCAAAAAAAAGTTTTTGATAAAATAAAATACCAATTTTTATTAAAGGAAAAATAACAAAATAACAAATACTTCTTTCCTTAAAATAAGATGTCCTTGCACAGTTGTCCCTCACTTAAATTCAATTCACTTGCATGTCATGACATCATCTCTTTGATGACATGGTCTTCTTCAAGAACCAAAGATAAACTACAACAACAAACAATATATATCTAAAACTAAAAGATACTATTATGAGCAACAAATAAGCTAAAATCCTTTCCAATAAAATCAGTGATTGAAAAAAAAAAAGATGCCCATTGTCATCACTTTTCTTTGACTTAGTACTAGAAATTCTTACTGTAAAAATAATACAAGAAAAAAAAGAGGGAATAAACATGTATAAAAAAGAGCAAAGTTTTCACTTTTTGAAAATGATACAATGATGTAAAGAACCATAAAGAGTCAACAAAAGATTAATTGAAACAAAAGCATTAACACATTTGCTGTTTATAAAACAAATCCATACAGGTTCCATTTAATATTAGTAAAATCTAGGAGAAAGAGTTGGGAAGAAAAATTACATTTGAAGTAACTATACAATGTATAAAATACTTGAGAGCCTACCTACCAAGAAACACAAAACTGTGTAAGTAAAATGATAACCACTGTTTACAGAAATAAAGGCCTAAATAATTGGAAAAATACCAGTTCTCATGAGTGAAATGAGTCAATATAATAAGAATGACAATACTAGTTAAATTAATTTATCAAATGTTATGGCAATCAAACTACCAAAAGTTTTTTTTTAATTTTTTATAAAAACAGATGAAGAAAAAAATATGAAAGCAAAAAGTAAAATATCCCAAGGGAAATAATGAACTGAAAGCATACATAAGGGTGTCTACCTGTGCCAGATCTCAAACTACACTGCAGTGCAGTCATTCAAAAAATAAGGAGTATCAGGGGAAAGGGGGTAGGGGTGGGGAAGGCAGAGCAGTAATGAATCAGGGGAAGAAATTAGGTACACAACATCCAGATATTAGTGTATCTACTATGCAATAAAGACAAATATTCAGCTGCTTGGATAAGAATTCATTTGACAAAAATTGCTGGGAAAGTTGATTAGCAATATGGAAAAAATTAGATTTAGTCCAATACCTCATACCTTATATTAAAATAAGCAACAAATGTATACCTAACCTAAATATAAAAGGTTTCATTATAAACAAATTAATGAAACATGAGTAAAATTACCTAACAGATCTATAGAAGTCTATGATGAAACAAGGGATAGAGAAAATCATAGAAGATAAAAGGGATAATTTTAATTATGTAAAATTAAATTTTTTTATGAAATTCAATAATATTAAAATTTAAAGGGAAATAATATAACTGATTAAAAACTTTTCAGCAAGATTTTTTCTGATAAAGATCTCATTTCTGATTCACATTTATAAGAGTAAGAATTTTTGCCCAACTGATCAATTGTCTAATGATGCAAACAGGTAGTTCTCCAAGGAAGAAATCAAGACTATCTATAGACATATGAAAATATCCTCCAAATCAATATTAATTAGAGAAATGCAAATTAAATCAACTTTGAAATTACATCTAACACTCATTAGATTCACAATTTTAAACAAAATGAAAATGACAAAGATTAGAAGGGTTGTAAAATAGAAACATTAATGAACTGTTATGCATCTGTAGATAGATATTTCCAGAAATTAATTTGGAATCATATACAAAAAGTTATTAAACAATGCATGCCCAATGACCTAACTAGATGACTTCTATATTTATTCCTCCAAACGATCAAAAAACAAGAAAAGGTCTTTTTACAAAAAACATTTATAGTAGAACTTTTATTGGGGGGGGGAAGCAAAAAACAACAGCATAATAAAGCAAAGTAAAACTAAAACAATTACCCTAGAAAATAAAAAAAAGATGCCCATAAATTGAACCAAGATTAATAAGTTGTAATTTATGAATGTGATAGAATACTATTGTGTTTTGATAACCGAGGAAATAGATGATTTTTAAGTGACATAGAATAAAGTAAAAAAAAATTTATGCTGTACATCAATATAATAAAAATGAATAATTTTGAGTATGCTTATGAATTGATGAAGAGTGAAATGAGCAAAACCAGGAAAACTATTTGTATAATAAGACTTTAAGAATAAAATATTTTGAAGGCTATAAGAATTATGATCAATACAAAGACTATTCATAATTTAATTGCAGCGCACCAAAGATAAAACATATCATGCACTTCAACACAGAGAAATGATGGATTTAGAGTACAGGATCTGTTTTTATTTTCTATTTTGTTTTTTTTTTTTTGTTTTTTTCAATTTGGGGGGAAGGACAAAGAGAAGGAAACAGAGACAGAGATAGAGAGAGATGGAGAAAGAAAGACAGATTTTTAGTCAGACAGAGAGTGAGAATGAATTTTGGAGATATAAAATGAAGAGTCTCCACACTTCTATCTACATGTTATAAGCATATTTAGACAAAGTGTAGAAAATTCAGTCAATTACTAGGATATTTGAATTGTGTCATAAATATCTGTATATTTGAAAACACTAAGGTCTACACACAACAAAATAATCAAGGCCTTATAGCAATCTAGTATTTAATAAATCCCTCAACTCCAGCTTCTGGAATATGAACTCATTTTTTGGCAAAAGTTGCTGGGCAAAGTAGAAAATAGTAGGTCAGAAACTTGACTTAGACTTTCATCTTACACCCCAGTTTTCCCATTTTTGATGACTGCTGCCTTTATAATACAATTTTAGGTTTGATAGTGCTAGGTCACCAACCTTTGTATTTTTTTTTTCATTACCTTGATATTCTTGATCTTTTGCTCTTCTAGATGAATTTTATTATTTTTTTCTAGTTCTATAAAATGAAGTTTTGACAGTTTAATTGGTATGGCATTGAACAAGTTGATTTTTCATTTCTATTTTATTAGCTCAGTCTACTCATGAGTAATGGATATTTTCTAATTATTTAGATTTGCCTTTATTTGTGTGAGAAGTGTTTTATAATTGTGTTCATATAGTTCTTTCCTGGCTTTATCTTGGCAGATAGATTCTCAAGTGTTTTATTTTGTCTACACTAATTTTAAATGGATTTTCTCTTTCTATCTCTTACTGATGAGCTTTGTCAGTAATATATAGAAATGCTGATAATTTGGGTGAGTTTATTTTATATCCTGTAACTTTGCTACAGGTCTTAATTATTTCCAGTAGGTTTTTTGGATGATTTTCTAGAATTCTTTATCATCATCTTTATCATCATATCATCTACAAAGGGTGATAGTTTTGTTTCTCCATTGACTATTTTAATTCCTTCAATTTCTTTTTTCCTTTCTCATTGCTAAAGTCAACATTTCTACTACAGTGTTGAATAATAGTGGTGATAATGGGCATCCTTGTTTCACCTCTAATCTTATTGGGAATGCATCCAGCTTCTCTCCATTACAAATAATTCTTATTGTTAGTTTTAGAATAGATACTGCTTATTACTTTAAGGAAAGCTCCCTTTATCCATATGTTCTCTAATGTTTTTAACTAGAATGGGTGCTGTATTTTTTCAAAAGCTTTTTTGGCAACTATTGAGATTATCATACAATTTCTATTGGTTTTATTATTATATGGTCAATTATGGGAATAGTTTTCCTGATATTGAACCAATCTTGCATTGCTAGTATAAATCCCACTTTGTCATAGTGTATTATTATGCTGATAAACTGCTGTAATCTCCTTGCTTATATTTCATTTAAAATTTTGCATCAATATTCATTAGGGAGATTGGTCTATAATTTTTTTTTCTCTGTTTTGGCTCTTCTGGTTTAGGTATCAGTACCATATTGGTGTCATAGAAGAATTTGACAGGACTCCTTCTTCACCTACTTTTCCAAATAATTTACATAGTATTGGAATTAATTGTTGTTTAAATGTTTGGTAGAATTCAGATCCATCTGGTCCTGGAGATTTTTCTTAGGGAGTTCATTAATAACTTGTTCAATTTCTTTTTCTAAAATGCTATTGTTTAAGTTATTCATTTCCTCTTCTGTTATCCTGTTATCACTTTGCCATCTAGAGATGTAAACAATTTAATCTTTAAATATTATATATTTTCACCCTGTTTATCTTTCTATCTTTTCTTGAGTCCTGTATTTGTAGATTAAATTTTTTGTTTAGTTCTGTTTTTTTTTTTTTCAATAGAAATGACTAAAAGTCTCTTACTTCATTGAAAAATCCATCACCTCCTCTGAAAGATGATGCTCAGTTTCACTGGGTAGTTAATTTTTATTGTAACCCCAGATCCTTTGCCTTCCAGAATATGGTATTCCAGGCCCTCCAATTCTTTATTGTAGATGCTGCCAGATCCCAGGTAATCCTGACTCCTTGATAGTTGAATTGTTTTTTGTTTGGCAGATTGTTGCATTTTTTTCCCCCTTGAGACTGTAATTTTAGAGTTTTGCAACAACATTCCTTGGGGTTTTCCTTGTGGGATCTCTTTCTGAAGGATTCTTTCAATGAGTGTTTTCCCCTCTGTTTCTAAAATATTGGGACAGTTTTCTTTGATGATCTCTTGTAGAATGATATCTAGGCTTGTTTTTTGGTCATGGCATTCAGATAGATGAATAAGTTTTAAAGAGTGTTTAAAATACTCATCTGGACCTATTTTCCAGGTTGGCTAGTTTTCTAATGAGGTATTTCACATTTTCTTCCATTTTTTTTCCTTTTTTTTTTTTTTGGTTTGACTGATTCTTCATTTCTCATAGAGTCATTAACTTCCTTTTACCCTGTTCTAGTTTTTAATGTGTGATTTTCTTAAGTTAGCTTTTATGTCTCTTTTTCCATTTGGTTAATTCTACTTTTAAAGATGTTGCTTTCCCTTTTGACCCAGCAGTGCTACTACTGGGCTTATACCCCAAGGAGATACTAAAGAAGGGAAAGGGACCTGTATGTGCCAAAATGTTTGTGGCATCCCAGTTTGTAGTGGCTAGAAACTGGAAAAGGAATGGATGAATGGAGAATGATTGAGTAAATTGTGGTATATGAATGTTATGGAATATTATCGTTCTGTAAGAAATGACCAGCAGGATGAATACAGAGAGGCTTGGAGAGATTTACATGAAATGATGCTAAGTGAAATGAGTAGAACCAGGAGATCATTATATACGTCAACAACGATACTGTATGAAGATGTATTCTGATGGAAGTGGATTTCTTTGACAAAGAGACTTAATTCAGTTTCAATTGAGCAATGATGGACAGAAGCAGCTACACCCAAAGAAAGAACACTGAACATAAATGAATGTAAACTGTTTGCATTTTTGTTTTTCTTCCCGGGTTATTTTTACCTTCTGAATCCAATTTTCCCTGTGCAACAAGAGAACTGTTTGGTTCTGCACACATATATTGTATCTAGGATATACTGTGACATATTCAACATATATAGGACTGCTTGCCATCTAGGGGAGGGGTGGAGGGAGAGAGGAGGAAAATCAGAACAGAAGTGAGTGCAAGGGATGATGTAAAAAATTACCCTGGCATGGGTTCTGTCAATAAAAAGTTATTATAATAAAAAAATAAATAAAATAAAGATGTTGCTTTTTTTCAGTGGATTTTTTTTTTTTTTTGTATTTGATCAATTGCATTTTTTAAGGAATTATCTCCCTTTTACAAGCTGGTGACTCTCTCTTGCATACCTCACATATCTTTTCTCATACCTCTCTTATTTGCTGTTTAAAATATTTTATGAGTATTTCCTCTTTAGGCTTGAGACCAATTTATATCACTCTTTGAGATTTCCTCTGTGGACATTTTGTCTTTGTACAAGTTGGTGTTTTGGTCTTACTGTGACCATAGTAACTTTCTATAGTCAAGGTTCTCTTCTCTTTTTGCTTATTTTCTATACTTTTCACTTGTTATTTCCTCATTTTTTATTTTTTAATGGTTTAGCTCTGCTCCTGAGGTAAAGGGGGCACTGTCCCAAGCTTCCTGTGCAGCTCTGAAACTTGGTTTTGAGTACAAAGGTCCCTCGTGTTTGCAGGATGTAATTTTGCCTGTTCTTTTTTAGGAAACATCCTGGTTTCTCATAGTCTGCCTTGTGAGCTGAGACTGTAGGCTGCCCTTCTGCTCTGTTCCTCTACTGAGCTAGGAGAAAGGGTCTCAGTTGTTGATTTGCTGTGATTAAGACCCTCTCACTGGCTTTCCTAGAGTCTGTCTGAGCTGGACACCCCAATGAAATTGACCTTTCTTGAAGTTATTTCCAATCTATCTTGAGCTGGATAATGGTTTTATTCCATCAGACTATGTTCATAGATTTTGTTTCATGTGATTTTTGAGGAAAACTAGGAGAGCTCTAGCAGCTTCCTAGCTTCACTCCAACATCTTTGCTCCACCCCCAAAAGTCCATCAACTTATATAAATCTTAAACCATGTTTCTTGTAATTACTATTCTTGATTAATTGACTTCATGGACTCTATGAAAGACAATACCTTTTTTTTTCTATCAAGAACTTGTTACCAAACCAGGAAGAAAAGAAAATGGTTAAGTATTTTTATGAATTTCATCTATACATAAGATTGTTAACAAAATATAGTTTTCCCCCACAAAATATCTGAATACCTTAATCTTTCTCCCAATTATCTATAAAAGAGGCTATAGAACCCCAGAAGGGCCAGTACTTGTTTTATGTAGGGTTTTCATATAGCAATAAAACAGTTAATAAGCTATACATCCCACTAAATTACCTGTTATTACTATTCTTGAGAAAGGCATTAAACAGGGATTATCAAGTAGAGGGAATTCCTGGCTGAGTAAATACAAACAGATCAGTTCACCAACCAACACGTATTTATTAAACTTTTGCTTTTTACTATTCACTATGCTAATTGTTGAGAGGTTAAAAAAAAAAAAAAAACAGAAAAGGCCTTCCTTCAAAGAAGTCATAATCTGATGGGATAATATGTGAATAATTAGGTACATGTTGCTGTTTTTGTTTGTCCTTCATTCTGGAAGAGGATCAACACATCAGGGAGATGATGTCAAAACACAGAAAGTAATTAGATTTATGTGGGAGGGTGGAGGGGGTAGTTGCAAAGTTACCAGTCTCACTTTCTCAACCAGAGGCATCTGACTCAGATGACAAGATATAGATCAGGATCACTGGAGATGGCCCCAATGCAGAGCAAAACCTTGGCCTTTTTAAACTGAAGCAAAATCAAAAGAAATGAGGCAGAGAATAAAAAGAATTATTTCTTTTATGGAGTCAAAAAATATCAGTCTGAGAGGGGAAGCCCCTCAGAGTTTCTGGGCAAAACAGAAACAATTACTATTTACATTCATTCTGAGTCAATCTGGACCCAAATAATGACAAAGTAGAACTTGGCCTATTACTTAGTGTGAGCCAATCAAGGAGAACCGGAATGATTTAGGTGTAGGAATGATCTTTAAGAAATAAAATTAGCTTGTAAACTCCAAGAGGCTTCAGTAATCAAAATTTACATTCCTTTGGGCAGAGCACCCACAGGTAAGAGTATGATATCTTATGTGCATGGAGAGAAGGGAATGAAAAAGAAAAAAGAAAAAAGGAAGAAATGTAGGAGGGAGGGAAAGAAAGAAGGAAGGAAGGAAAGAAGGAAGAAAGGAAGGAGGAAGGGAGGAAAGAAAGGAAGGAGAGAGGGAAGGAGGGATAAGGAGCCATATTGTCCAACTGGCCAGTTTCAGTCAGGTCCTAGTGGAGCAGCTCCTACTACTACTCACAGAAGTAGATTTCACTTCATTCTCAAAGAAAACTAAGACATCAGGGAAGTGATGTCATGACATGCAAATTAATTGGATTTTAGTGAGGGAAGGTTATGCTAAATCACTAGCCTCTCTCTTTCATTTAGGTCTAGTGGCAATATATAAATAAGGATGATTGGAGATGGCTTTTAATTAGGTGCATATAATTCATATACAAAATACATGAAAAGTAATCTCAAAAGTGAAACCATCACTAACAACTAGGAAAAAGAAGTTAAAGTCTTATGCAAAAAAAACAACATTTACGCTGAGACTTGAAGGGAAACTAAGATGTACAAATGAGAAGCATTCAGCCAGTGCAAAGAACAAGATGACCAGTGTAGGTGAATCATAGGGTATATGGAGGAAAGTAACATTTAAGGAAACTTAAAAGATAAAAAGAAGCAAATTTATCTAGAAATTATCTGTTTAGAATGCTAATAGAATCCTTAAGTTCTTTCCTTTATGATTTTCTGTAACATAATATCTAGGTTCTTTTTTTTTTCATTATGGCTTGCAGGAAGTGCAATAATCTTTAGATTGTCTCTTAGATCTATTTCATAAGAGGTTATTTCATATTTTCTTCTATTTTTTTTTCTTTTTTTTTTTTTGGTTTTGTTTCACTGCTTCTTGAAGGTTTATTGAGACATTCACTTCCATTTGTTCAATTCTAATTGTTAATGTATTATTTTCTTCAGTTACCTTTTTTTAGCTCCTTTTGTATTTGGCCAATTGAATTGTTTTGTTCATTACATTTTTTTCCATTTCACAAATTCTGTTTTTCAACAAATTGGTATCTTTTTCATATCTATTTTGTAAGGCATTATATGCTTTTTCCATTTCATCAAATCTATTTTAAAGGAGTTTTCTGCAGATAATTTCTGTTTTTCCTTTTCTATTCTGTCTTGCAAAGATCTCATTTCCTTTCCCCATTTTTCTTCTCTCTTTTTTTTCCAATCTTTTTTTTTTCCTTTTTTTTAATTTAAATAACTTTTTATTGATAGAACCCATGCCAGGGTAATTTTTACAGCATTATCCGTCGAACTCACTTCTGTTCCAATTTTTACCCTCCCTCCCTCCACCCCCTCCCCCAGATGGCAAGCAGTCCTATACATGTTAAATAGGTCACAGTATATCCTAGATACAATATATGTGTACAGAACCGAACAGTTCTCTTATTGCACAGGGAGAATTGGATTCTGAAGGTAAAAATAACCCGGGAAGAAAAACAAAAATGCAAACAGTTTACATTCAATTCCTGTGTTCTTTCTTTGGGTGTAGCTGCTTCTGTCCATCACTGATCAATTGAAATTGAGTTAGATCTTCTTTTTGTCAAAGAAATCCACTTCCATTAGAATACATCCTCATACAGTAGCGTGTTGAAGTATATAATGATCTCCTGGTTCTGCTCATTTCACTTGGCATCAGTTCATATAAATCTCTCCATATATATACGTGTATACACACACACACACACACACACACACACACACACACACTCGGTGTGTTGGCTACTTTGTATTATGGCCAAAAGTAATTTTTTTTTTTAAGTTTTACTTTTCCTGAGTGATTTGGGGATCAATCAATTTCAAGCAAATATAGATTTCATTGAGAAATTCATTTGCAAAGGAATTTGCACATTTGAAAGAAAATTTAATTTGTAGAATTTTGATTAAGATTAAGGTAAAATAAATTAAACCAAGAACATTTGTACCTGAAACTGGAAGAAGGACAACAAATCAATATTAAATAAAACAGATTTCATGAGTATCTGTTGTCAATTAGAATCATCAACAACATAGGAAAAGCTAAATTTGTACACGACCATCTTGACACATTTTGTAAGTAAAATGTCATTTATACCTGTGAAGATGAAGTTTGGAAGATCAGTCAGAATTGAATCACATATAAACAGATTAAATCTATCTGAAGACATTATAACTTTAAAAGTATTTAGAAACCAATTTTTAAGTTATCTCAAAAAGAGGATTCGAAAAATGTAAAAAAAAAATTCTTAAAATACATTTTACTTTATAAAGTGGTGTAGAATACATCAGCTACTATTGATTCATAGCCCTACCTTATCTACTTCTGACAATGATTCTTAAAATTTTATCTCAGAATTCATTGACCCTCTTAAAAATCAGTGGAATTTAACACGCTGAAAAAAAAGCCTTGATATTACTATAAGAATTGTTTTGATCTCACAGCCCCTGAAAGGGAAGAGGTGAATGCAAATGATTTCCTGGACCACGCTTTGAAAACTGCTACTATAAGATATTGAGGAGAATGAAATCATCAATAGAATCTTTACTGAAAATACTGGAATGGAATGAAATGACTTTTCAATATTTTAAACAATATATTTCATCCTTAAAGACAACTGACTGAATAAGAAGTATGAGATAAAGCATATTACAGTTTCTACATTTTGTTGGTTATTTAAAAAAAAAAATGCTCCCAAGCAAAAACAGTCCTAAACCTTCGCCTCTAGCAAAGTATTATCCATACATATGTTAAATCATTCAGCATTTTATGAGACTTGAGACCATAGTGATCCCCTGAGTATCAACATCAAGTGAGGCAGAAAACAAGGTGACATTACTCAGCAGAGGTATTTCCAACTCATGGAGCATGAGTATTCTGTGCAGGATTCAAAAAGAAGGATTAATTATCAATGGCAAGATTTTTCAAATACTCTTATATGCAAATGACCTTGTACTAATTGCCATGAATTGTGGAACAGTTTTTTTTTTTTTTAATGTAAACATGTTTTTTTTTAATTCTCTAATGACTTGGACTTTGAATAAAACTTCAGACAACCTGGAGGGTGCATTTCAATCTTTTTCTTTATGTACCCAATACTGAGCACAGCCTCTGGCACATAGTAGGTATTTTACCTGGGTTTGTTGAATTTTTCATACAAGGAAGAAAAACTACTAAAGAAAAGTATCCTCAGTAATAATTCTGTGCAAACTACATTTTACTTTTACTGGTATCTCCATGTGGATGATTCACCTGTATCTCATATCCACATTTTAAGTAGGGATGAATCACATAAAATGAGAACTAAACAAACCTTTGATATTCTTTAGTCTGACTCTCATTCTATGGATGAAAAAAAGAAAAAAGAAACCTTAGGTCCAGCATGATTAATGGACCATCCCAAGGTCATATAGCTTGTTTAGTGTGAAGAGAAGTTTACATTTCCAACTAAGTCAAATCTTTAAAGAACTCTGTATTATTTATTCTTAAGCCCGACGAAGGAAGACAGATAAACAATAGACTCACAGGAGGGTAGAGTAGTCCTTTGTGAATGTCAAGACCTTACAACCTAAATTTACAACAACGGCCTCTGAACATGACTAGGCAACAGCCATCTCCAAACATTTCTGTTCTGTCAAAAGGAAGCAATGATATTCTGCACCTGAGCTATTCATAACTAATGACTGTATATAAGGATAAATTATATATGAATCATCATCCCCAAGAAAAGCAATAGCAATCACTAAGGCCAAGCATGAAAAAGATAGATGTTTGAAACATTCAATATTCCCTGGCACTAATGCTGTTTGACTGGAAAAACAGTGTGATTATCTACAGCTTTTTTTTTTTTTTTCATTTGTCTTTACAATTCATTTTATTATCTGACTGAGGTCATTCCCTTGTTATCTCTAGTTCATAGGTAAAATCTAACAAACTGAGATCCTAAAAAGAAGAAAGTGAATTGCCCAATTGGACCAAAGAAATTTTACTGATAATAGGATATTCTGCCTTGCTATCTAAGAGAGTCACATAGCACAGCTCTGCCAGCTAGAATGGCTTTGGAGCCTATTAATTATATAAAAAATGTCTATACTAAAGACTGCTAAACTCATTTTATTTTCAAACCATTCAAGAAGGAAGGAGAAATTGTCATATGGATTTAATTAAAACATGGGAGGAAAAGCCATTTATGAAAGGAATAGATGGTTATTTGGGGTTTATGGAGAAAACCAGGCAAATCTCAACAGGCTTTTTTTTTTCCCTGTAGTGCTATTTGCTCCACTCATCACTTTAAACTATGTATGAAGGATGCATCTTTTGGCATGATGAATGCTGGGAAACAGATTTTAAAAGAAAACTTATCAATGCCCTACTCAGAAAGAATTCTCACTCCCATCAGGTTTCCGCATTTCCATCTATCCATTGCAAAACTGATCTGCATTACTGCAGTAGGTTGAGAGCACCCCTGTGTGGCCTGTTGGTGTTTTTTTTTTTCCTTTTAGTTTGGTTTTATTTATTTATTTTTTGTGGGGAATTTTTTAATGAAACAGTTCTCAAAGAGGTAGATTTGTCTGCAATTGTGAAGAATAAGAAATATAGATGGATAGAAGCAGGGAAAACCCTACAAAGCAAAAACTTTTACAAAGGACAAATATAGCATTCTACTTATTGAGGAAAAAAGAAAATGGAAAGGAATGTCTTAGCAAATAATTTAAAATAAAAAACCTGCTGCCCATTTTCCTACATACAAATTTTATCTTAAATATATTTTGCTACTGTTTTGTTGGCAAGTGGGCATTCTATTTAATATAAATCATATTTACAGTCTTACAGACAGATTGTTGCTCATCCATGGGGGAATGGAAGATCTATGAGAATGTCCTTGATAATTTCATACAGGGTAGAAGGAGAAAGCACTCCTCTGCTGACAGAATCCACAAGCTTGTCAACATATTCCAATTCAATACTGCCTCTATTCCCTAAGTTATACCTTTAAATGGGGTCATGATTACAGAACTCCAGTGGTGAAATGGAATATTATTCCATGTTTAAACTGAAGGTATATTTCTTAACAACATTTCTATAACAACTTAAACTTTGCTCCTTTTATAGCTGCATAAGCTGAGGGACCCAATCAAACTCACTTTCCTTTATCCACTTTGAGTGATTCTTAACCAGATTCCTATTAATTTGGTTAGTTTTTTCTTTTAGTAATTTGATAATGTTATTTCAATATTAGTTTTCTTTGTATTCTTATGTATTTGATTTTTTGCATTAAAAATATTATTTTAAGAAAGACATCATTAGCTTTATCAGACTGCCATAATAGTATATGACAAAAATGAAGATTAAGAACCCTTGATGGAAACCAACACTAGAATTCACCTTACAGAAGTTTTAAACAGCCTGGCCTTTGTTCTATCCCTGCTGGAATGCTACAAATTGGCCCAGAAGCATATTTTAACTTCCTAAAGTCCCTAACTTACAATGACAAAGTGCCATAGGAACTCAGAGAATTTAGATCTTAAGTTCTTAATTATAACATCATTCAGCTTGTGGTAATACAAAAACAACATTTAATCAAGCATTCTGAATAAAAAAGGTCTTGAAGTTTGTTATCTGGTTACTAGTGATCTATCTCTCTGAATGCCATAAGGTTGTGCCACAGTTTTCTTTTATTGTTCTGCCTCAGTTTCCCTGATTGTTCTAACTCAGTTTCTCTGAATTGTTCTGCCTCAGTCCCCCTGGTTGTAATCCCCCTTCCTGACTATTAGGACTGAGATAATTTAGGGCTGGCTACTCTAGGGTCATAAATTGTAAATGTTTAATCTCAGATAAGGGAGATCTTCTATTTCAGACATTCTGGCTCCCAAATCCTCCTAAGTTATCAAGAATTTATAGTCCTCACCCCCCAACCTGTCAGAACTGGATTTTTGGTCTGTTCTTGGAAATTCCTGCTCACTAGTGTTCAGATTCCATCCCTTGCCTTTGTCTCCCCTGATCATTAGAGCCCTATAAAAAATGATTGGAATCTCACATTCAATGCTGAATTCTTTGAGACAAAAGTCCAATTCAGCCCTGGGGAACAAATGGATTCTGATCTGTCCCCAGAAAATCTCTCCCTCTCAGAAATTCAAATAAAATATTAAAAACTCTCTAATTTCTATCCGGCTTCAGTTTCTCTGGCATTACAATACTATATTACCAAAACATTAAACATAGAAAATAACCTTGAGTTTTCATTTACTTATTTCAGCTAAATATGGATAGCTTTGTGATCCATTCAACTCCTACTTTTTCCTTTTTTACAAAGAAAATATGAATTCCTTTGGCATTGTCCAAATGGTTTGAGTCATAAATTGATAAAATATCAAGGATTTCTTCTCCACTAATTCCAGAAAGAACCATAACTTTGGTGAGGCAATTAGGGATTTACCCCACTGTTTGAAATTTAAAATGCACAGACAACATCCTTGTTACTTCTGGACCAAGAAACAACTAAGTTCAGCACCTAATTAGCAAGAATAATTAGTCATATACAAAGCTATTGACATACTTCCTCCTCAGACTTAACTGCATATTAGATGATCTTCCTCACAGACACTCTTCACCCATGGTGACCTCTGGGGCAATAATCTCAGGTATTTGCTTTCATTTTCTTCTCTAAAAGAATCATTTCTCAGATTTTACTGTTATCTTGTTATGCCACAGTTCTCTTTAACTGTTCTGACTAGGTTTCCCTGCACTAGTTTTCCTTGTCTCAGTTTCCTTAACTGTTCTCTCAATCCCCTAAACTGTTAACCCCCCCATCCCCTTTCTGATCCATTAAGATTGGGAACCATTTGCCCTAAGGTTATAAATTGTTAGCACACAGGATAAACAAGAGAGTGGAACTCCTGACTGTTTCCTGTTCTCAAGAATATACAATATCCCTCTAAAAATAGTCCAGGATACCTCACTGACATCTTTATCTCTGTGTATTCAGACATCCTGTTCCTGCGTTTTATGGCCTCCCCTCTCCCGACAGAAACTTTCACGCCCTTTTCATTTTCTTTGTTTCTAAAAGGTATTTAAGAAGTTGGGTTTCTCCTATTCATTGCTGGAGGCTGTATGCTAGATGCTGGATTCCTTGAGATGACAGTCTTCTCCAGCCCTGGGACCAACATGGATTCCTTGGTCCCAGTATATCTTTATCTCTGTCTGACTGGATAATTTGAGAGGAGAGTCCTATCCAGTCAATTATACTCTCCAATTAATAAAATATTGAAAACTCTCTAATCTCTCTCCTGCCTCAGTTTCTCCGGCATTACAATCTAACTAAATTACCACAATGCCAAAACTGCTAGTCACAGTAGTCCTACTTCAACTGGAAGGTACAACCGATTTCTGCAGTGTTTCATTTGCTCCAGAAGTCCCAGGGCTGAGTTTTCAATGAGAAGAATCACCATCAATTTTGAAAGCTTCCACCTAAACACAAAAACAGCTGGGCCAAAGAAGCCCTTGGTGATTTTGTTATTCATTCAAACCAAATTAGTTCTTTCCTTCCTTCTCTACTCCCCACCCTACCCCCTTTCCATCTTCTCTCACACTGGGAAGAGGCTACTTTGAAAGGATTATAGCAAATGACCAATATAAAAAGATAAGAGATTTAGGTATTTATTCTAAAGCTTAAGTCGGCTTTTCTGACTTTGAAGTGTAAGCCTCTTTTTGAATTTTCTCTAAATACCTAGAGAACTCTTCTAAAAAAGTCTTCAGAGGCAAAGGTCAACCTTGATGACCATAGAATTTAGAGCATTTCCTATGCATTGGGGATGTTGAAAATATATAAGTTTCTGACTTTGTATTAATATAGTTGTTGAAAAACTGATTGGTTAGTAAGTCTTGAGCTAATTTTCAAGAGATGTCATTTTATTTAGAAATAATGCTACAATCCGGGGGGGGGTTTTAAGTTTAGCTTCCATGCAAGTAGAAAGAAGCTAAATAAAAATACAAAGTACTGTTATTTTTGAGACCTACTAAAATCAAAGACAGTAAGTCAAATCCCCTATCTTCCTTACAAAAATGCCTCCTGCTTCTCAGGCAATAGAGATAGTTTTAAGACTCAGGAGAGTGACAGATTTATCACCAACATGCCAAGGCCCCACTTTCTTAGCTAAAGGAACCTCATTCACTTTCAAGGCCTATCATTTTAATTCTGAAACATAACACTGTACCAAAGCTGCTTTTGGAAAATGAACTTAGAACCATCAGAACTTCAAAGTAACCAGAATCCATTGTGATCAAATTGTCTATTTAAGTAGGGCCTCAGTTGCATAGATTAAACAAAACTGGTATACCAAGACCCTTAAGGTCACAGAATTGAAATGAAAGAAGGCATCACTCCAACAATAGGAAAGAACTAAATGAAGAGTAAATGAAAACTGGGCCTTCCTCAAGTCCAGTGAAGGCCAAGTGAATTAAGAGAAGTATGATTTTAATGTTTTCATCCCTTTTTGGAAAGGCCTGTTCTTTTGGCAAGTCATCAATAACTTCCTGTTGCTTTTTAGGTTCTATATGTCCTTGAAGTTCAACATCTCCCCAAGATTAGTCTCTTGAGAACTCTTCTCTAGATGCCTTTAGCTATTATCTTCAAAAAAAATTAAGTCATACTATCTCCTTTCCTAGAGTCCAGGATTCAGGGATGTGATGAGCTAATTTATACTTAAAGTGCTAATTGCAGATAATGACAACTTCACTAAAGCATTTTTTATTTTAATAGGAATTTTAAATATTAATAAACTTGAATATGAAATTAGGTCATTCTGAAATGCCCTCAGAAATGAAATCTTAAACCAGGAAGTGAATTCCCATGACCCTCAGATTTTGCCTGGTGGGTACCCATTTACTCTATTAGCTTTTAAGATTTTTTCCCCTACCAAAGTCCACTTGCACCCCTCTTAATCTTCCATAGGTTGAACCCAGAGCTGGACTATTATTTTTTTCCTTACCAGTCCTCTAAAAAAAACTATCTTTATACTATTGTAATCATCACTACCACCCTATCAGTTGTTTTGGGTCTATTCTTTCAGAATAGTTATGACACTTTTCATTGACCCAAAAAACCTAGAGTAGAAAACAGGATGGCCTCAAGAAAATCTCTTTTGCTTACTTTTGTTTATTTTGTTATGTTTTAAATAAAATGTCAAAGGATTGATTCACTTCTCCATAAATCAATTTGGATGGGTTCTTGATGCAGGTTATTGTCAATCTGGTCTCCAACAAACAATTTGGATGAGCAAGTTTGATGTTTGTCCCTATGTTTGAGGAAAAGTATTCTGATCAAAGGAATCTTATTCTGTTCTAAGGCTTTTGTCCCACTATGTTACTCATTTCACTGTGTGTCTGCCCACTGGGCATGGACAGTCTCTTTTTCATTAAACCACAGTGTAGCTTTCACAAGTACCTGATACAAGCAAAATCATATCATAATGTACTATACAGATGTTTCATGTTGTTCTTTTGTGTTTTTCCTCCTCTTTTTGTTATAGTAGTTGCAGTTATAAAGGATATATTGATAGAAATCACAATCCACATAATCTGTAGATCAAATAAAGCTTACAAGTGGCATCCTTATAGTTATACAGCAAATGAACAGATGGCTTTTAAATCCAGTAAGGAAAAGAGGGAATCATTTTACCCATAACAGTGGAAAAGTTGATGGCATATATAAAGAAGACTGAACCTAAGATCTTAAAAATAAGCTTTATTATTTTCACCCCAGAAACTTGCTAACTTTGTGACCTTAGGTAATTTTATTCTTATTAATCACATTTTCCTCTTCAGCAGAATGGAAATAAAATATTCTAATTGCTTACTTCTTAAGGTTATTAAAGAATATATTTTTAAAGCTTAAAACCCTATATAATTGTGAGTTATTACTTCTTTCCTTTTTAAAGCTGAATCCTTTTAATGTATGTTTGTCCTAGTGAATGATTTGAGAGTTCAGGTATTTATTTTTTTCTAATAATGAGACAAGAAAGCATTTGTAATGGTAATTGTAATGTTTTAAGGAGATTTAAAGTTCCCATATTAAAAAAAAAAGAAAAAATTGGGAAACTTTTAAAAGTATCAACTTAATAGTATTATGAATTATCCCCAAATGAAAAAAAAGTAATGTTAAATAAATTTCTTCCTTGTAATGGTGTTAGACTGAATTTAATTCAACAAATATTAACTCTGATTTGATCAAGACCCTGTTAGGTATTGGAGATATAAAGAGAAAAAAGTTCCTCCCTTCAAGGGGTTTACATTCTATTGGGGGTCTATTATGATCATAAATAAGTCAATCCAAAGCAATTTTGAAAGGGAGGAAATACCAATAGCTGGGAGATTGAGAAAGGCCTTATGAAGGAAGTAGCACTTAAACTGTGCATTAGTGGAAATCGGAGATTGTAGATATTGAGGTCATTCTAGCTAGACATGAAGATTTATCTGCACAAATGTGGGAAATGAAATATCCTGTGAGGAGCACACTAGTGGATCATTTTTTGTCTGCCGGCAGGCACAAACCTTAGGTCATACATATATTCAATCTGCCTTCAGAAAGCATGAATCTAATCAATATTGAATTAATAGTGAATAAATGTATTAAAGAATATCATATGTATAACCTTTATGTCCTAGACTTTTTCTTGACACAAAATGACCAATTATACTTTGAGGACCTCTCATTTCTCTCTAATTGGAAAAGCCAGAACTCATGGGATCACAAAAATAGCACCAAATAGTACTTAAAGGCCCTCTAAACTCCTAATTTTGCAAATGTGAAAACTAAGACTTAGAAAGGTCAAGTGATTTGCTCAAGTTCATATAGCTAGTAAGGGGAAGGATCAGCCTTTGTACCAAGATCTTCTGACTCCATATATTTGAATCCAACCATTTTCCATTTCATATTGTTTCTACAATGAATATGATGGTTAATCCTACAGCTATTCTAACTTATTCCTGAAGTATAAAGGAAAGGACTCATTCGTTTACATCAAGGTGTTTAATCAGCATTTATTATTTAGTCATTTCAGTCATGTCTGAGTCTTCACGACTCATTTGGGGTTTTCTTAACAGACATATTGGATAGTTTGCCATTTCCTTCTCCTGCTCATTTTACAGATGAAAAAATCAAGGCAAACAGGGTAAAGTGACTTTCTCAGGGTCACAAACTAGTCAATGTTTGCAGATAGATTTGAACTCACAAATATTAGTCTTCCTGATTCCAAGTCAGGCACTCTATCCACCTTCCATCTAGTTTCCCATTTAATAAGCATATTTTTGGAATAAAAAAATGAATGAGTAAATAATGACCTACTGAAAGATGAGAAGACTATTTGGTTCACACTTAAAATTCTTCAGAATAGGCAAGAATATTGTACTGCCTTGACAAGGCTCAAAGTAACTCAGGACAGCTTTAATGAGATTCAAGTAAAAGGTGTAACAGGTCTTTGTGCTTCTCCCTTTCAAATTCTTTCTTTGGGTTTTCATGGAATTCCATTCTAACTGGAGAAATTTAGTATTGTTGCTAGTAAAAAGGAGCTCAAGTTCCCTTGGCAATAAGTAGGGAAACAGTGAAAGGAGGTGACAGAGACTAAATACAGAGGATGAAGTGAACAAAATGGGTGAGGCTGAGGCACATTTTGGCAAGCCATTGAGAATTATTTTTCATGTCTAATGAAGCTGAAAATGATTTGTAAGAATAGCAACCAGAGCTTCAGGAAGGTATGAAAAGGAGCTACATAAGATAGGGCCTTACCTAAGTTCTTTCATAGATTAGAGGTGCAGGAGATAATAATAGTCCTAACTCACAACTCCCAAAGCCTATTTTGGGGCTGGGTTCATTCTGTTGTGCTGCAAACCAAATATGGATTCAGTTATAAAACATTCAGTAAATTCAACAAGTCTTGACACTTCTTTTATTGTATTAGGTTCTTGCTTATTATTGCTGTTTTGTGAATTCATATATTGTGTTTAGTATTTCTTCTCTCTCTTATCTATTACAAAACAGAAGAGAAAAAAGAGAAAGACAGGGGCACTGGTGAAGAATGAGTTTGGCAATGCCCTATCGATTTCCACTTTGTACTTCATAAAATTACAGCAAAAACTGTTTTTCACAAATTGTACTCATGGGGTGTTGATTATCAAAATCTGCTTGCTGCAAAATTCTTTTCTCAAAAGTCTTTGAGTTGCCACTGGAATAATTTCAGGTACATAAATGATACTTTCCTTTTTTTTTTTTTTTTTGCCTTGAAGAATTCTAGAATATATCATATGAGGGCCTTCTGTTTCAGAGTGGGAGAGATTGTGAATATTTTAAATGCCTTCTATCTTTATTTAATACATTCCTTTTTATTAAAGATTTTGTATTTTATTTTATATTTAATACTTCCAAAGTTTTGCTTTTACTGGAACAGTCTTGCAATTTAAAAAAAATTCTATATAATGCTTTTTGGTAACATTCTAATAATATTTTGCTTTTTTACATGATATAAGGAATATTAAATAAATTTTGTTATCAAAAACATAAAACACCTAATATTAACATATTTCAAACATTTTAAAAACTAAAGCAATGATGCAGTAACCTGAAACTCAAGAGGTGGGCATGCAGCAATAGGAATGACTAGGAAAGATACCAAATATTGATTGTACCAAGGTTTATCTGTTAGCATACCCTACCAGTAAATTAGGAATGAGAAACCAGAAATGAGAAACTTTATGTGAGGATCCTGAGATGGCCCTTCATTTTCACCAGCAAACAGATAGTGGGGGAATATGGAGTGAACCAAGTAGTAGGATATTGTGGGTTGAGTGAGTCCTCATGGAGAACCAGGAGATATTTTCATAAAGGGAAATAACAAGTGTAAATCTAAAATAATAGGTAAGATAACAAACTTTGATAAGGATGATAAAAGTCAGGACTACATTAAAGTTACTGCTTCATGCTAACCAGAATGAAAAGAGAATGGTGGGATGTAAGACAGGAAATTCCCAAAGGTCAGACCCTCAAAACTGCTGGAATCAGCAGACTTAGGCTAGCAGGAAAAGAAAAGCTAACCTGAAAACCGAAGAAAGGACATCTAAGTATGAGCAGAAAGGAAAGTATCATTTATCTAGGTAGTCAGGGAATGAGAACAGAGCTATTGGTGTCTATAACCAGGGAATAAGAAGATTTGTCTAAAAACTATAGAGATGGAGACATCATTCCAGACTGAAGGAAATATTGCAAAAGATTCTAGGATGGCTAAAACAGGTATGATTTGCCAAATTGACTTCTTATGTTTCAGATCAAGATCTTTAGAAAGTTCTAGTGAGAATCAGAAGTAAAATGACTAAAAGAGAATAAGAAATTTGGGAAAGAGCATTTAGTAACAAAAATGCTTGGACAAATTTCTTGGGCTTGAATTTAAGCAGACTTAATTTTGACCCAAGTTCAAATCCTGCCTCTGACACTTACTTAGATTGGTGATCTTGGATAAATCATTTCATTTTTCTCAGACTTAGTTTCCTCAACCCCAATATAAGGGGAGAAGTTGTGCTAACTTCACAATGTTGTTGTGAGGATCAAATGAGGTAACAACTGTTAAAATATTTTGCAAACCTTTAAAATACTGTATAAAGGTTAGTTACTATTTATTCAGTAAATCCCTCTCTCAAGAGAGACAATATGTTACAGTAGAAAGAGCAATAGATGTGGAGTCAGAAAATTTAGGCTCAAATCCCAGATTTGCCACTTATTACCCATGTGACCTTGGGGCAATCATTTAACTTCTGTGGGACTCAAGATTCTTCATCTATAAAAATAAGTGAGAATGAACTACTTAGTAGGAGGGACATTACTCCACTTTTTGAGAAATAACAGAATAGAATGAAATTGAATGTAGGTTGAAAATAACCTTTATTTACTTTTGGAAATTTCCTTTCTTTAACCCAAACATTTTCTTTTTAGCTTTCGTTGGCATGAAGCTATTACATGGTCCACTGTTCTCCACCCTAACCCTAATGTTCCTTGATCAAGGGTATATTCCATGAATTTATGCAAGAAATAAGATGGTTCAGTTTGCTTCTTTATAACTTTATGGAACTACCTTTTAGCATATTCCTTACTAAAACTTAAAAAGCCTATATAGATTGATTCCTAGTTATGTGATATATGACTTCCATATTTTGTCTATAAAATCAATCTCAGTCATCCTCAGACACCATAGACTTCCAGGGTAAGAAAAAGTGCAGCAACTATTTCTATGCTAGAGGGAGGAGGTAGAATAGAAAGAGGGAAAGAAAATACAGTGAAAAGGAATACAGAAGCAGAAGAAGAAAGAGGAGGAGAGAGGAAAAGAGAAGGGAGGGGAGAGGAGGAGAACAGAAAAGAGGAGAGGAGGAGAGGAAGAGATGAGAAATATTAGGCAAATATTTCCTCCTCTCATTACAGTCAAGATCAGCGGCATAAGAGACATCCAATAGATCTTGGGGAAGTCATTCTCCACTACTCCTACATAGTAAATATTGTAAAAATGGTGATTGGATTAACTGACTTCCACTATGGATCTATGATCTATTATGACCACCAATAGGATCTATGATCCTATGCTCTTAAAGTTTATATGAAATAAATATTACACAGAAAGAGCAGCAACCTGGAGACATCGTCTTATTAAGCTTTTTCTTCTCTCTCTCCCCTCATCACCAGATCAATTCTTTCCAACAACCTAAACCCTGATTTGGTTTCTGCTTTATCTGATTGCTTTTAGAGATTTTGAATAGGAGCTCTTCTTTTATCTTCACTCCCTTTTCTGTTGCTATCCCCTTTCAATTAGCTAGTTTAAAGGGGACTTTAAAGATAAGACATCCTGGTTAAGTATGAAGCATTAGTTCTATTAATTGGTGAAGACCAAAGCCGTAATGGTCAGTTAGAGCCAAGAGAACAAAATAGAAGCAAATAGAGAAATACAATTTCCAAAAGAAGACAGGATTTTACAACCTAACAAGGTAGTCATATTTTAATTCTAATAATTTTTTTCATTTAATCCAGGAATTCAAAACTTTTTTTGGTCTGCCCTGTGGTAGTCTAATGAAACATAGACAGAGAGTATTATAAATAATTAGAGGAAAGGCTAAATTTCCATTGGAATTTAGTGAAAATTAAAATATAATTTTTCCTATCCAAGTTTACAGATTCTTCCCCTCCTCCAATTTAAGAATCACTAATCTAGGCTTACCAATAGTCATTCTTCTTTAGAAAGATACCCCAAAGATCCAGAAACATAATTCCTGGAGGAATGCAGACATTTTGAATGCTCTTCCCTAATTGACACAGCCCAGAAACTGCTCAACTGAGTGAAAGAGAGGTGAGTCAAAACTAGAACAGAATATACATATTTTATATTATTTCTACTGATCTGGAGTGATAACATATTCTACAAACAAGCCAAATTTGATTTGTATTGATTGAGCATGTATTGATCCAGTTAGAATTCCCAGATAAGTGAAGATTTCCCAATAAAGGCCATTGTTCAACAATAATATG
The DNA here is from genome assembly GCF_902635505.1 of Sarcophilus harrisii. Taxonomy (NCBI): domain Eukaryota; kingdom Metazoa; phylum Chordata; class Mammalia; order Dasyuromorphia; family Dasyuridae; genus Sarcophilus; species Sarcophilus harrisii. The sequence goes on from NC_045427.1 coordinate 279,039,035, forward strand.
GATTAATGACAGAAGCTATCTCATGAGAGAAGTATGAAATCTCTTCTTAAAGTAGGGGAAGAAGAGAGAAGCAATACCTTGTGTAATGTGATAAAGACAGAACTAACTGGATTGGAAATCCCAGGGCCTGTGTTCAAATGAGAGCTCTGCTACTTACAAACTTATGACATTCAAAAAATCATTTCACTTCTCTGGGGCTTTAGTTTCTTTATCTGTTATAAGTTGACCTCAAATACTTTCCAGTTCCAAATCTATGATTTATGAATTTCCCCTTCCCAAGCTACCTTTTTTGAAGATTTCATCTGTCTTTTCAGCACAGCTTGATTCTTTGTCATCCAAGTGAAGGTACCTCTTTATAACAGGAAACACTACTTACTTTAGTGCTAGACTTTCTATATTTCAGGAAATTTTTCCTGTTTTACTATTTCAGCAGATTACTTTTTTTCATCCCTTCTACACTTGTACATAAGAATATTAAACTATTTGCTATAAGAGTTATAGCTTTTTGTTGGAGACTTGGAGGAAGCTGAGCCTGACAGATCATTTGAGTTCAGGAATTCTGAGCTGTGTGTGTTCAATTGATCTGATGTCTGCACTAAGTTCTTAATTATTATGATTAGTGTAGAGTAGGGTCATGAGAGTGCCTAAAGGAGTGGAGAGGGTAGAAAAGAGAGGAGGGGAGATGTTGCAAGGAGGCCAGGTTTGAAATGGAACAAGTCACAGTGTGGGATTGTAAGAAGTTGCAATTCTAACCTGGATAACATAGAAATACAGAGTTTTGGAAAACATTTTTTTAAATAATCCTTTATAATAAAAATTGAATCTTTAAAAATAATACTAAAGGGTGGGGGGGAAGGAGGGGAAAAATTGGAACAAAAGATTTTGCAACTGTCAATGCTGAAAAATTACCCATGCATAAATCTGTAAATAAAAAGCTATAATAAAAATATATATATATATATAAAATAATACTGAAAATATAAGGCATACAGTTATCCCTATAAAGAACATTATGATGGATTGTAATCAATTTTGCTTTATCTTCCTAGGGGGCAACTAGACGGCAACTAGATGGAACTCTTGGCTTGGAGTCAAAAAGATTCATTTTATAAGTTCAAACCCAACCCCGATGCTTGTTATCTATGTGAATCTGGATAAGTCACTTTATCTGTAAAATGGGATTGTTTTAGAGAAAGGCAAGCCACTCCAGGATCTTTGCCAAGAAAATTGCATGGATTTTGTCTATGGGGTCATGTAGAGTCAAAAATAACTGAATGAACAATAACATAGCTAAGGCAAAATCAGGAAACAGGTTTATAGATTTAGAGCTAAAAGGAATAACAGAGAGCTTCTCATAATAATACAGATAACAGAATACATGGAAGTATTGTAAGTAAGAAGTTTAAGAAAAGGGAAGGTTATGAGGGGGAATGTCAAACATTTTATATTTTATCCTGGAGGGGATGGGAACCACTAGGTCTATTGAATAGTAGGATGATGTAATTAGACCTACTTTTATTTAAGGATGTCAGTTTTGAATCAAGGATATCCTAGTCTATTAACAACAAAAAGTACTGCAGCTACATGATTCATGGTAGGACAAACTTTCCTGAAATCTAATATTCCCAATAATAAGCCCAAGTTATGAGCTACAAGTTATTGTTTGGAGTGGAGAGAGAATAACAAGGTAACTGATAATTAAACTATGGCCAAGGATAGTTAAGCAGACCGATTCTTAACAGAAGTCCAAGGAGAGGAAAGTAATTGCTAGCTTAGAGTTTCAAGAAATGTTTCATGCATTAGGTGGCATTTAAATAAGGCTTATAGGAAGAATAAAAACACAATTGGTGAAGAGAAGGTTAGAGAAAATTTCCAGAATGAGTAAAAGCAAAGGCACAAAAGTAGAGAATATAAGGGATGTTCACATATAGTCTATAGAAGGGATTGGAATAAAACTCATAATTAAATCACTTCTCAGCCTTCTTTTCAATCTAAGCAATTCTTTCTGAGTGTCTCTGTCTCTCTCTGTGTCTCTCTGTGTGTCTCTCTCTGTGTCTCTCTGTCTCTCTTTGTCTCTCTGTGTGTCTCTCTGTCACTTTTTTTCCTTATCCTTACTTCTTATAAACTCTTTCTAAATCTTAAATAAGCGAACTCTGGGACCTGAAGGGAAAAGAAAGCAATTATTTACCTAGTCCTTACTATGGGCAAACAGCATGTGTAAAAATACAATTTGAAGTTATGTTTTCAAATTCTGGCTCAGCCACTCACTAGCTATGTGACTGACCTTAGGCAAGTAACTGAGTTGCTCTAGAGTCTGTTTCTTCATGGGTAAAATTGAGATAATGGTATTTCCCCTATGCACTTCACATTGTCTTCTTAAAGGATCAACCAAATTAATGTAATGGCCATATAAATGTATGTTATCATTGTGTTTGTAATCGTTATTGTTATTGTTTTTATTAAGAAGACAGTTATCATAGAAATATATTATTTTGTCTTTTTTTTCTTCCCAGCAGTATCTCAGAATGTCTTTAAGACAAAACACAAGATCTAAAGTCTGAGAGGTATTAAATAGTTTGTTGCTCTGGGGCAAGGATCAGAGAAGCAAGCAGGTTTTCATGTTTAGCCCACCTAATATGTCCAGAATTCAAACACTCATGGGCACTAGAGAGCAAGAACTCAGGGAAAGAATCTGAACAACAGGAGGTGGAAATCTTTTGCCTCAAAAAATTTTCAAATATTTTATGTTTTTAAGCAGTAGCCAATACCCAAGCATGGATAGTTTAAAATATGAAGGAACAAGTAAAAACAACTGGCCAGAATGGAAAGAGTACAGGTATAGGATAAAGACATATAATTCCTAATGTTGTTAAATTCTGATATTCAAATACAGTACAAAGCATAGTTCTACAATCATTTGATAAATTGAAGTACTATGGAGCACTGATTAATCAATAAGCACTTATTAAGCATTTACTATGTATGATACTAAAATAATAAATTCTGGGAATACAAAAAATGCAAAAACAATCTTTCAAAGAGATTACATCCTAGTAAGAAGACACCATTTTTAAAAACATATATTTGATATATATAGTGTAGACAGAAGGCAATCTTAGAAGGGGCTCTAGTAAATGTAGTTCCTAGGAAAAATTTTCAGAAGAAAGTAGCATTTGAGCACATTCTTGAAGTAAGCTAGAGATTTATTCTAAGAGGCAGAAGTTAGGAGAGACATATTTATATATATGTATATATATACATATATACATACATACATACATAGGAGAACAGCCAGTGCAAAGGAACTGAGATGGAAAATGGAAGGTCCTATATGAGGAATAGCAAAGAGGCCAGTACAGTTTACCTATCCTATAGAGAATGTAAAAAGGAGTAAAATGTAAGAAGACTATAATGGTCTAGATAACTCATATCAAAACAATATACTCTGAAATTGGAATAATCTAGTCAGTCTATCCCATTTTATATTTTAGATTTTTAATTTGAGAGCTTATAGGAAATAGCGTTAGTAAAGATTTTAAAGCTAACATTCAGGAGTATGTCTTTTTAAGACAAGATACATTTGGTTCAATTCAATAAATATTTATAATGCACCTGAATATAAGATAATTTGAAGATTGGAAGCATGAACTAGGATCAAGTAAAAAGGCAGCACCTTAGCCAAGAACTAAAGGAAGCAAAAGATAGTGAGAGAGTTGAGAAGGGAGTGCATTTCAATCATGCCTATGAAAAGGTGTGAAGACAGGGGATACAACACTGGATTTGGGGAAGAGCTTGGATGGTATGCTAGTTTTGAGAGATATCAAAATAGATTGGATAAAACTTGCAAACTCATTGCTATGGGACTGGGATTTAAGAGAGTAAAAAGTTGAAGAAAACTATTTGAATTTTGGTGACTGAAAAAATGGTGGTACTCTCAACAAAAATAACAAAGTTAGAATAAAGGATAGATTGGATAGAGGAGATGATAATAAGTTCCATTTTAGTTTTGTTGAATTTGAATTGTGTATAAGAAATACATATAGAGATATTTAAGAGAGTGGATGATGGGGACTGAGAAAAAGATATATAGAACTCTGTGTGTGTGTGTGTGTGTGTGTGTATGCAGATGATTTTCTCTTTCTCTCTCTGTATATATAGATACATATATATGTGATGGAGAATTCTCCATCATATATGTATACATATATATGTATATATGTATATATATATATATATATATATATATATATACAGAGAAAGAGAAAGTCATCTGTAGAGAAACTGAAACTATAGGAGCTGCTGCGGTCTCCATAGAAAATATATGGAATATTTAACATATATTGAATTGCTTACCATCTAGGGAAGGGGGGTGGGGGAAAGGAGGAGAAAATCTGAAATATAAGGCTATTCAAGGGTCAGTGTTGTCAAATTATTCATGCATATGTTTTGAAAATAAAAATGAAAAGAAAATAGGAAAAAAAGTGGCAGTGAAGCATGTCAATAAAAAACTTTATCACTTTATTATTCCCCTCCCAAAAAAGAAAATATATGGAGAGATATACTCTCTCCCCAAAAAATGCTTAAGACAGAACTCTAGGGGAAAATCAAGGTTGGCAATCACAATAAGATGATGATACATTAAGGCAGGCTGAGAAAAAGCAGTCAGTCAGGTAGGAGAAGAATCAAGAAAGACATTTATCATAATAGGGAAAGATATTGGAGGATAACATTTTCAAGTATCAAAAGCTGCAAAGAAGTTAAATAAAATGAGGTATGAGAAAAATACCTGAGAAAAATTAAGTTAGGGAGAAATTGGTAAAGACTATAGTTTCAAACAAGTGATGATTTTGGACACACATTCCAGGGAGTTAAGAAGTAAGAGGGAGGTGAGGAATTGGTAGCAAGAAGTTCAACCTACATTATCTAGAGATTTGCCTTTGAAAAGAACAGCTATAGGAATAATATCTTGATTTGATGAAAGAGTCAAGTTAAACCTTTATTTTTTTTTTAATATGGAAGTCTTGGGCTTGTTTGTAGTCAGTTGAGAAGGAGACAGGATGATGAAATCAAAGGCATAAGGAATAGGGTTGATCTTGAAAAGGAGATCTCCCTCTTCCTCAAAGCTAAGAATGAAGAATAAGAGAGAGCCCAACACAGAAGTATCTATTTCCCTAGTAAAGGTAGGAATCAAGGTCATCTGTAAAGAAAGAGAAAGATTAAAGTGTTATGTGGGAAGACAAAGGAAAACATTTTGAATGACTTTAAGGAGCCTAATAAAGATGCAACAGTGAGGGACCAGTTGAAATTAGATAACATGAATATGTTGCTGCCCATTCCTGACAAAATTCAGCACACCACACCATAACATATGCTGTTATACAATATAACTCCTCTTTGAATTTGCTGTCATTTATCTCTGACAGCTTTCCTAAATCAAGTGAAAAGATATCTCCTTTTTTATTAAATTGATTAAAATGAACCCCAGACTACATTTTGATCTTGGAGCTATCTAGGATTTTACTGGGCATTCCAAGTTAATTTTTTTTTCAATCAGTATTGAGTGCTTGTGCAGGGCACCTATTTTTCAAGAAGGAACAAGAGAAAGGTTAGAGTCAGGGCAAGTGAGTCAAGAAGGATGAACTGCCTTTAAGAAAATATGTATGAAATCTGCTCACTGAAAAAGTCCATCTTTTTAACCCCAGTATCTTCCATTGATGTTAACAGGCTATGATTCATAGAATACTACACACAGTGTCTAAGAAATTTAAGCTAACGTTCCCCTAAAGAACAATAAAAGGTCCTTGGAGAATATAAACAATCCACTATACATTATATACATGTAAGATCAATGGCATAATGTCATGCCATATGGCTAGAAAAAGAAATGGCCCAATCATATAGTAAGAGCGATGGATAACTAATGGACAACTCACAGGTTTCAGTGGTATTCCTGCAACATCAAGAGATCTAAAGAAGGACCCAGTAAACTTGAATGGATCCCAATGGTCAATTTGTGGAAAAACATGGACAAATATATGTCTGAGTTGGCAGGCATGATCAGTCTATATCATTGGTGGAAGTACCTACCTAGGGAAATCACAGATCCATAAAGGCATGAATAGTCAGAGTATATAGTCTTTTTAGGGTTCACTGTGCACATTCAACCTTAAAACATTATGACAAGATATAAATAATTTAAAAGTTAATAGAGAACCTATCTCACTAGCTATTTATCTGTCTCTAATTTGTGATTTTATTAAGATTATCTATCCTTTACTTTACATATTTTATAAGAAAAAATGAACCAGATAGAAACAAATGGGTTATCTTCCCAAGAAATCTGCATTTGAAGTCAAATTTGATAGTTCAATCAAGTGACATCTTCATTCCTGCCTATGGAAGGACTCAAACTTCCTTTAAATGAAAACTTGTTGGCTATAAGTTCTCTTTGCCTCTGCCTTGGGATTCCTGAATTCCTATCCAAACTTAGAATAGTTTGGGAAATTTACTGGTGTGAAAAAGCAATACAGATAGCTCTTCTCTTCCAAGTTCAGTTTCACTTCTTTATAGAGGGAAAAAAAAACATCAAGATTCATTATTGCTAAAAAATAAAAATAAAAAATAATACTCAACATTTAAAAAATGAATTATAATATTCAATTTATGTCTCATATCTATATATACATGTGAGAATGTCAATAAAGGTCAATGTATCTAGAAATATGTTTAGTATGATATATTATATTTTACATTTTTTTAAAATCTACACATTCTTCTTTTCACTTTTAAAGTTTGATTTTTAAAAACAGCTCTTTGATGTGGAAGACCAAAAGAAAGTTCTGGGATGAACATTTGATTATTCTTCTCTGATTCTACCCTGTTGGGTATCCTTTATAAGAAAAGAAAGAGAAAAATGAAAATCTGATTTTTTTTTTTACAATAAGACTGAAAAATATTTTTCTCTCTAATTGCATCCCCAGTTACCCTTCATGGATTCATAGGAATTAGTGGTGGGAGAGACATAGCTCAATTGGCTTCTCAGAGATGGGCTCCTCTGAGCCTCATTACTAGCTTGGTAAGAAGGCAGATATGGGCAGATGCCCTTTCTGGTTTCCCCTTTCTCTGCCCAGTGGAGTCCTTCACATATGCAGAGGTCAGCCTATTTTTTCCCTCTTGTGCTGAGTGAGTCTCTACCTTTTACTTCTTGGCCTAGTTAAGTAAAATCATATTAGCCCTAATAAACAGGCATAAGATGTTTATAACTTTAGCCCACAAACTGTTTGTTCACTACTTTCCTATGCATGGATATGGTGTCTGTCCTTTTCATTACACCTGAAAACTTCCTATGGAGAAAAGTAGAGAGGTAGCAAGATGTCACAGAACCAAAAGTCAAGAAAACCTAAATTCAAACCAGCCTCATATATTTACTAGCCACAAAACTGTGAGCAAATTTTCTAACCTGAATCTGCCTCAGTTTTCCCATCCATAAAGTAAAGATAATAATATCACCTATTTTCTAGGAATCTGGAATACTGCCTTGTCATGGTGAAGGACCAGCATAACTTAACGAAGCTGTAAATTATGCTGTACTGGGTTAACCAAGGCAGGTCTCAGTAGAAAATTCTGACAAAAGGAGATCTACTAGAGAAGGAAATGGAAAAACCACTGCACCATCTTTGCCAGAAAACCCCATGAAGAGTACCAGAAGATGAGCCCCTTAGGTCAGAATTAGGTCAGCATTATTCAATATGCTACTGGAGAATGGTGGACAACCCTAAGTAGCTACAGTACTAATGAAGTGGTTGGATCAAAGCTGAAAGAAAAGTGTCAAAGCTGATGAAAAATAGGAACGCCTAATGCTGTAAAGATCAATATTGCATAGTAATCTAGAATGTAAGATCTAGGAACTAAGGTAAGTGACGCGGTCAAACAGGAAATGCAAAAATTAAACATCAACATCTTGGGTATCAGTGAACTTAAATGAACAGGAATGGATGAATTTAATTCAGATGATATTGCTGTTGGCAAGAATCCCTTAAAAGAAATGAAGTAGTTCTCATAATCAATAAAAGGGTGAGAAGAGCATTTCTGAAGTATAATTTCAAAAATGACTAAATGATTTCTGTTGTAATCCAAGGCAAACAATTCAACATCACAGTAATACAAGACTATGCTCTAATCACTATTGCCAAAGAGAATAACATTAACAGTTCTATGAAGACCTAAAACATCTTCTAGAAATGACACACACAAAAAGTCACATTCATCATAGAGGATTGGAATACTAAATGAGGAAACAAATAATAATTGGAATGGCCAGTAAGTTTGGCCATGAAGTACAAAATAAAGCAGGACAGACATTCTCAGGGTTTTGTCAGGATAATTCACTGGTCATAGCGAACACTGTTTTATAATAATCATAAAAGACAATTCTACACATGAACATCACAAAATAATTTATATTGAAATCAGATTGATTATATACTTTACAGTCAAAGGTAGGGAAGTTCAATATGGTCAGTTAAGACTATTTCTGGGGCTCAGATATTAATAATATAATAATCTTCTTAGTGGGTAAGGGAAAGATTCTCAAATGGATACAGAATTCAAGGGAATAGCCATGAAAAATAAGGTTTTACCAGCTAAGCCCAGAGAAAGAACTTTGGGAGATGACTAAAAACCATTACATTGAATTCTCAATCCCTATATTTATGCCCACCTGCATTTTTGATTTCCTACACAAGCTAATTGTACAATATTTCAGAGTCTGATTCTTTTTTGTACAGCAAAATTATGGTTTGGTCATGTATACTTATTGTGTATCTAATTTATATTTTAATATATTTAACATCTACTGGCCATCCTGCCATCTGGGGGAGGCGGTGGGGGGTAAGAGGTGAAAAATTGGAACAAGAGGTTTGGCAGCTGTTAATGCTGTAAAGTTACCCATACATATAACCTGTAAATAAAAGGCTATTAAATTAAAAAAGAAGAAAAATTAGGTTTTATAAAATGAGCAATGCAAAGAAATGGAAGAAAACAACAGAAAAGGAAATATGAGATCTCTTCAACAAAATTAAATACATCAAGGAAAAGTTTCATGTAAAAATGGTCATGATAAAAGATAAAAATGGTAGGGACTTACAAAGAGGGGGCAATAGTACACAAAAGAACTATACAAGATTTTAACATCACCAATAACTACAGTACTGTGGTTTCTGATTTAAGGCCAAACATGCTGGAGGATAAACTCAAGTGGGTCTTAGGAAGTGCCAACAGTAAGGCTAATGGAGGTGATGAAATTCTAGCTGAACTATTTAAAATCCTGAAAGATGATGCTGTTAAATTCTTGCACTCATTATGTCAGCAAACTTGGAAAACTCAACAGTAGCTACTGGATTGGAAAAGTTCAGTTAATGCTCCAATACTATAGAAGGGCAATACCAAGGAATGTTCAAATTATCAAACAATTGTGGTCATTTCATATGCCAGCAAGATTATGCTTAAGATTCTGCGATTTAGGTTTCCGCAATTTATGAACTAAGAATTACCAAAAGACAGGCTAGTTTTCAAAGAGACAGAGGAACCAGAAGCCAAGTTACCAATATTCCCTGGATTATGGAGAAATCAAGGGAGTTCTGTGGAGGGGGGGGCAGGGGAGGGGGAGGAGAATCTACCGCAGCTAAATTGACCATATTAAAGCCTTTGACTGTGGATCACAACAAAATGTGGCAAGCCCTTAAAGTGATAAGAGTATCAGATCATCTTATTTGTCTCTTGAAGAACCTGTATACAGGCCAAGAAGCCTGTAATTAGAAGGAAAAATGGAGCAAATGAGTGTTTTAAGATTGAAAAAAGAGTACAACAAGGCTGTATATTGTCACTTTATTTGCTTAACATCATGTGAAATGTCAGGCTGAATGAATCAAAGGACAGAATTAAAGGTGCCAGGAGAAATGTCAAACAATCTCAAATATGCACATGACACTGCGCTAATGGCAGAAAGTAAAAAAGAATTAAAAAATCTCTTGATGAGGGTGAAAGAGAAGAGTACAAGTGAAGGTTAACATCAAAAAGCCACTAAGAATTTGATAACTGATGCTTTCACTTCCTGGCAACTAGAGAAAGAAGAAATGGAAACATTAACCCATTTTATGTTCTTAGGCTCAAAGATTATGGCAGAAGCAACTAAAGCCATGAAACTAAAAAACAAACAAATAAAATAACTACTTATTCCTTCAAAGGAAAACTATGGTATATCTGGACAGCATAGCAAAGACATCACTTTGCCAACAAAAGTCCATAGAGTCAAAACTAGTTTTTCTAGTAGCCATATACAGTTGTGAAAGTTGGACTATAAGAAATCTGAGTGCTGCAGAATTGGTTCTTTCAAACTGTGCTGCTGAAGAAAATTTTTGACAGTCCTTTAGACAGTAAGGAGATCAAATCAGTCAATACTTAAAGAAATTAATTCAGATTATTCATTAGAAGGTCAAATATTGATGTTTCAATACTTTGAACACATAATGAGAAGACAAAACTAACTGGAAAAGACCTTAATATTGGGGAAAAGTGAAGACAAAAGGAAAAAGAGGACAGCAGAGGATGAAATGGCTAGATAGTGTCATGGAAATAATGAACATGAACTTGGACATACTTCAGGAGATAGTGGAGGAAAGAAAGGCCTGGTGTGCTGTGGTCCATGGGATCACAAAGTTATACACAACTGAAAAACACCCATCCAAAGCAATAAGCAACACCGTCCAGGAGTGTTATGAGAATAAAGTAAAATAACATTTACACAGTGTTTTGCAGACAATATAAATGCTAGCTATTCTCACGGGGGGAAATGAATTTTGAACTTAATCCACTTCGTAATTTTTAAAAAGGAGCAATTAAAGGCTTATATGATATGATTTGAGAATTTAGGTATATATTTTTACATTTATTTTATTTATATTATTTTAGGCATGTATTGCTTTATTAATATCACATTACAGTCAATTCTAAAATCCACACTATAACAGATAAATTAGGAAGTGATTCTTTCCATTAAAAATTTTTCTTTAGGCTACTCCTGAAGTGGACTGTCATCATTTGCAAATCTTACAGTTGTACAAATACTTATTGTACAAATAACTCTAGGTCACATGGAAAATTCTGCCATCTATATATTGGGAAGACTGGTTCACTCAGTGAGGGGGGAATATGATATGGACATCATTACTTTCTACCACGATGAAGATAAAATTTCAAAAACAAACATTTTCTTCACTTTTGCTAAAGGATTCATCATGGTAGTCCTCTACCTAATGTGTTCCTCTTGTGTGTGTTTTTTTATTGAATTTCATTTATCAATTTTTGAGTAATGTTTTAGAATTCCAGTTATTTGATATCAAGCATACCAGCTTTCAAACTAGATAAATGTAAATATGTTAGCTCCCTTCCTCTGTCTTCTGATAAGTAGTATTCTCCTTGCCCCATTTGACTTTTCCTTTTACTTAACCTTGGTATAAATACATTTTTATTGAGGTTTGTCAATTCTACCTCTGCAATTCCCACATTCCTACCCCCACTCCCACTTCTATGCTCACCATTAATGATATGGCATGGATCCTCCTTATTAATTTCCTGGACTATTGCGATAACTGCCTAACCATTCTTTTCTTCTCTTGTTCCCCTATCCAGTCCATCTTTACTGGCACTGCCAGACTAATCTTCCTTATGTATAAATATAGTTATACCATTCCCAAGCTCAAAAATCTTCAGTGGCTCTTCATGGCTTACTGAGGAAAGTTCAAACCCTTTTGATTAGCACTCAAGGCCTTCCATGATTAAGCGCCAGCCTAGTTTTACAGATTCATCTTTCCAGTTCCTAGCATCCTGTCTTAAATGTAACAAATATATAGTGAATATTTGCTGTATTAAATTATTACTTTCCAGGACCACATGTTCTTTGTTTTAATAAAACTGGATGAACAGATACCACTTGAGTAGAGCTTTTCACTTCTAAATAATAAGATACTATGAATGAATTTACCAAATAAATCTGATAAACATCGTTTAAGGCTATTGAATATCTAATATCTAAAGTGAGGGAATCCTGAAAAATGGAGGGAAAGAATATTTAAAGGTATTGAAGAAAAATTACTTCAGTTCTGATGGGGGTCACTGAATGTAAAAATAAGTGAGAGGGCATCTCAAGGCTGAGAGATGCAGTAGAAAAAAATGCTGGCTCTAAAGTGAGAAGATCAAATTCTAGTTCTATTGTTTTGCTCCCTATATCAGTCCGTGAGTCAATAAAAATTTATTAAGTGTCCACTATGTGCCAGGAACTTTTTATTCCCAGTATGCTAAGCCCTGAGAATACAAAGACAAAAGTCAGTTTTTGATTTTGATGAGTTCACAGTCTAATCAAAGAGACAACATATAAACAATTATGTACAAAGCAGATATATTCAGGATAAATTGGAAATAATCAACAGGAGGGAAAACACTCTCATTAAGGGGATTGGGGAAAGATTTATTGCAGAAGGAGGGATTTTAGCTGGCACCTGAAGGAAGTCAGGGGAACCCAGGAGGAGGAGATAAAGAGGACATGACTGGCTTGGTATGGAGGCAGTCAGAGAAAATACCCAGGAGTCAGGAGACAGAATGTCTGGTTCAAGGTCAACATCACTGGATTGAAAAATATATGTGAAGGGCAAGGGGTAAGAAGATGGGGAAGGTCGGGTTATAAAGGACACTGAATACTAGAGGATTTTATATTTGATCTTGAAGAGGATAGGAAGTCATTGAAATTTAATGAATGGAGGTGGGATGGGGGGAGGAGGAAGATATAGTCAGAGCTATATTTTAGTAAGATCGCTTTGCTCCCTGAGTGGAAGACCCACGGGAGTGGGAAGACGCTTGCAGCAAGCAGCCCCACCCAAGCAGGCTGTTGCAATAGTCTAAGCATGAAGTTAGAAGGTTCTGCAGCAGGGAGGTGGCAGGTCAGAGAAGGGGAGCGCTAAATCTTACTCGATTACCTGCTTTTCCTCATCTTGTGCAAAATACACTGCGGGCTTCATGTCTTACCGCCAGATGGCAACACATCAGCACCGCCTTTGCATCAGGGCTAGACTGATACAGGGAGCAATGGATGCGACAGGGAGCAATGGATGCGGCAGGCAGCAGGCTGTTTACCACAGGAGCAGCTCGGGCTCTTATCTCCCACTCGAAATAACACTGCCCTTTTCTGTTGTTGTTATTCCCAACCAAACATCACATTAAAGTTATCTGTTCTTGCTTCTTAGCCCAAGAATAATAGTGGCTCTTGCCAGGTCTAGCTTTTGCGAAAACAAAGCACTCAACAATTTAAAACACAATTAAAAAATGAAATGCTGCCTTTTATTCCAAAGGGCTCTATCAGATTGTCCTTCAGGGAATGAGGAAATTCAGGGCAAACAGTGAAACAGCATCATTCCGAGGAGTCTGCTTAGGGCTGGCACTAAGCACAACAGAGACATACATTCATTTGTCCTGAGACTCCCCTTCTTGCAAGCTTACCCTTTCCCTCCCCAAACTCTAGCAATGCCCTTGCTTGTCTGACTCCATCAAGTGCTCCTTTATCCAAACCTCATCTTTAGGGGCACAAAGATATCAGTTATTTAATCATTTGTATACATTTTAAGCATATTTATTTTTGAAGAAGGAAAATATTTGCACTGCAATTCAGCTAGACAAACATTTATTAATCGTCTGCTATATGCTAAGCACTGAGCTTTTGGAGAGGCCATCCTTAGGAGCCTCTGGGGAGTGTAGTTCAATATTTCCCAGGTAGATCTCAAAATTACTTATTACACAAATTCAAAAAGAAAACTATAGGGCAGCTAGATGGTGCAGTGGATAGAGCACCAGTCCTGAAGTCAGGAGGATCTGAGTTCACATTTGGTCTCAGATACTTAACACTTCTTAGCTGTGTGACTCTGGGCTTAACCCCAACTGCCTCAGCAAAAAAGAAAGGGAAGGAAGGAAGGCCGGAAGGCAGGAAGGCAGGAAGGCAAGAAGGAAGGAAGGAAGGAAGGAAGGAAGGAAGGAAGGAAGGAAGGGAAAAGAGCTAGGATATAACTATCTAGGGACAATTAATTTTTAGAAAGAAAGAAAGAAAACAGAAAGGAAGAAAGGAAGGAAGAAAGAAAGAAAGAAAGAAAGAAAGAAAGAAAGAAAGAAAGAAGAAAGAAGGAAGGAAGGAAGGAAGGAAGGAAGGAAGGAAGGAAGGAAGGAAGAGAAAAGAGCTAGGATATAACTATCTAGGGACAATTAATTTTTAGAAAGAAAGAAAGAAAACAGAAAGGAAGGAAGGAAGGAAGGAAGGAAGGAAGGAAGGAAGGAAGAAAGAAAGAAAGAAAGAAAGAAAGAAAGAAAGAAAGAAAGAAAGAAAGAAAGAAAGAAAGAAAGAAGAAAGAAGGAAGGAAGGAAGGAAGGAAGGAAGGAAGGAAGGAAGGAAGGAAGAGAAAAGAGCTAGGATATAACTATCTAGGGACAATTAATTTTTAGAAAGAAAGAAAGAAAACAGAAAGGAAGAAAGGAAGGAAGAAAGAAAGAAAGAAAGAAAGAAAGAAAGAAAGAAAGAAAGAAAGAAAGAAAGAAAGAAGAAAAGGAAAGAAGGAAGGAAGGAAGGAAGGAAGGAAGGAAGGAAGGAAGGAAAAGAAAAGAGCTGGTATATAACTATCTAGGGGACAAGTAATTTTTTAGTTAAAGGAGATTCTTGGAGAAGGTCACACATCTACTAAATGGAAAAGTTGGGGTTCAGGTATAAATATATTGAATCTAAATCCAATGTTCTTTTCACAATATTGAAAAAGGAAATTTTCATAACTGTTAGGTTAAATAGTTTACATAACAGTCCAGTACTCTGTACTAGTTAGTGAAACAGTAGATAAAATACAATGTGCTATGCTAGGAGTCAGGAAATCTGAATTTGGATCCTAAATCCAGCTCTGCCTCAGTTTTCTTTGTATGTAAAATGAAATAGTTGGACCTTGGTCACCAAGGTGCTTTCTATGCCCAAATCTATGATACCATTATTTTCACAAGATTATGAAGAAGAAAGCACTTTATAAACCTCAAAATACTACTTTAAAATAAGTTGATCATAGTTTCAAAACAAAAAAAAAATTTCCTTTTGTTAAAAGTAAAAATTCTTTTCCATTTGGTTTCATATTTCATCCTCAAATCTTGAACTTGTTGCTGACTTGTCTTATACTTAAAATTTTCCTCCTATTTAAATGTTTCCAACTGACAATTATCTTTTCTCAGGATCTCAAAAACGAGGTAGTTATATTTCAACTAGAAGCCTTTTTTTTAACCTGACACAAGCAGATTTTCACAAGTGACACAACTAAGAGCAGATGTTGAGGCACTCAAACTTATTTTTCTTGTCCTCCCCCCCCCAAGATCTTAAAATGGGTTTTAAAAATGGTTTATTTAGTTTTTTTTAACCTCAATATGTTTTTCCTAACATTATTATCCTCTCTCAACAATACATAATGAAAAAAAATTTTAAACCTCCTGTTAGTTTACATCCCATCTGTTGGAGACTATATAAAATTACTATTATGCATATAAAATACCTACTAAACACAGAGAATATAAACTATAGTATAGCCAGCATCATGCTCTTAATATATATTATGTAGCATATATCTATATATAAAACATGATATATATGGTCATTTATTGTTATATTTATTTAGATAAATAATATAATAAATAGAATATGTATACATTATATTATATATATATATATATATATATATATATATATATTTAAACTCCCCTCTTCAGTATCTTGCTATCTTGATGATACTAACAACAAGATTTATCTCTTTGACTCATAATGATACTAACCTGGAGATAATTCCAAGGAAAAATGCAAAACAACATTTAAGTAAAGCTTGTGTCCAGCCCATATGAAAATAATAGGGGCCCCAAACTTCTGTGTAAGAATTCATGGTAATTATATATATCAAGTGGGACAGTATTTATTTCACTCCACAGAAAATACAAAGTGTCATAGTAGACAATAAATGGATATAGAAAAAAATATAAAGGACTCACAGTAGTTTCAACATTCTAATGAATCCTCTTTTTTAACCTCATGAAACTCTCCAAGACCTTGTACTTCCCATGAAAGAATTTTTTTTTCCCCTGAGACAATTGGGATTAAGTGACTTGCCCAGGATCATACAACTAGAAAGCGTTAAGTGTCTGAGGTCAGATTTGAACTCACGTCCTCCTGACTTCAGGGCTGGTGCTCTATCCACTGTACCACCTAGCTACCCCTAGAATACATTTTTTTAAAATACTAAATGACAGCTCTTCTGCCTTAAGTCCAGATCTCTTTAGCCATAGTTTTGAAGGCTATTTCATTATTCAAGAAATATGTGGGAAAGACTAATTTTTCTCCAAAATGATCCTGTAATGTAGACAGTTATGTGAGAAGTCCTATTCTTTCTTTAGAAATCCCATTACCTAAATTCTTGAACTTCAGACTTCTTAAATTTAGCAATTCCCACTGTACCCCCTTCAGTAATGCTTTAGAAATATGCTTTTCAAACAAGAAAGCTATATCAAGCTGCTTAGAAAGTCAAAAGAAGTAGGAGTTACATTGTCTGCTACCATCTCTTAGATTGAGAAGGTTGACTCTTAGGAACTCTGGTTTTGGACCTATGCACAGAAACCTATAGATAAACATATGTAACTCTTATGTGCCACTCCCTAGTAAAATATTTGCAGCTGTTAAGGGGAAGAAAGAGTGCAGATTTAAATCTCTCTTCTTCACCTTTAGGACCCAGATTCAGGCTGGAATAACTGCTGAATAAAGAAAGAGGGTAGTGTGAAAGAAGTGAAGCTGGTCCACTGATTCCTTTATAGAGACTACATATAGAGTAAAACTGATTCCTCCAACAAGATTCAGCTCTTGAATTCTAGTCAGCTAATCACCTTGAAAGCAGTTGCAACCATTGAACACCAGGACTTGTCTATGTCCTCTAAACAAGAAATCAATGTACACATGTATATTCTGCAGAGGAACCATTCCCTAAAAGGTTCAACAAAATTCCATATCCATAAACTCATTGGTTTGATTAGGGTACTAATCTCATTGATCAGACTCCCCTGTTCAATTCACCTCACTCATATGTCATTATTTGATAAGTAAGATATGCTCATAGGCAAAATATCCAGTCCAAGCACTCTGTAGCATCTTTAACATTTTGTTTAAGGGATCCAGTATTTGTGAGAGTGGTGATAATGTTCTACATGAAAGATATAATTCCTCATTCTTCTAGACATTAACAAATAGCACAAGTAGTTGACATCTAATGGCAATTTCCTACTTTAACATAAGGGAATATGTTCCCTTTGGGAAATTCACCATTTCACTCTCATGGCCAGGACAGCTAATAAGTTGCATTACATCTCAATTGTCTTAGAGAATCAACTTTAAAGAGAGTAGGAGATTAGGGCTTTATTGTTTTGTTCTTTTATACATTGGCTAGCACACTAGAATAAATATTCCATGAATGATTAAATATTCCTTTGGAAATAGACTAGTTCTTCTCATAATAAACTTCAACTATTCCTCCCCCCCATCCCTTTCAGGTTTCCCCCACTTGGTACTTAATTTGAATGCATCTGTTTATCTATATACATTTTCTAATTAGAGTATAAGCTCTTTGAGAGTAGGCCATGACTAATTTTTTTTTTCTTTTTATCTCTGTTGCCTAGTACAATGCTTGGCACAAGGCAAGCACTTAATAAAATCTTGTTGAATTGAATTGTTGAAATACATTATTCCTTAGTCTCAACTTCAAGTATTGATTAATGTGTATTGAATGGCAGAAATACTCCAGTTAATATTTTCATCCATGTATATATCAATCCCCCAGTCTACTATACCCTGCTGCTAACACTATATTTAATTGTTAACATCTGGGCCAAATATAGGGCATGTTGGGCCACCTGCCCTCTGCTTTCTAGTCACTCCATACAGATTATGTTTCAGTTAATGTTAAAAATGATCTTGTTCATCTGGAAACATTCATAAAGGAAAGTTAGGCAAATAAATCTCCTGATCACATCCTGCAGCTATTTGATTCTAGTGTTTTCTAGTATTTTTTTTTATAGTGCCCAGCACAGTACCATGTGAAAGAGGTAATTTAGGTTATATTTTCATGAACAAAGAGAAATGAAGAGCTGAATCTTTTATTGTGATATATCAAGGCCCAAAGGCTGATGTATGTTACTTGGAGGGGAGGGACATAATGAGAGTAGTGGGAGATTGAGAGCCTGAGTTATATTAGTTAGCAGTATACATTTATCCAACTATATGAAAAATCACATACCTCTCCACCCTGTTCTTTACTAAATAATAAGGCCAAACATGAGTAGTGGCTCAGATGGAGGTAAACTGCCCAATAATTTCTCAGATCTTGGGCAGTGAGTTTTATCATTGCTTCTAACTGAAATAATTATACTGAATCAAACAATTGTTAGTTGTTGAATGGCTAGACTCTTGAACAGAATGATATCCTAGTCAATTTATTCCCATCAAAGATTGTTTCTATAACAAATGATAAATTGTCTGTTTCTTCTTCCTCCATTTTCTATTTGGTAAAAATATATGCATAAGGATGGGTGAAGCCTGAAAAATAACATGATCAAGGAGAAAGAGAAGAAGGGTGTTGTTAATAAGAAAGAGAGGTCAAGTTAAGAAGAATTAAGGTGCCTTTTGCCTTTGAATTATAGTGAAAGATGTCAATAAAGGATTACAAAACTCTGTGGAGACCTGCTAGCCTCATATGAGAAAGTGGTGGACTGTGTGCATGAAAGGTGAGAGTGAGGAACAGGGGAGGGGGTTCATAATCATCAACTGCTTTGAGTGATATGAAACCAGAGGCTAGAAAGAACCTTTCTAAAGGTCAGAAGAAAGGTCTCCACAGAGGGATGGAAAAATTCAATAAAAAGAATAGATTTGGATTCAGAAGGCCTGGTATCAAATCCAAGCATAGCCACTAACTACCTGTGTGACCTTAAGAAAATGATTTTACATTTTAGCTCAATTTCTTCAACTGTAAAATAAGGCTTTTGGATTGAATTCCTTCTAATATCCTTTCTCCTTCTAAATCTGTTCTCAGAATGATAGGTGATGATTAATTGTACTACTAGGAATGAAAGCTGCTCCAACCAAAAATTTGTTTTATTTCTTTCTTTTTAATAGCTTTGAGTTCTATCACATTCTAGTTTATAATCTGAGATTAGAGTACTGAGACTCATGAGGAAAAAAGGAAAAAATGTAACACGTATATAATGTTTCAGATTATCCTAAGTAAGAACTATGAGCCAAGAGAATAAAGAAATCCTTTCAAAAATACCACATGTGCCACATGTCTGTGTTAAATGTATTACACATCTCCAACATGTCATATACTTATTTTAATACTTGGATAGATCTATAATTTCCTCAATGTGAATAACTATTCCATTGTTATGATCACAGTTAATGGACATCTACTATGTGCTACACATTAGGTATATAAAGACAAAAATGAAATAGTTAGTACCTGCCCTCAAGGAGCTCACAGTATCATTTACAAACCCATCCATGATTTTCATTTCTTTGTGATTTCTATTCTATTTTAACACAAATTTCTACAAAAGGCTGTACCAAAAATGTAGGATACTTCTTAAGTGTTTTAAAATTTTATGGATATCAGTGCAGCACTAAGGTTATTTTTCACTCTCACTATCTGTTTGACACGCCTGCTCCTTTTCCCAAAAACACATTACCTTGATGATTTATTTTATGCCACTTTCAGCATATCAGTCATTCTCCTAGAAAAGCAGTACTAGATTTTCTGCATTAAATCCCTTATTCTAATGTCATATCATAGCAAGGAGATAAACCCAGATTCTTGAAAGTTATGCCAGCAGAGGGCAAATTTTGATAGGTTCTAAGAGCCTTTGAGTAAACTTCCAATAATAAAAATACATCTACTTCCTAAAGACCAGATTATCTAAATTTGAAGAAAGTCATCCCCACCAAATTATTCACCACTGTATCTCTGATAATTAATGGCTATCCCAGTCAAAGATTTCCTCAGCTGAAAAGAAGGCATTTAGATTAGATTATTTCTCATATCCTTTCCACCACTAAATCTATGATCATTCTCAGAATGATAGGTGAGGATTTACTATATTACTGGGAATGAATGGCTTCTCTAGCCAAAGATTTGTTTTATTTCTTTCTTTTTAATAACATTGTATTGTGTCATATTATAACTTGTAATCAGAGAATTAGAGTATTGTGGTGTTCTAAATTAATCACTAAGAATTCTTTGAAACAAGAAATATAGAAAATAGTATTCAATTTTCTTCATTCCCCTTCCATATCTAAAGCAGTAAAGTAGTAGATTATAGTATTTCATTCTTCATTCTTGAAGAGGACCATGAAATCAGGGAGGTGATGTCATGATATACAAGTGAGTTGGATTTAAATGAGGGAGGGCTGTGCAAGGTCACCTGCCTCACTTTCCCCTCCAGAGCTATCTAGGTCCAGTGGCCAGATATAGATCAGCACAACTGAAAATGGTCCTGGGGTTGAAGAATGAAGCAGCTTTTATATTATCTACAAATATCAATACAAGTTTTGTTGTAAAATTGCTAAATTTGAGATCCTTGCCTGACTAATGAATTAGCTTTAATTTATAATAGAGAAGAAAGCACTTAATTTAAAGCTAGAGAATTTTTCTTGTTCACTTGCTTCAGTTGTGTCCAGTTAGACCCCATTTGGGAGCTCTTTGCTATTCCATTTGGGCTTTTCTTTGCAAAGATCCTAGAATAGTGTACCATTTCTTTCTCTAACTCACTTTACAGCTGAAATAACTGAAATCTATAGGTTAAGTGACTTGTCCAGGGCCACACAACTAGTAAGCAAATGAGGTCTGATTTGAACTAAGGAAAATGAATCTTCCTGACCAGTCATATAGATAGCAATATAGAGATATATAGATATAGATTAGACATATAATAGGTATATATATACATATAATTAGAGAAAGAAATTAGAAATAGATATAGATTAGAGAGAGAAATAAGTATATATGTATATATATATATATATATATATATATATTAAAGAGAGAAAGATAAGTATCAGTATAGATATAGGTAGCAAGAAAGATAGCACTAGAGATTAAATGTAGATATAGTATGTATATATAGATATAGTGTGTGTGTATATATATACATATATATATATATATGTGTGTGTGTGTATAGACAGATAGATATTCAAATCCTTTCTCTACTATTTGCTACCTCTGCAAAAACAGAAATAATAAATCATTTACTAGAAGGAGTATGACATAGGAAATTGGAAGTTAGTGAGCCTGGACTCAAGAAGACCTCATTCAAATCCTGCCTCTAACACTTACTTTGTGACTCTGGACAAGTCACATTTCTATGGACTTCAATTTTGTCACATGTAAAATAAGAATTAAACAAAATGACTTCAGAACCCTCCAAGGAACAAACTCTCTAATTGACCAACATTTAAACATTCAAATGGATCAAATAGAAACCAATAATTCCACAATACAATAGAAAACATTATTTAAAAATCAAAAGACTAAAAAATAGAAAAAAATCTATAGTATCTAACTCATAACAAAAAAACAGCTAACCTTGAAAGTCAATTAAGGAGGGGGAAAAATTAAGATTTATTAGATTATCTGAAAATCATTAAAAAAAAAAAAAAGCCTAAATATCTTACTTAAGAAATCTAAAAAGCAGCTAGCTGGTGCAGTGGACAGAGCATCAGCCCTGGAGTAAAAAGGCTGAGTTCAAATCTGGCTTTGGACATTTAATATTAACTGTATAATCCAGGACAAATAACCCAACTATTTTGCAAAAAAAAAAAAAAAAAAAAAGAAAGAAAGAAAGAAAAGAAATCTTAAAGGAAAACTGCCCAGATCTTTTAGAACTAGAGGAAGGGGTAAAGAAATAAAAAGAATTCACTGGTCATCTCCTGAAACTTCACATTAAAAACTCTTAGAAACATCATAGTCAAAATCCAGAGTTTCCAAGTAGGAAAAAAAATACTGTAAGCAGTCCTAAAAAAAAAAATTTCAAGCACCAAGAAAGTCAGGATTACACATGATTCAGCAGTCATCACTAAAAAGAAGCAGAGGACTTGATATGCAATATTTCAGAAGGCCAAATATTTATATGGTCTTATTATCAAGAATAGCTTGTACCAAAAAAAAAAAAAATATATATATATATATAAAATACTACAGAGAGGAAATGTATCTTAATAAAATAGAGGACTTCCGAGCATTCCTGATGAAAAACCCAGAGTTGTTAAGAAACTTTGAAATTCAAACAAATGAGTGAAAAGAAATATAAAAAAATGTGTCCTGACCTTTGTATATGTTTACTTTATTAGAAGGTAAATATAAATGAATAATATTAAAGGACAAACTATTTATATTCAAATATGGGAAGATATTAAATCTGGGCCTTTGAAAACCTGACATCAGCAGAAGCTGCATGGGGAGTAGTCAGACAAGACCTGAGAGTGATTCTGTTATTTCTTGACAATCTTTACAAAAGAAAAGAGAGTGAAAGAGGACTTCAATAGAAGAGGAGAAGACAAAGGAAAATTAGGAGAAATTATTTCAAAATCAGGTCAAGTACAGAAATATATATCACTCAGTAGGGATAGAGGATAAGGGGAGAGAAGTAATTCGAGGGAGGGTAGATTAACGGAAAGATTTACAACTCAGAAGTGGCAAAGGATAACAATCTATAGGTAGAATGGTGTTTCTTTAGGATACTGGTGAGGTCATCTAGGATAAAGTTATGTCTTCCACATCACAGCTTTCCCCATCTGGGTCAGCATAAGAAATTAAATGGAGATATTTACTGAGTTTTGTGGAAGCCACAGACAACACTTGAAGGCCAGCAGACAATTCAACGCCTATGATAAAATATTTAACCCGGTTTTACAGTAAGGTATTATAAAAACCCCATCAAAGAAAGAGGGGAAAAAATCAGATTTCTCTATACGAATAGAAGGCCAAAAAACTTTACACTGGTTTTCCAGATCACAGAGGCACTGTGTCTCTAACCCTTATGATGTGGAATGTTCAATCACAATGGTGATTGAATAATAACAGACAGGAAGCCTATACTACATTAGTGCTCATGGGAACATCCAGAAACCTAAAGAAAAACTGGCATAGCTTGTGGAGGAATAATGGAAAAATAGGAGCAAAAGCTACACAGGATGAAAAAACATGAATGGGTTACAATATTTGGAAAGAATACTCACACTGATAAAGTCACAGATCCCTTGAAGTATTTAAATATCTTTTACCCTATTTATTGAATGTGTTTATTTTTATTCAGGAATTCACAAAAATAAACTATTTTCATATACAAAACAGAACTGAAAGAGGATTATGTGAAACCGTGAATCTCAATTACATGTAGCTTATTTTTTATGTTTATAATAAATTCAACATGTTTCTTTCAAAGAAACATGCATACAAGAAAATATTGAAAATAAACTGTACTCTACTTATGCCCACTAGGTATCTCTCTGTTGCTCTTTGAATCATCTAATATTTTGTGCCTTTGCAGTCCATATAACAGTAATAAATATTTATGTTTAGATGTTATTTTAAAGTTTACAAAACATCCTCATCATAACTACCTGTACTGTCACCATTTTAATTTTATAACTCAGGAAATCAAATGTTAGGGAATTTAAATGATCAGTAATCACTTAAAAACACACAAGCAGTCAGTGTAGCAGGGCCTGCACAAAGTATTGAGGATACAAACAGAGAAGTAAAATAGTCCCTACTCTGAAGAAGATTGCTTTTTAGGAAAAGTTTCATGTAGGAGATGAGGAAATAATGTGCTAAGAGAACCAAAAGATTATGAAGAATAGTCTGTGACAACAGTTTAGTGGTGGGAAAGAGAATATTGAGTGTGAAAAAGACTGACTAAAATCAAGACTGTCTACAATCAGATGTATAATCAAGCTAGAAAGGTAACTTGTAACAAGGTTGTGAAGGGCTTTAAATGCAAAAGAGAGGAGTAATAGGTAAGTAACAGGAAGCTGGTGACCTTTATTAAGCAGAGGAATGATGTAGTTAAACCTGGGCTTTAGGAATAACACTTTGGCAGCTACACAGAGGATAGATTAAAGAGAGAAGGGATGTGATGCCAGGAGTCCAATTAGGAGGCTACTGTAATAGTCGAGGTGAGAGGTGATGAAGGCCTGAACAAGGGTAGTGGATGTGTGAGTGGAACAAAGGTAATGGTAGTGGAACTCGTTTTAAAGGCAAAATTGACATGAATTAGCAGCTGATTTATATATACAGCAAGGAAGCATGAATAGTAGCAGATGATTATGATGTTATGAACCAAGATAATTAAAAATATAATAGTTCCATTTAAAGAAATAAAGAATTTTAGGAGAGGAGTGAGTTTTGGGAGAAATACACTGAATTGTGTTTTGATCATGCTAAATTTGAGGTGTCTATAGGACATCCCATTCAAAAAGTCCAGTAAACTATTGATCAAACAGTTAGTGAGTGAAATAATGATGGTTATCCACCAAAGGAGATTGAGAAGAAATGAAGATAGAGCAGGAAGATAGGTGAAGAACTAGGAGAGAGCAGTGACATAAAAATCCATAGAGAAAGTAGATAGGAGAAAACAATGTCAAATGTTGCAGATTGTCAAGAAAGATGAAAATTGAGAATGGGTTATTGACTTTAGCAAATAAGAGATCACTGATAACTTTGGAAAGAGTAATTTCAGTTTAGTAAGGAGGTCAGACACTTGATTGAAAGAAGTTGAAAAATAAGTGACAGTAGAGAAAGTAGAGGTCACAGCTGTAGTCATACAATCACAGAATGTCAGAGATGTAAGCGATCTCAAAGGTCATATAGTCCAAAATTACAGTGTAAATCCATCAGGTTAGAATTATGCATTCAGAATAACTTTTACTTAAGAAAGCCAAGTGGCACTAGGATAAACTGCCAATTTTTAAAGTAAAGTTTGTTTGTTTTTTTTAAGTAAGATTATGAGTGTTCTTAACTGAAGTCAGAGAGGTAAATTAAATCTAGTTCTTTAGTGTCTGAAAATAAAAACTTGATCAGATTTTTAAAATCCAAATAATCCCCATCACTATGGTAACGAACTGATTTTGACTAGTGTATATTTTATTAAAACCAGTACAAAAGAAAGAAGGAGAATATTTAGCCTTCATTGACTAGGGTGGGGAAATGGAGCAAAGATGAAGGAATATAGGTAGGCACTTGCCTAAGCTCTCCCCTAAACCCCTGAAAACACTTTTAAATAATGACTCTAAACAAATGTGAGAACATCAGAACCCACAAAAAGATAAAGTGAAATAATTTTCCTGCCAAAAACAACTTAGAAGGTCAGCAGGAAAGGTCTGTTGTACCAGGATGGAACTGAAGCACAGTCTGCCACAGGCTATATCAGCAAACCAGGGAATGTGCCTTTGGGCTTCTAAATCAATAGCAGCAGCTTCAGTTTCCTGACGCCTCAGCCCACACATACCAAAGACAATTTACAGCCAGAGTGGATCAGGGTCCCTCGTCACAGTTCCAGGGCAGAAAAGACCAGAGCGTGGGCTAAAAGAGTAATAAACACACTTCTCCTTGTATCCTAACACCTTAAAAAAACAGAAAACTTACAGGTCCCTAGAAGGATACTGAAAACAGCTGAACAAAACCACTGAAATTTGGGACATTGCACCCTCCATCCTGAAAACAGAGCCCTATTTTAACAAAGAATTAAAGTCCAAAACATAGGCTGAAAAACAAAAACAACAACAAAAAAATTTGATCATGGAAAGTTATAATGGTGACAAGGAAGATCAAGACAAACACAAACAAAGTCAAAGTTTCTACATCCAAAGCCTCCAAGAAAAGTAAGAATTGGTCTCAGACTATGGAAGAGTTCAAATGGAATTTTAAAAATCAAATAAGAGAGTGAGAGAGAGGAAAAATTGAGAAGAGAAATAAGAGTGATGCAAAAGGAAGTACAAAAAGTCAATGAGGAGAAAAATGCTTTAAAAAAGCAAAACAAAATTGGCCAAATGGAAAAGGAGGTACAAAAGTTCACTGAGGAAAATAATTCCTGAAAATTTGGAATTGAGAAAATGAAAGCTAATGACTTTATGAGAAAAAAAAAAAACAATGAAACAAAATCAAAAAAAGGAAAAAAAAATCAGAAAACATCTCATTGAAAAACAACTGATCTGGAAAATAGATCCAGGAGAGATAACTTTAAAATTATTTGTCTAGCAGAAAACCATGATCAAAAAAAGAGACAGGACATCATCTTTCAAGAAATTATGGAAAACTGTCCGGATATTCTAGAACCAGAGGATACAATAGAAATTGAAAGAATGCACTAATCACTCCTAAAAGACATCCGAAGGTGATAACTCCCAGCAAAATTATAGCCATCAATGCCAAAAATTTCACTTTAGCTTTGACTGGCTAATATGTGTATCTCTACATCTCCTCAGTCTACTACATACTATCACATTCAAAATGCATCAATAATGTGTCTCTGAAATCTGAAGTCAGAAGGTAATTTGATAACTCCCCCAAAAAAGTCTGAGCAGTAAGTCAATAATAAATTTTAAAGTTCATTATGTTACCATAGATTTACCTCAAAGTCCTCCTCTAGCTTTAAATCTATGATCCTATGATCCTAAGACCAAATAACTAAGATATTAATAGTTTGAGAATATGTGAGTTTACCTTCTACCTAATAATCAAGCTCTTTTAAGCCTTGGTAGACAGCTTTAATACCTACAACCTCTGCAATTCTAAACCTTGAATAGACACAGGAAATATGACTATAATATAAGTGATATAGATATAATACATATCAACAATATAATAATATTATATATAATATGATGCATTATAATTTAAAAACAACTATAATATATTTGAAGGATAATAATAATAATAATAATAATGACAGGCAATACAGAAGCGCAGATAAAGAGAGTTGATCTTGAAACCAGGATAATTTGGTTTAACACTTGTCCCCAGCAAATACTATCTAGTGGTCCTGGGCAAGTCACCAATCTTCTCAACATTATAGGCAACTCATTAAAACTATAGGTGCAGAGAAGGGGATGACCTACATATCATAAAGACAGTTTAATTACCTGGGGGTTGGTTCCCTAAAACAACAAAATCATAGATCTTATTCCATTCCCTAATAATAATAGTAATAATGAAAATTGATATTATATGTGCATATATTCAATATTTTAAAATCACTTTATCATTGAGCTTCATAAAAGCCCTATAAGACTCTTGATGGTATTTTCATCCCCTTTTGACAAATAAGGAAATTAAAATTAAAAGACTTTGAATGATTTACTTGAGAACAAATGTTCCTGACTCCAGGTCTAGCAACCTTGCTGGATACATGCCATGATTTGTGATTGCCCTGTATCCCACAGCTAGCAAATGTCATAGGAAAGATTTGAATCTACACTTTTCTGGCTCCCAGGCTAATACTTGTGTCCACCATACTCATATTATTATAATATATCCCAATATAAATGCTATTTGTCCTCTCCCCCCCCCCTCCTTAAACTCTGCTCAGCAGTCCCCAGACTGCATTTCAAAAGGTGCTGTCTACCATCAAGCCTGAAACCCCTCCTCTGGGCTAGGGATATGCAGGAAACCTGCCTTCCAGTTGATATAATAAACCTCCAGGAACAAGGCTGAGTGCTTGGCTGGTAGAAGTTGTCAGCAAAATCCACAGATTTAATTACTCCCCAGTAATTGCAGAAAAGATCATCCATTATTCTAACTACATTGAAAGAGAAGAGCCCATACCCAGAAACTACTTTGTAGTGGCATAAATGGAGATCTATTCATTAAGACCATGAAATGAAATGGAAAGCTGTTTTCTTTTCAGAGCAATTTGATTACCATCATCAGTAACAATATTATAAACAAAAAAAAAAAATTACCTCTTGGTTTATGGAGAATGTTCTTTATTTCTTGCCTTTTGCTTCCTGACCTCAAACAAAGGATATTAAAGTAGAGTTTATTTTGATTCATCTTGTATACATCATCCTGGGACATTAGGTTTATTCTTAATCTCCCAGTAATATCTCCCTTTCCCAGTGCTACATTAGACCTCAACTCCAATTCTCCTAAGCCCCGTTGGCTATTTTGCACTCAGTGCTAGTAAAGTATTATCATTCCAGACGGGAGATTTAAATTAAAAAACCAAACACAAGTATTGAACCAGTTCAGAGGTTAAAGAACTAAGTCTATGAAGATTTGATGCAAAGTAGTCAATTTGAAAAAGAATACACACACATAGATATATATACACATACATGTGTATCTGTGTGTATATGTGTGTACATATATACCTATATATAGATATTCATAGAAAGAGTTGGGAGAAAGAGGCAGGAGTTGAAAAAAAAAAGAATTATAGAGACAGGAAACATGGGAGTAAGCATTTCAAGGAAGAGAGGGAAGGATGAAAATCTTAGGGATAAAATCAAAAGGAACTTTTATTTCTTTTTAATTTAAGATTTGATACATTTGTGCACATGGAAGTTATAATGAATCAGGCTTCTACTAAAGAGCTAGTATAGAATGATGACTGATTGGAAGCCAAGAAGTTTGTACTTCCCTACCACACCTCTATAGAAAGCTGATAGGATAAAGGGTAGGAACTGAGAGAAAGGAATAAAAGCAATCAAGTGTAACTGCTGCTTTGGAGTCCTTGGCCAAGGACCAAAAGTAAATAGGAAAGTCCATCAGAATCAAAAGCAGATGAAAGAGATGAAAAGAAATAACCACTCAGGGCATGGTGAACCAGGAAAAAAAATTAATGAGTATATAGTAGGCTCTGGAGGATACCTAATGAATCCAGAACTAAGAGCAGGTAAAAGGAAGTTTTGTTTTAGGTGCCAACATCACTGAAAGGACTCTTTTCTCATTGTCTATTATTCTGCTGGGGCTTCATGTGTTCCCTCTTGGGTCTTCCCTACCTACCCAAGACAAAACATCTCCAAAGGGCCTCTTAGACTAGGAACCTAGACATATTTTCCTTCCATCCAATAGTAAATGCAGTCCTAGTCCTCCACAGAATCTAAATTGCTTGGTCTGTTGAATCTTAATTAATTAATCTGTTGAAATAATGAAGCATGACAAACCGTGTTAAAAACATGGAAAATGCCGGGCACTGTATTAAAGTGCTAGGGTTATGAATACAAAAAGGAACAATCTCTGCCTTGAGGATCTTTTAACAAAAGGAGGTCAACTTGGACACGTGATCAACTAAGAGTATTTATATTTGTGAAGTCACATGTTTTGTGAGGGGTACCATAGGACATTTGATTGATGTGCCCTTTCCAAAAAGGGTGAGGAGAGAGGGTATTTTTTTTATTGTTCCTGAGTTAGAGATGATAGAGGGTTGGAGGATGGTACTGAACATAACATAGCAGGAAAAATATAATGGCCAATCTGATTAGACACTAAGCTTTCATGACCCTAGTTCTAAGTCAGAAAGTTGAATTACTTTTATATGACTGTACTGTTGATCTCTTCTTTGTCCCAGTTCTCTTTCTCTCATTTTCATAAGATCACAAATCTAGAACAGAAGCTTCCTTAGAGATCAACAAGTCCAAATACTTCATTCAAAGATTAAGTGATTTAATTTAAGGTCACATAGTCATTGTGTTAGAATTGACACTTGAGCCCATACATATACATATGTATATGTATACATATGTATGTACATATGTATACATATACATATACATATGTATACATATACATGGGCTCAAGTGTAGATGTATGGGCTCAAGTGTATATGTATGGGCTCATACATATACATATGTATATACATGTATGTATATATATAATATCACTCATCGTAAGCCTATATCTTACACCATACTTCCAATATACAAGGTTGAGGAAAGCATACCCTTAACCCTACTTTCAAACACTTCTTTTTACAGGATAACTCAGCAACTATTTCTTCTCCTTTATGTTCAGTGCATCCTGCTCAGAGCCCTTTGCTTTCATCTTTGGATCTTCAGATAATTCCCTCTTCTCTATAATTTCAAATTCATAATCTTTTTTCTCCATCCTACTTCCTTTTCTCCTGGAATATCCTAGCTTCTCAATACCTCAATGTCCCTAACCTCCATGTTACAGCTTGTCTCATACACAGGAATAGTCATACCTTAGATGTCTCCTCACTACAACTAAATTCCTACCAGTGTCAGTATTCATGATCACGGTTCTGAAATCTAGGGAGAAATATAAATGGCTTTAGTGGCCTAAAAAAAAGTGGGTCTTATTCAGCAACAGTGCTGAGGTAACCATTTGGATGACTTAAGAAGCTATTTTTTCCTAAATTTTTAGACAAGTACATCAATGAGTTCCTTACTATGTGTGATTGAACTGAGGACTAGAGAAATTCTCAGTAAAATTCCCTAGTTTTTAATCAGGTTTATTTTAGATGACATGAGTACAGAAGAGGAAATTTTAAGAAATCTCATAATGATTTGAGTCACAGACAAAATAAGATCTCTGAGACAGGACATCATAAGATTTGTGAGACAGAGGAAATATAAAGGCCATTTTTATGCTTTGTCTTTGCCATCAAAGTTTTAAAAAATAATAATCCCTTCTATTTTATAAATACTTTCATGTCAATTTTCCCATTAACTTCTTAATACAACTACTTGCAGGCAACATGATGCACAGAAAAGAGGACTAGGTTTGTAATAATAATAAATGAATGCATGAATAAATGAATGAACTAATGAACAAAGTAATAAATGAATGAAGCAGCATTTATTAATTATTATATTCCAAATAAGGTGTTAAGCACTAGAGATACAAAAACAAAAAGTAGAATTCATGCATTGAATTATCCTTACATTTTTATGGGAAAGACAATACACAAAAGAAGAATGGTGGACAAGGAAAAACATTTTTGTCTGGTAAATTCCTTTGAAGAATAATAAGTGGGACTTAGGAGAATAGATTGAGGAATCCAATCTAGCTATAATATCAGTTCCAATCACTTAGTTAGATCATGATTCACATTAGTGTAAACAGAGGGGACAGCAAGGTGCTCAAGCTATGGAGGACATGGCTAGAAAAATGAGAGTTAAACAAAACATGACTGGGACCTTTCTTGAAAAAGTCATCTGAAAAAGGCAACTGCTAATCAGGAGAACACATATCAGGGAAATGTTTCTCTGGGATGGGAAGATGACTGGGGAGGCTATGGAGGAGATGGCCAAAGAGTATGGTTTGAATTATGGCCGTTATTTATTTCACTTTTTTTAAAGATACATTTCTTTATGAATCATGTTGGGAGAGAAAAATCAGAACAAAATGGAAAAACCCCTCTTTTTTTCTGAGAGGGGAAAAAAACAGAAAAGAGACGTGAACATAGCATGCATGTATTGATTTACATTCAATCTCCATGGTTCTTTTTCTGAAAGCAGATGGCATTTTCTATCCAAAGTTTATTGGGATTGCCTTGGATCAATAAATCACTGAGAAGAACCAAGTTTTTCAAGATTTGATCATCACACATTCTTTCTGTTACTGTATATACAATGTATTCCTGGTTCTTGTTTCACTCAACATCATTTCATGTAAATCTTTCCAGCCTTTCTAAAATCAATTTGTTCATCATTTTTATAGAACAGTAATATTGCATTATCTTCATATACCACAACTCATTCAGTCATTTCCCAATTGATGGACATCAACTCATTTTCCAATTCTTTACTACCACAAAAAGAGCTACTACAAACATTTTTGCATATGTGGGTCTTTTCCTCTCCTTTGATTTCCTTAGGATACAGACCCAGTAGCAATGTCAAAAGGTATGCACAGTTTTAGAGCCCTTTGCTCATAGTTCCAGATTGCTCTCCAGAATGATTGGCTCATTTTCTAACTCTATCCACAATGAATTAGTGTCCCAGTTTTTCCATATCCCCTCTAACATTTGTTAGATCTTGTTGATGATGTAGATGATTGTTGATCTTTTCCTGTCATCTTAGACAATCTGAGAGGTGTGAGGTAGTACCTTAGAGATGTTTTAATTTGCATTTGTCTAATCAATAGTGATTTAGAGTATTTTTATATGACTATAGATTGCTTCAATGTCATCATCTGAAAATTGTTCGATCATATCCTTTGATATAAATTGGGGAATGATTTGTATTCTTTGACACAATTCTTTATATATTTTAGAACCTGTTACTTATTTCCTATGGGACATCAAATAAATTATTTCACCTCTCTGGACCTTAGTCTACTTTTCTACAAAATAAGGCAATTGAACAATATGACTTTAAGGTCCCATCTAGTCCTATAACCATAATAGCACAAATAACTGCCCATATTAGAGAAGTGCTTTAAGGTTTATAAAGTGCTTTTCTCCCAACAACCATGTGAGGTAAGGAAAAATTTACTGTTATCCTTATTTTACAGAGAAGGAAAGTGAACTTCTGAATGTTTTAAAACTTTTAATGATTCAGGATAGAACTGGAACTAAAACCCAATTCAATGCTGAACAGTACAGAAGCTAAGGACACATCTAATGGAATATGGGATCATAGATTGAAAGACATAAGAAACTTTAGAGGGCCTCTAGTTTCCAAATTCTTAAGCTATGGTTCACAACCCAATAAGGGATCACATAACTGAATACGGGAGTTATAGAATTATAATTATTAGTAAATGTTTGATTTGCATATATATGTTTATAGATAATATGCATTTATGTATATAATATATATTATAATTATATTATATATGTTATAATTATATATATATATTTATATGCCTATGTACTGGGATCACATAAAAATTTCTTGTGAGAAAAGGGTTGCTACATGGAAAAAAGTTTAGGAATCTCTGCTCTAGTTCAACTTTTTAGTTTTGCAGATGAAAAAATTGAGGTTCAGAAAAGCTAAGTGACTTGTTTAAAACCAGGAATACAGTCAATAGTAGAAGAGAGAGTTGAACCTTGATCTCCTGACTCCAGGGTTCATTTTACTGTACAATTCTGTTTCTGAAACAAAAGAACCAGATCTGAGGTGAGTACTGCATCACCACCACCAAAATCTCATGATAGTAGTCTTCAACTATTTGAAGAGCTTGAAAAAGGGAAAAATGAGTTCCACAGAGAACACTTAGGGATTATGTGTAAATGTTATAAGGAAGTAGATTTCAGGTCAAGTACATTTTAACATTTAAAACTGTCCAATAATGAACTGGGTTAACATAAAAAATAAAGAGCTACCTATCCCTGGAGATATTTATTCAAGGGAAGAATAATCCTTTATTAGAGATGCTGAAGGTTGAGATTTTTAATTGTACATCCCTGACATTCCTTCTAATTTCCAAATTCTACTATTCTGTAATTTTTGTAATCTTCATTTAACCAGCTAGTACTTTATTTTGTTTAATGAAAACATGTATCTAGCAAGAGTAGGGGTGGAGAAGGGCTTATTATACTGTAGTTCTAGCAAATTGTTCCCCTAACATACATTCCAGGCCATCTTTTGTTGCAACTCTATTAGACCAGTTGGGTTCTTTAGTCCTTCCACCTGCTCTTTTTGAAGTGACAAGATGACTGCCCAGGGCTATATATGCCCAACTACTAATTCATGTTTGAGAGATCAAGTTGGAGTTGGCTGAGACAGACTTCTTTAATACCCAGGAAAGTTATGAAATGTCCTTTTGTAGAAGTGTTCAAAGACAGCAGCAACATCAGCTACAGCCTGTCACATTTTCCACTGAATTGTTGTCCCCAAGTGGTCAAAAAGAAACAATTGCAATGATTACCTCTGTATCCATTGGGTCCCCAGAACTCCAGGAAATATTGAAGCTTCAACAAATGAGAAATTACTAAACTTGGCTCCTTTTTCTCTTCCATATGCCCTGGTGCATAAAATGTGTGCCAGGTGACCAGGACATGACATCTTCCTTCTCAATTCTGTCAAATCAACTAATCTCTTTTTACCTCTATTTCCATCTGTGAAATAAGGATAATCCTATTTCCCATCTCAGGCCAAATGGGAAATTTTGTAACAAGTTTGGAGCCTAAAGTATGTCTTCACTATAAATTCTCTAAACCCTTTAAAAAAGAAAGAAAGAAACTTTGAGAGTTCTATGATTGAATAGAGAGCAGGCTTGAATTTGGGAGAACTTTCTTAAATGATTTCCTTTTCTTCATCAGAAAAATGTGATGCAATTTAGGTCAATCAGTCTCCTTTATGGGCCACATGGCAATAAAGCTGCTGGAAGGAATGTCCCAGGGCTTTGCATGAATTGTGTTCTGCTGATCCATATACCCTTGGCTCCAACTTATCCACATTGGTGATGTGTCAGCTCATCTATCACTTTGGTCTCCTTTAAACAGGCAGAGACCTATTGAGGGCAGAATGTTAAACAGGGAGAGTGAGATACAAACCTTTCCTGAATATAATACAGATTGACTTAATAATATCTATTTGTATGGCTTTAGTATTTACAAAGTGCTTTCCTCCCCACTCTGTAATGCAAAAATATCAAGCATAAGTATCCCCATATTGTAGATGAAGAAACTGAAGCTCAGAGACAGATTATCCCAAGGTTCTAGTCAATAGAGATTAGAACCAGGTTTTGAAATTATCCCCAAATCCAATTTTCTTTTGAATACTACTTGCTGCAACTCTTCATGGGCCTATTAAGAATACTCAATTTGGAATCAGAAAATTTGGGTTCAAATCTCAAATCTGACTCTTACTAAATGTATGACAATAGGCAAATTATGTCACCTCTTCAAGGCTCAGATTGTTCATCTACAAAATATGGTAAATGAGCCTTACAGTGATAGGAAACATGACATAGGAGATAATAAAACCTAACTTTTACCCTTTAAGGTTTGCAAAATATCTTGTCTCATTTTATTCTCACAACCACCCCAGGAATACTGCTATTATTATCCCCATTTTGCCAATGAGGAAGTTAAAGCAAACAGAGAATAAGTGATTTTCCAAGAATCATATAGCTAGTAAGTATTTTAAGCAAGAAAGTAAAAAGATAGAGACAAGGGAGAGAGGAAAGAAGGAAGTAAGGAAAGAAGGAGGTTCAAAAAAATGCAGAAGAGAAGGGAAGAGGGAGGAAGAGAGCGAGGAAGGGAGCTTAACATGAAATTTCATAAAATTATAAAACTTTGTAGCCGAACGAATAGCTCTTAGTCCAACCCATTCTATTCCAACCTCCTCATTTTAAGGATGAAGAACTTACTGCCAAGAGAAGTAAATACACAGTTAGTGAAAGTGTTGTGCCACAATTCTCTTTTATTATCCTGACTCAGTTTCCCTAAATTGGTTCTACCTCAGTTTCCCTAAATTGTTCTGCCTCAGTTTCCTTAATTGGTCCTGCCTCAGTTTCCTTAATTGTTCTGCCTCAATCCCCTTAGTTGCAAACCCCTTCTCCGGTTCATTAAGACTGGTATAACTCAGAGGTAATAAATTTTCAATGTGTAAACTCAAAAAGGAGGAATCCAGACTTTCTGTCTCTAGCCAGACACTTTACCTCCCAGTTTGTTAGAATTTATGGTCCTACTCCCCTGTCAGAACTGGATTGATGGTTCCTGCCTGGCATTCCTGCTCACCAGAGTTTGGATTCCACCCCCCACCCCCCACCTTTGTTTAGCTACTGTGTATAAATATGTCATGGAGAACTCACATTCAAGGCTGAATGCTGGATTCTTGGAGACGATAGTCTCATTCAGCCCTGGGACCAAACCATGGATCCATTTGGTCCCTGTAAATATCTCCCTTTCAAATAAAATATTTAAAACTCTCTAATCTCTACCTTGCCTCAGTTTCTCCAGCATTACAAAAGAACTTCATATATTTCAATATCTCAAATTCAAAGATGAAGGGTTTATAGAAGGAAAATTTGAGACAAATAATCTTAAGACAAATCTTGTCTCTATAAAATATTGTTTTCCTATTTGAAAATTAATGCTTTCTAAATTAAAGTTTTCAATATTTCTGTAATAGTAGAGAAAGTAGAAGAGCTTGTGACAACCTGAAAACTTTTCTAGCTTGCCAATTTTCTTTGTCTTAGTTGTGTATGGATGTGTGTGTGTATGTGTGTGTGTGTGTGTGTGTGTGTGTATGTAAAATGTGGGGGGATTGTGCTTTCTAGCTCTCTTCTTCTATGTGTGTGTGTGTGTGTGTGTTTGAACCACCACTACCACCTCAAAAATTAATTCTTCCGATAAATAAGAAGAGAATATAAGAAAATGTGTTTGGCTATATTGGCTAATTTTTTAAAAAAATGAATTATGGGAAGAAACCCAGGGTGATAAGTAATAAACTTCATTAATTTTGCAAAGCCTGATAACTGCTTTGTAAAGGAGAATAATCACAATACAAAATCACATAGGTGGCTGTCAGAATTCATTGAAAATAAATACCTTACATTAAAAGATATACAAATTATACGCTGTAGTAAAGATTCTTAAATAGCTCTCTAATGTTTATGTCAAAAGATATAACCCTTCATAACATAAGATGGCTGTGTGTCTTTGAAGTTATTGTTCATTTTAGATGTATGATATCATAGGTATAGAGGATGAGATTATCAGAAATTTTCTCTGCCATAAAAAGTCTGATTTTCTGCCTTCTTTCTTTTACACTGCCTATTTAATTTTGGGAAGAAATAGAATTTCTCTAAGGTAAATTTGGTCTCTTAATAAATATGTAGAATTTGCCTAATTATTTCAGTTTATCCTCAGGGCAGATCTGAATCCACACTCAGAAAGTACATCTGTGCTGTTGATACCAAAGTGACAGATATCATTACATTTTCCAAAGATTTTATAGAGAACAGATGTCAGGTTTATATTCTTCAAAATACCACCCAAACCAAATTACTAATGTAGGTGATCTCAACAATAATCCAAACACTCAAAAATACTCATATCTTGCTGTTGTTCAGTCATTTTCAGTCATATTTGACTCTTTGTGACTCCATTTGGGGTTTTCTTGGCAAAGATACTGGAGTCATTTGCCATTTCCTTCCTCAGCTCATTTTACAAATGGAAAAACTTGCACAGGTAGTAAGCATTTGAGGCCAGCTTTGAACTCAGGAAGGTGAATCTTCCTGACTCCAGGCTAGCACTATATCCACTTTGCCACCTAGTTGTTTTGAAATATCTTTATGTTTCACAATGAAAAGAGCAAACACATTTTGCTCGGATTTTTTTTCCTCCAATTGTAATCTTAATATTTGGTGCCATGAGGATTCTTCTTACATAACAATAGCCGCAAGGAATTACAGTCAATGTGTTAACTTGCTTGATTTTAATTATACTTCATTATTCTAAGAAAGAGTACTGGATTAGAATGGAAGATTTGTTGGGAAATGACAGTATTTTAAAAAACAGAAAAAAATCAATGGAAAAAAAAACACTATTTAAAGAGTGGCATAAAGTATGACATAAGAGAAATACCCAAAATGAAAAAAAAAATAAAGGATGGACTAGTCATTTAGCAGGAATGTATGATATTCATACAATATAAGAAGAATATGAATAATAGGAAATATAGAACAATTTTTTTTGGAAGACGTGGATTAAAGTTAGATAGGATGGGTAGTCATGAATTGTGATTTGCCCAACAAAGAGAATATCACATTGATAAGATGATAAATCTATTGGAATATTGGAAATAATTGGAAAATACTGTTTAGTCTTAAATGAGAGTGGGTAAAGTGTTGTCATAAATATGGTGCTAAATTTAGAAGTAAAAGAATTAGACTCTAATCCTATTCTTTCACCTACTAACTGGATGATTTCTGGGTCTCAATTTCCCCAACTGTAAAAAGAAAGCAGTTGTTTAAAATGATTACTCTAAAAGTTTTTGGAACAGTAAAAGTGTATTACAAAGAGAAAGAAAAAAGAAGTCTAGGTTCTAGAGTACAGGGAATCATGAATTGTTTTTGCCATACATATATCTTGTGCTTGTACTTCATTACTGCCAAATTCTTTAATTATAACCTTACTCTTCTCCAAAACACTGGATATGTAGAACAATACATTCCCAGATTTATAGGAGAGATGTTTTATAATGATGGTTTATACTATCCCATCTTAATAAATATTTTTGCTAACAACCACTTGGGTTCACTGATTGTTACTTGGAAGCATACCAGAGTCAGTGTGGAGTTCAGATGCTACAGCATTAGGAGTTCAGACACACAGAATTAGCCCTAGATCCACCCCTACCAGCTACTGGATAAGGAACCAACCAGAAAGTACCAGTGTTAATTGAGGGATTAATCCAGAAAAATTATAAAATACTTTTGGGACTTGTAAAAAAGTTATTTCATCACAACTCTATATAAGAGTTGCAAAATGTATTATTCCTCCTTTAAAGATGGAAAAAAGGAGATATAAGCTTCAGAACTAGAACGCAAGCCAAGATCTCTTAAACCCATGGTTCCTGGTCTTTCTACCACAGATATTGCATTATGCCATTCCCAATTTCCAAAGAACTTAAAGTATTTACAGGGAGGAAAAACTAATATGCTTTTTTAAAATCAAAGAACAGTAAAAGAAAACATAATCAAACATTATTAGGACAATAGGAACTCTCAAAAATTTTAGTGGCAGGAACCTCAAAGAAGACTTCTTTGAAGAAGTAAAACTTGCAGTAGGCTTTACAGAATAAATATATATTTTTTAAAACTCAATCAACAACTACAATAATGGTCAATACTATAGAGTTCTTTAATGTTTGCAAAGGACTTTACACATATTAAGGAAATGGATTCATAGCTAGACAGAATCTTCAAGGTTACATAGTCCAATTCCATCTTTTTACAGAGGAGAAAACTGAGGCTTAAAGTGGCTAAGTGATTTATTCATCATCCTACAAATCTTAGGCATCAGAGTTGGGACTTGAATTAAGCTTTTCTAATTCTAAGGCAGTACCAATCCTACCATACCACATAGTACCCTTATTGTGTATAAATGTCTTGTCCCCAACTTCAGGCATATGCATGCTACAAACTAACAAAAATATAATTTAAAATTTTATTTAAATATTTATACTTATTTAGTTTTGTGTATCTTTAATAACAACCTTTTTGTTTTAGTTTTAACAAGACTAGGTAGCTTGCCATGCATTGTGTGAGCAATAGTTTCTGGAAGACACTTCTTTAGGCAAGTGGATTGGTAGAAGAGATCCTCTTGGTAGATCATCTCAATCACCTGAAATATCTCCATTAGGGGTTGTTGTTGTTCTGTCATGTCAAAACAATCACATATGACCAAAACCTTATTCTCTGAATGACTTTTAAAACAGTATCACAAAGTTAATCTTTTCTCTCACTGAATGTCCACTGATAAAAGTTTTAACAAAGTTTGAGAATTGGCTAGAGAAATATATAGCACAAGATAGTTATTTTGAATTTGAATCAGAAACATACTAATGTTTAAAAATAACTTCAAATGTTCTTTTATGTGTTTCTGACATTTGTATTTCCAAAGTTATTAAAGCTTAAAAATGAAATAACACTTTTGAGACATATTCATCAATATCTCTCACAGTTCTTAATTCTTCACAAAATGCAAAATAGATCTTCCATAAATGTCTCCTGGTTGATTAGTAGATGGATAGATAGATTGGTCATGGTCAATTGCTATAATTTCTACAAAATTGATTGTGATATGAAGTCTATCTTCATATCATCCCCAAATGTGTCCACAGAGTCATGAAAAGGATTATCTCTCTGCCAATCCCCCCTTAACCTGGGGATTGTGAACTTTTAAAAATATCTTATTTTGATAATTTAATTTCAATAAAATTTATTTCTTTTGTAATCTTATGTATTTTATTTTATTTATTTAAAACCATTATTATGAGAAGAGGTTCATAGGCTTCACCAGTCTGCTAAAGGGACTCATGACTCACCATTCTATAAGGTTGCTGAAGAAATATTTCAAAGATTTGAAAGATTCTCATGATAATAGCAAGTCACATTTCTATAATATATCAAAATTGCTAGCTCACAACTATTCTAAGAGGTAGATTAGGCATACATTAACACATCTATTTTACAGATAAAGAAACAAGTTTATAGAGGTCTTGATTTTGTCAAATTCTCAGTCTTATAAATGTCAAAACCAAGATTAGAAACAAGAATCCTGATGCCACCAAAAATGATCTTTCTAAATGCATCATTATATCAATGTTTAAAAACTATCCTCTCAGAGATCAAAGGAAGCTGGAAGCAAAATTGGAACAGTCTAATCAAGCCCTTTATATGAGGGTATGATGACACCTAACAATGCCAGGCTGATGACTAAACTTTCTTATTTTATAGCAAATGAGTAATGTACTTAATATCTATTGCTTCTACAAAGCCATCCTTTGACTCCTATGAGGAAACTCTTATTTCTGTATAACTTAAACCTACTTGCTAAGAATGAAATAAAATCTATAAATATTTATTGTAGGTCTTTTTTTTTTTTTTCTTCTAGGAGCACAAACTAGTTAGCAGGTATGAATATCACACCCTAAAATTTTTTTCTATAACTTCCTTAGAGAAGCATCCTGGACTACTGAAGATAGTACCAGACCTTGAAATCAAGAAAATTTGGAATGAAATTCATCTTGGATATTAACTGCATAACCAATGTAAAGTCTATTTACCTTTCTAAGTCTCAGGCAACTTTCTGAGACTGTCTACTAAGTTATGGGTCATTTGCTATAATGAATACAGTTCCCTCTCTGATGAATGATGGAATACAGCCTTTTAATAGCCTGCAAAGCATTTTCCTCACCACACCCCCATGAAGTGGGTGGTGTGAATTTTATTGTCCTCATTTCACTGATGAGGACATTGACTCTCAGAGGACTGAAGTGCCTTGCATGCGATTATGCAATACAGTTAGTTAAGTGCCTGAAGGAGGACCAGAATTGAGGTCTCCTGAATCCCAGGCAAATAGCAAGTTTGTCCTTAAGAGGAAAAAAAAGGAAAATAAACAACACCCATTTCATGTCCTGCTGACAGGTGTAAGCCCAGCTCCAAATCCCATTTCTGCTGATCCATTTTAATAGAAACATTTATGCTGCTTATCTTTGCCAAGAAGGTTTGTAATCCTCCTCATTAAGATTTTTAATAGATAGGGCAAGACTTAGAGCAAGAGTTGCTAAGAAGCAATTTAAAGTAACAACCATGTCAGCCTCACAGGTTGTGTTGGACCGGAGGAAAAAAAGATAAGAATAATGCAATATTAATAGACAAGAAAAACTTTAACTCCAAGATTCCTCACCATTATTTGAAATGTGCAATGTTTATTTTTCCTTCGTTTGCAAGAAGCATAAAGCAAGGAATCTATTCAGGACTTTGTGATAATGTATAATTATATGATACTAAAAATTTAAAATTGAATGCAAACATTAAATTCTTTCAATTTAAAATGAATCAAAATTGTTAAATGTATGGTCCAGTGTATACAAGCTATTGTACCTAATGTGCTATTAGAAGTAGGTTGTGCAGACTTAATCTACTCCCTATTTTGGAAGATTTTATACTTAAAGAGTAGATTGTATTACTTTCACATACAGCTAAATTGGGATTGGAAGGAAGAAATCTGAAGCTATGGGTGGAATTGGAGTTAGAATTTTGGAAAAGGTTCGATGCCCAAGTATAGTCATTAAAGTGTAAAGAATTTTTATCTTTAGTAAATTCCCTGAATCAGTAGGAAAATAATGCTACTACCTGAGCTAGTAGTCTCTTGGAAGACTCTGGAAAATTTATAAAATATGGACATATCCTTTTTTGAAGCAAAATTAATTTGGTTTCATATAGAGGTCCTCCCTTTCTTTCATACTGATGCTGAGACACAGGGATCATGGAACTGAAAGCTGAATGGTTTCTTATAAGTCATCGAATTCCAACCCCTCCTTTATATAGATAAGGAAACAGAGATCCAGAAATATCAAGTAATTTGACCAAAATCACAAAGGCAATAAATGATAGAGCCTAGATTCAAACCCAGGTACTTGGGCTCCAAAATCAATACTGTTATTTTTTCACTGTGTCATCCTATGTCCTAAATTAAATGCAGAAAGTCAGATTTTATATCTGAAATCTCTGATTCAGAATTTAATGCATTTTCCTCCATATCAGCTCATTGAGTTAATGGTGGGGGGGCACTAGATAAGCAATGACTGCTTCCATGTTTCCATGTGTACATAAACATATCTACACCTCCATATTCATTTATTTATGTGTACATATGTATGTGTGTGTTTGTATATGCATACATGTGCAATCCTTGACTCAAAAGGCCTCTTTCATTGGTGGAAACTGATTAATTATTGAATGCCTCATTCTTGTGACAGAAGTTGATGAAAGCAGATAAGGAGCTTCCCTTAAAGAGAGAAAATATACAATTCCTGCTTCTCTTCAGATTACTGAAGGGAGACAGATGCTGGGAGAAGTCGGTATGTAGAAGTTCAATCATGCTCCCATTCCCCACTACCATACTAGGAGGTTGGGGGAATTTCCCCCTGGGTGAGAATCAAGACCCTATTTCTTGGTTGAGCCTAATCATCTTGCTTTTAATGAGATTGTTCATTTACTCCATATATATATATATATATTTTTTTTTTTGGTTTATATTCTCCTATCTATAGGTTCTCTGATTTCTGTTTTGCTCATCGATTTAATCAATTGCTTTATTTCATGTCTGTTATGGGTGCTCATTGTGGAACTGGCATTTAGTAGGAAGGAAGACAAGCTTTGCATATATCACTTGGGATTCTGTTTTCATTAAAAATGGAAATAAGCAGTGTAGTTTTCACCTAAAGATTTTTTCCCCCAAACTAACAATATTTAAGAAAGCAGATGGATATAATTCTAGCCTCTCTCTGGGGAAAGCAGAGTGGCTAGCTTCTGGCCCCCAACTCCTTGCTTCTTTTCCTGGCAAGAATCAAAAATCTCCTTTAGAAAAGGGTGTGGGAAGAAGATGCTAGAGATGTCTATTCTTGCCTGCCTGCATGCCACATTTAGACAGATCCTTGTGGGACATACTAACATGCATGAACAAATAAAACAACACACTAATATTTTACATATATGTGTGTATACACACATACATACGTGTATACCATATACATAGAGAGAGAGAGAATTTGATTAGATCTGTGGTAGGAAATATCTTCTGAAGAATAGTCTCTACTTATGCAAATTGAAACCTAATTTACAATTAAAAATCTTAGAGATTTGCTTAGGGCCTTGAAAGATTAAGTAATTTACCCAGAATACCCATTATATATCTAAAATGTAACTTCTTAACTTGGAAGTTAACTCTTTATTCACTT
This sequence comes from Sarcophilus harrisii, assembly GCF_902635505.1. Lineage (NCBI taxonomy): Eukaryota > Metazoa > Chordata > Mammalia > Dasyuromorphia > Dasyuridae > Sarcophilus > Sarcophilus harrisii. Next base: position 279,082,566 of record NC_045427.1, read on the forward strand.
AGATATGCTGTCTGTTATATCTATCCCTATAGCTACATATAATATCTATATCTACATATATTACACATATATCTATAACATCCAAACCTATAACTTCAGTCAGTAATCACATATTTATTAAGCCTCTATATAAGCCCATATGACATAGGTGCTATGTAAAAAGTTGGATATTCCAAGAAAGTCCTTCTATGCAAGAATCTTGTGATCTAATGTTGGAGACAACATGGAAACAACTACATGTAGATGAGATATAGACTAAATTAAAAATAATGAATGGTGGGAAGACACTAGAAAAACTGGAAAAGGCTTCTTGCAAAAGGTAGAACTTCAGCTGAGATTTGACAGAAGTCAGAGAAGGTAAACGAATAAGGAAGAATAAGGAGGGAAAGAATTCCAGACTCGACTGACAGCCTGTGAAAATACCCAATAATGAACAGTAAGTAATCAATCAACAAACACTTATTAAAGTTTATTCATACCGGATTTGGTACAACTGAATTTGGAAGGAAAACAGTAACTTAATCTTAGACAATTGTTTGACACATTGAAAGTTTAAGTGACTATCTATGGTCCCACTGCCAGTATTTGTCAGAGGCAAGGATTGAACACATCTCTTCCTGACTCAGATTTCAGTCTTTGTATTCATATTGTTATTCATATATTAAAATGGCATGTCAGGGTCCTGAAAAAAGTTAATATTTTAAGTGTACTTGTACATTGATTGGGAGAAAGTAGCCCATATGTATTCTTACCATTTCATATTTTGCTATCTTGGAGAATATGTTCTTTTAGTTGTCTGTTTTGACAAATTTATGAAAATTATTCTATTACACAGCATGAAAGACTTGAAGACATTATCTGACCTCAGCTCTTTATTTAGTTCAGAATGTTCAATTGATATTAATCAAATGCGATGATTGCAACCAGAAGTAAACACCCCTCTGTCACATTTCCACATTATTATTCTCAACTGACTAGGCCCAATTCCCAGATTCTTTATTTTCTGTGCAGATTATTATCCAGATGATGTTTTTCTCAATTTTATAAAGTGTACAAACAAATAAATTAAGCTAAAAACTTGAACAGAGAACAAAATCTGTCATGTTATTGCCCTATTTTTTTCTAAAGCACTTCTAACATAGCTTTAGTAGATTAACATCCTTTCATGTTCGGGGTAGTAAGCCATAGAATGAATTTCATAATAACACTGGCGGAATAAAGATGAAAGGAATGTTCCTTTTCCTAAAGGAAGATGATGTTATTAAACCACCCAACCAAAGGGCATTAAGTTTGGTGGAATTTTTTTAGGACTAGTAATGGGTTTCATGTACACATTCTTAACTTATTCTCTCTATAACCAATGACATGAATCTGAAATTGTCCTAATTGTCCTAAGTTAAAAATGCCCTATATGGGCAAAGGAAAACTTAAAAAGGTCACAGAATGATTGATCCCATAATCTTAACATCATTACTACTGTAGTCTAAACAACTGTAGTGGTGTCTATCAGTTTATAAGTTTAGACATTCAGGGTTAACACTCTGGAGATCAATCTTTCCATCTAAGATATTCAGATAAGCTACTACCATGTACTAATACCACCCAGATAGATAGGAAGTTGCTTTATCACTAACTGTATTGTGAAAATAGCTACATTTTACATAGACATGGTTAGCTGAGTGAACACCTTTCCAATAAAACATATCTTCCCCTCACCAAAAAAAAAAAAAAAAGTTATTTTACTTAGTTATTAAAACAACTAAATGTAAATATCTTTGAAGCCCATTGTTCTACATAATATTCAATGATATTGAACTGATAGCTTGTTTTATGGCTTAGTATTATTTTTGTATTCAGTTTGATTAGAATACATTGATCTAACCTTGAATCTTCTTTGGCATGTCTCTGTCCTGTCAAGAATGATTTGTCAACAGTTCCAGCACCTCAGCTTTCGTTCCCAAATATAAACCCCTGAAATCTCTTACCTTTATAGATTTCCATGGAGACAGCATTCACTTCAGCAAGCATTTATTTGTTGAAAGAAACTTGTTGAATAAACAGAGATATGTAGAGGTCATGGTTACTAAGTGTCTGAGGTCAATTTTGAACTCAAGTCTTCCTAACTCAAGGAAGAGCAACCACTAATATTCTTCTACATGTGAAACCCAGAACTGATCATAATATTCAAGTTATGAACTGACCAGGACAAAGTAGGGGAGAAATAAAATATTAGTTTCTCTGGAGATTTTATTTCTACATTCACATCAACCTCTTTGACTATCATATCACCTTATCAACTCTTATTGATTTTTAGTCCTCTAAAACAGAGCCTCTTAAATGATCCCATTTCTCTTGAGAATTTTTTACATGACCCCAGGTATATAGATATATAAAATATGTCTACAAAGCAAACATTTATTAATAATAAATCATAATTTCACCTATATTTAGCTACAAGATCGCATATGGAGACATAAACCATAATTTAAGAAGATTGGACCCTCAGGATCTTTTCATAGTAATTGGTTTGTAGATACTTGTACAGTGGAATTTTGGAACCCAAGTGTAGGATTTCATCACTATTAAATTTAATTTCATCAGATATGGCCCATTGTTCCAATCTTACATGATTTTTTTTTGTCTCTAGATTTTGTCATGAAATAGCTGTGTCACTGCTTTCTTTATTCAAACCTCTGATAAAAATGTTGAACAGAAACCAAGACGGATTCATGTGGCAAACTATTCTGGATCTCCTTCAAAGTTAACATCTATCCATCAATCATCACTCTTTGTGTTCAGACATTCAACCAGTTCCAAATCTACCTATTTACTCTTATCCACTAGTTCACATCTCTCTACAAGAGTAGAGAGTCTTGTCTACAAGAGTAACATGACTTTGTCAAATTTGTTTGCTGAAGCTCTGCGTTTAAGTCATTGCTCTGATATATCAGTGCTGCAATCTAATAAAAAGTAAAATGAGATTTTTAATGAACAAATTTTAGTTATTACTTCTTCTCTTTATTCTCTCTATATTCACTAGCCTTCCCTTGAATACTTAGTTCTAGGATTTTGCCAGGAATCCAAGTCAAGCTCACTAATTAATAGTCTCAAGAATCTATTTTCCTCCCTAAATTGACATACCTGGCAAAACTGGGAATAAGCTCAGAATCCCTGGTGCTCTTTCTCCAACATTTCTGCCTCTCTTACTCTCATTTAGTTGATTTTTGTTAGAATCATAGGGCTTCTACATCATTTTTGAGAATTTGGAATTAAAACTCCTTCATAGCTGTGACTTTAGCCTATCTCAGTCTCAATTTGCATTAAAACTTAAAGAATTCTCTTGAGAGTTTTAATTCTTTTCTCTCCAAAGAAAAAAGCCAAGCCTAATCCTAGAATCACATAGCTATATAAGAGATCATTTTGCCCTATTCCTTTATTTTATAGATAATGAAGTGAAGTCTATAGAAATTAAAGGACCTGTCCAAGTTCATTTAGCTAATTAATAAATAGAGTCAAGAGTAAAACAGAGATCTCCTGACTCTGGAGGTCCAATGATCTTTCTACTGTTTCCATTTCCTTCCAATGAAGCTTGGCAAAACCCAAAAAAGAGAAATATCATGTCTGTAGAAGTAGCACGAATCACCAGAATATATTTTTTTCCAATTAAAAGTAATTCTGTTCCACATCATGTGGGATAGCCTCTCCCTTCCTCATAAGGTTTTTAGCTGCTGGGAGTTTAATGATTAATTTATATCTATATACAATTGGTCTCATTAATGGTCCTAGCAGGCTTCCAGCATCAGCAATATTAGTCAGCTCTAAACATTAACTTCTCTCTTGTAAAGGGAATATTCCTCTTCTTCTAGAATATTTAAAATGTGTGTCTTAAACCTAAAAAGCCAAGTTTTTAAATAGAGATGCAAAGGAATTTCTTTGTGCCAATTGAAGTACACAAACATTATGCCAGCAGCTCTAGTTTAACCTGGAGCCTTATTTGGTTTTAGTTATCTCTGCCTCATTCTTCAATTATATAGAATTTCCTTGTAAAAGCATTCCCTTGTAAAGGAAATTTTTATGTGTGACTCATGATAGCTGTGATTCAATATAAATGTATTAAAACAGCCTTTTTGTGACTAAACTAGAATTTACATTTTTCCTGTTGTTACCTTAACTCCCCTTCTCGTTGTGGTCCAGTTTTCATCTTATTATTCTAAGTTCACAACTGGTACATTGGAGGGACATCAGAACCAATGACATACACTATCTTTTTTTTCCCACATCCTTATTATTATTATTATATTATGGCTTTTTATATACAAAACATATGCATGGATAGTTTTTCAACATTGACCCTTGCAAAACCTTCAGTTCCAACTTTTCCCCTCCTTCCCTCCACCCCCCCCCAGATGTCAGATGGTCCCATAAATGTTAAATATGTTAAAAGTATATGTTAAATACAATATATGTATTCATTTTTATACATTTATCTTGCTGCAGAAGAAAGATTGGATTTAGAAAGATGGTAAAAATAGCCTGAGAAGAAAAAACAAAAATGCAAGCAAACAATAACAGAAAGAGTAGAAATGTTATGTTGTGGAGAGACTATCTTTTTTTAAAAGCTCTGCCATTCATTTATTCCTGTGAAAGGTCATTCCTTTTACAATATCTTAATACTAAATTAATAAAAAAACTAAATTAGTAAGTAAAATATAATTTATTTGGGCAAATCATTACCAATGAACAATGTGGTATAATACAGTGTGCTGCTAGTTTTGGAATCAGACTTGGATTACTTTCCTCCCTTAACAGCTATGTAATCTGAGGCATGCCACTTAAATTCTCAGTGTCTCAGTTTTCTCATCTGTAAAATGAAAATGATAATAATTCACTAATCATCATATATGACATCAAGAGGAAAACAAATTGAAAAGCTTAAAATGCAATTTTTTAAATGAGCTATTATTGTTACACTTGTTTTCCAATAGTTTGAGTAATGGTGCTATTCATCTTTCAGACTAATGACATCACAGGGTGTCTTGACTTGTACAGGAACTGGACTTAAGTGTGGTAGATTTACACAAAATCATCAGTTTCATTTTCTTTTCCATCAAAGTCTAATGACTTAAATGAACTGATGCTGAGTGAAGCAAACAGAACCAAGAGAACATTGTATACAATAACAACAGGATTATATGATGTTCAACTATGATGGACTTGGCTCTTTTCAACAACAGGGTGATACAAGACAATTCCAATAGATTGGGGATGAAAAGAGCCATTTGCATCCAGAGAGGAAATTAGTTAAACGAAGCATTGTATTTTCAGCTTGTTGTTGTTTGTTTGCTTGTTTTTTATCTGATTTTTTTTTGCACAAAATGATAAATATAGAAATATGTTTACACAAATTGCACGTTTTAACATATATTGAATTGTCTGGAGGGAGTGAGGAAAAAAAATTTGAACACAAGGTTTTGCAAAGGTGAATTTTGAAAATTATCTTTGCATATATTTGGAAAAATAAAATACTATTGAAAAAAAGTCTAAATCCAAGATAAAAGTCAAAAATTTTAGGAGTGGCCCAGTATACAGTGAATAACTTTGATTTAGAAGAATATTAAATACATGAAGTATTTCAACATATTTTAAAAATCATCAATGGCATTAGAACCCAAATTAGGAAAAACAGAGGTCCTGTCAATTCATTATTCACTATCCTAGTGAGGCAATGTATTACTTCATTATCTTTGTAGAAGAATGACTCCTACAACACTTCCCTTCAAAGCAGCTAGAAGATGTAATAGTAGAGTTCTGGAGTCAAAGAGTCAGAAAGACCTGAGTTCAACTACAACTTCAGACACTTAAAACATAATAAATATTTAATAAATGTTTACTGAATGAACTGTGTGATGCTGGGTGATTTAATTTCTTTCTCCCACATTTTTGTCAATTATAAAATGGGAATATAAAAGCTTTTATTTCCCAGGACTATTGTAAGGATCAAATGAGCTATTTGTAATGTACTTAGCACACTTAATAAATGCTTGTTTTCCCCTCACTCAATTCCCCTCATTTAGTCATTAAAACAACCTTAAAGTATAGACACTGTGTGTATATGTTTGTATGTGTGTGTTTGTTGTGTGTGTAAATAGCTGGAGAAGACTATGAGACTCATCTATTTCAATTGCCTCATTTTACTGTGACAAACCAGAGAGCACTGAATTTGCCTAAGGCCACACAATTAAGAAGTAACAATCAGAAGTCATATTGAAGAAGGGACCAGAAACTTTAAAACTCCTTGAAGGAGAGATTCTCCTTGGACCTTGCATCTGTGGGACCACGCCCAAGGAAAACAAGATAAACCAGCTTCATTCTGTTATCTAGGTGGGCTAGTTGAGTCAGGAGTTGGAGATTCCAACCCTATTCAATTGAAGATTTTCTATTCAATTCCAGCTCAAACTCCACCCACCAACCTCATCAGGAGGGGAAGCAGGCTTCTATTATAAAAACAGCAATTTTAAACCCAGTCCTTGCAGAGGACCTACATGCCAGGCCATGCCATGGAAACCTCTGTCTACTGGAATAATATTCTCTTCCTACGCTACCCTCTCTTTATCCTCACCTATTTCCCTAACGAGACTTTATATCTCTCTTTCGGGACTTTACCACTAAGGAATTCAGCCTTTCTATTCATGCACAGAAAAGGTTAACCTCCCAATGCCAATAATAAACCTCTTTTACCAATCTAGGTTTTTCGGATTCATAAATTCCTTTATGAAGGAGCTCTGTGCCGCCAGAAGGGGAGTTCCCAAAATTCCCTAGCCATGCACTGAATCCCAAGGATATTTAGGGGAGCAAATCTCTTCATTTGGTTCCCTGAACTCCAAACTTGCCACTAACCTCATCATTTAACTCCCTGACCACCAGGAACCTTAATCTCATTTTAATTCCCTAAATCTAGACCTCTTCAATATCTTTTCATTCCAGATCTGATGTTCTTAGCACTACTCTGCTCTATCTTTTATCATGCAACTGCCCCCTGGATAAAAGAATTGCCATCTAAAGCCTTTCACATCAATGATAGTCAGATCCTATTAGGATTCTCCAAGTGTGACATTAAATTTTATTGAAGGAGTCTTTGAAACTGTTACATTACAACAGAGCAATGGAGGCAGGGGCAGCTGTTATCATTGACCCACATAGAGCATGTCTGTTTTTCCATGCCTTGGCTTCTTGCACCAAGAAGATGAAGGCAGGAACATTTTGGGCAAACATACCTAAGGATCTCATTATGTTGAATCTATGTCAGGTGATCAATGATAACTCTCTCTTTGAAGTCTTTTAAATCATGCCTTTTTCTAGGTCTGCTTGTTAGAGAACCACAGTCCTGGCAGTTATAGGTACTAGGACCCTGACAAGATGACTGTAGGTTGATGATATCCCAGGAAACCAGGCATTGTTTCCCAATAGCAGAATGAGTACTAAAGACTTCTGGTCTGAAGCAGTCTCTATCTTACTTTCAAGGTCCTCTTGTCACCAACAGACTGTTTTCTGGTGTCCTGACAACATGCTCAGTTTTAACCTTTCTGACCTGTTTTGGGCCACTGGCTTCTTCATGCTCCCTGGCTCCTGAATAGTGGCTCAGCTTAGACCTTCTGTTCTGCCTTTGACTACCAGCTTCCTACATCCTGCCTGATTCCCAATTGTCTACATAGTTTGATTGTGTGCCTTGTCTTTGACCTTCACCTTGGCTATTCCAGTCCTGGCTTCCAGCCCTGCATTCCAGATCTCCCACTGTCTGTGGCTCAGCCTGACAGGCACAGGTGAAGCCAGAGTCCAGATGGAAAATGAAAATGAAAAAGAAAAATCATTACTATTTCATTTTCTGAGACTGCCTCTTCTAACATTCACTGTCTACATCACTCATTTTGGCACTTAATCATACACTGCCTTGTAATGGCATTTAAAAGTTTCAAGTGTATATCTTGTTTCTCCACTGAGATTGTACACTCCCTGACAAGAGGGAACCATGTTTTATATCTGTGTATATCCCCCGAGTACCTAGTACAGTGCTAGATATATATACTTGCTAAGTACTTTTAAGGATTGAATTGAAATTATATATTGTTATTATTTATGAATATATTCTTTTTAAATGCCATGAAAATGAAATTTAAACTTTTTTCCCCAAAACATTCATTTGGTTTTTTAAAACAAATTCAGTAAGATGAGAAATGACACCAAATAATTTAAAATCCAAGAGACTTTTTCCAGGCTTTTTTTCCTATTCTATATGCTCACTCTTGGTGAATTCATCCACTTCCATGGGTTCAATTATTCTTTCTAAATTGATGAAAAGTCCCACATCACCAGCTTCCCTTTGAACATTTCCAAACCTAAATTCTATAAACATCTATAAACATCTCAAATCCCAAATTAATAAAAGAATTAATCTTTCTCCTCCATTCTAAGTCACTTCCAAAATTGCCTAATTGTTGACAATAACACTACTACCCTTCTAGCCTCTCAATTTCACAACTCTGTCTTCCTTCATACCAACATACTCAATGAGTTGCCAATTCTGTTCAATTCTTCTTCTACAACATCTCTCACATCCATCCTCTTCTCTCTACTAACATGGACACCACTATATTTCAAATCCCCATCACTTCTCTCCTGGACATTTGTAATAGACTCCTATTTTGTCTCTCTGCTTGAAATTTTTTTCTTTCTCTGATTTTATTCCTATATAGCTGCATGTCTAAACGTGATTTTTACTGAAGAAGTACTCATGCCTTCTTTTTTTGATTCCAGGATATTTATATTTATATTCATATTCATATTTATAAGCTCTTCTACTTCATCTTCTTTTATTTATCATGTTAAATAAAGACCTTCATAATATAATTCTCCAACCTACTTTTTCAAAATTAGTACAAATAAATCCCTTTTACTTATAGAGCCAAAGTGGTCTACTTGTTATTCCTCAAACACAACATTCTATCTTTCATCTCAGATTTTTTGTATATTCTGTCCCCAACTCTCTAATCACCTTTGCATCTTAGAAAAACCATATACTTGTAAGTTCAGCTCAGTCATCAATTCCTACATGATGAGACTTTTCCTGATGACTCCAGTTATCAAAGATAGATCATTCTTGTATCTCTAGTATACTTTCTGGCACATAATAAGCACTTAATTAATACTCATGGATTGATTGAACGACCGAAATAAGACAGCAGCATGGATATTTATAACAACAAACCTTATGTGAACAGTGCATCATAGTGGTATAAAATGTATTATCATGTGAAATTTAAAGGGTAAGTCCATTACTGATTGGATGATAAGGAAATACTTTGGAAAAAAAGTATTATATGAATTTAAATTTAAAAAGAGAAATTTAGCAAGCAAAAGAAAATAGAGGAAGAAGAAAATTCTAGGCATAAAAAAGATGTCAAGAAAATACAGGAAGGAATGAGGGGAACAGTGAATTTTCAAAGGATTGAGACTATTCAGTTTGGTTATAATACAGACTGTGAAGTAGGCAGTAATGTGAACTGAGGTTGAAAACATGAATTGTAGTCAAGTTGTCAAAAACTTTCAATGCCATACAGGGAAGTTTAAACTTTATTTTAGACAATATGGAGCTAGTAGACATTTACATATATATGTAAATGTCTACTATGTATAAAATACTATTTTTATATAAACTACATAACTACACTATGCATAAAAAGAATATTATAGCAATAGTGTGAATGATGGATTGGAGAAGAACTGAATGGGGGTAGAAGATTTCAAATGAGGCTATTGTAAAAGTTCAGGCTGATGATAATGAAGACCTGTATTAGTATGACTTCAATGGGCACAGAGGATAAGAAATGTCTTTGAGAGATGCTATGTTTAACTGATCAACTAAGAAAGGTGATGGAGAGAAAAGAAGCAAAGGTAATATCTGGGTTATTAACATGGGAGACAAGATGAATAGTGATACCATAGCCAAAAATAGGAGTAAATCCAGTTTTAAGAGAAATAATAATAAATTCCATTTTGGTCATGTTGAATTTGGAATGCTAATGAGGTAACAAAGTGATTTCTAGTTTGCAGTTGAGAAAACAGGTCTTGAGCACAAAAAATTTGGATCAGTACTAGAAATAAAAATTTTACAATCATTTGTATAGAAACAATATTTGAAGTATTGGGAGTGAATAAGATAACCAAGGGAAAGTTTTTAAAAAAAGAAAAAAGGACCAAAGGCAAAACTTTGTGAAACATAGTAATAGTTCGGGAAGAGAATGAATAACAAATAAAGGAAACAAGGAAACAGTTGTCAGTCATTCAGCATTTATTAACTGCTTACTCTGTATCTGCCATAGGAGAAAAAATTAGGATAGTAACATGTCTTTAAAGATGAGAAAGAAGGGATTATTAATTAGGAAGGTATAGGTAACAGAACCAAAATCTGCAGAGAAATCAAAAAGAATGAAAGGATTTAGGAAGGGTTGTAGAAAAGATTATTGGATTTGTCAGTTAGGAAGTCTCTGGTTATATCTATTAGAAGGCCATTGGTGACCTTTAACCAATTTCAAAGGAAGGGATTAACAAATTCCATTCACAAAGGTTGAAAATAAAAAAGGAAGTGAGGAAGTAGACATCAGATAAAGGCAACTGTTCCAATAACTTTAACAGTGAGTGTTATAGTCATATTATATAATAGTGACTTGATGGAAAAGGATCACAGAAATGATTTTTAGAGTTACAGAGATTTGAGTGCATATGCAGAGAAATTGAAAGGAGTTAATAGCACAAAAAAAAAAAAAAAAAAAAAAAAAAGACATGAAACCAAATGAAGAGGTATGAAATCTATGAAGGCAACAGCAGACAGCCAAAATATTATAAAAATGTTATAAAAGAAGGAAATCAAATTTGTTACTTCATGACCTTTCCCTCCATGAGGTACAAATTGAGAATAAAGAACAAATTATAAGAAAATAGTATGTGATAATTAATTTCAAAATAGACTAGAAAATTATATAAAAAAGGAAGAAGACAAAATGAAAACAAACTTCTCAGTAAAGATGATAAAAAATGTTATTTAAGCTAAAAGGATTGCACAAGAGATTTTTGGACCACAATCTTCTCTGGGCTTAAAAAGTCAAGTCGAGAAGATTATAAATGAAGACAAATTTGTTTAACTTTATGGAATTTGAGATAGGGCAGAGACTCAGAAAATAAACTGGGAACAAAATAGTATAAGAAAAACTAATAACAGAGAAAAAACTGTAACTTGAATAGGAAGAGTTTAAAAATCAGTGCCAAAGAAATAGGAAACATAAAAGAAAAGTAGTAAGTTTAAATATGGATAGATTGAACAGTCCAATAAAACTAAAGAGAATAAAGAAGGAAAAAAAAAAACAATTTCAACTTAAATGCACTGGGGCAGGTAGGTGGTGCAGTGGATAGATCACCAGCCCTGAAGTCAGGAGGACTTGAATTCAAATATGGCCTCAGATACTTGATACTTCCTAGCTGTGTGACCCTGGGCAAGTCACTTAACTTCAATTATCTTAGAAAAAAAAATAGAATAAATGCACTTATAAAGTGCATTGGCTATTTATTTTTTAACATTCACTTTAAAAAAATTAGAATGCTGAAATATCTTTCCCCTTTCCCTATTAGTTAACATAGCAAGGGATACAGTATCAATTATCCATGTGAAATAATTTGAAACATATTTCTTAAAAAAAAAAGCCTCTTTTTAGTATGACTCTTTTATGTGAGGTAATATTTCCCATTCTTCCTCTCCCTTCTCTTTTTTCCCAATCCATTCTTCTTTCTCACTGCTTCATATTTTTTTTTTGAGATTTTTCCAAAATAAATACTCAGATTCATATTCTCTATGTAGATCTCTTCTAACTGCTCTAATAAGGATAAAGTACTTAGGAGTTACATGAATAGCTTCCTATATAGAATATATATGCAGTTTAACTTTATTAAGTTCTCTATGATATTAAGTCCCTCATGACAGTCTTTTTAAACTTGATTCTTGTGTTTGAAAATCAAATTTTTTATTTGCTTTGGTACTTTTCAGCAGAAATGCTTGAAAGTTATCTATTTTATTTATTATCCATTTTCTCCCTGAAGAATTATAGTCATTTTTACTTATTGTTATTCTTTACTGTAAGCCTAGCTCCATTATTGTCTAACTATCATATTCCAACCCCTCTATTCTTTTAACAATTGAACTGTTTGAAATGTTCCTTTCTGGCTGCTCATGGTATTTTCTCTTTGATCTGGGAATTCTTATATTTGCCCACAATATTCCTGGAAATGTGCATTTGGGGAACTCTTTCAAAAGGTGATTGGTGAATTTTTACAATTTCTATTTACTTTCTAGATTTTTATCAGGGAAGTTTTTACTTATAACTTCTTGAAATATGGTATCCAGGGTCTTTTTCTTTATTATAGCTTTCAAGTAGTATAATAATTCTTAAATTATCTCTCCTTATTTCCAGGTCAGTTCTTTTGCCAATGAGATAGTTCACATTTTCTTCTATTTGAATCATTGCTTTGATTTTGCTTTATTGTTTCTTGATGTCTCATGGAGTCATTAGTTTCCTCTTGCCCGATTCCAATTTTTAAGGAATTATTTTTTTCAGTAAGCTTTTGTATTTCTTTTTCCATTTGGCCAATTCTGTTTTTTATAAGGTTTCTTTTCTTTTGTGAATATTTGTGCCTCTTTTACAAAGCTGTTGGTTCTCTTTTCATAATATTTTTGTATCATTCTCTTTTTTTTCTTGATTTTTCTTCTACCACTCCTCTCCTTCTTTAGTTTTTCTAAGAATTCTTATTGGGCTTGTGTACAATTCACTTTTTTCCCCCTTTGGGGCTTTGCTTATACCTGTTTTAATAATATTGTCTTCTTTTGAGTATTTGTCTTGATCTTTCTTGTCTTTATAGTAGTGTATTATGGTCTGGCATTTCTTTGCTCATTTTTCCATCTTATCTCTTGACTTTGAACTTTGTCTCAAAGTTAGGCTCTTCCTCCATGAGGCAAAAGAGGAAACTATCCCAAGCTTCAGACTCTTATACTGCTGTTTTCAGAATGATTCTGGGAGTCTAAGTTTTGTTGCTTCTAAAGTGTGTGATCTGGGGACAAGTATGATTACTATTCTTCTGGTCTGCATTTTGGTCTTTATTCAAGAAGGAGCCCTGATCCTCTGCAGCTACAAGAACTAGCATTCCTCTTAGACTTTGAAACATGATCAAGTCCCCTTCTCCTCTGTAGCCACAAGCAATAGTGCTCCTTTCTGTCCTGGAACCTTTTTGTATCAACAGTTTTAAAAGCTGCTGCTGTTGCTGTTACAGTAGCATCTCTGGTATTGATTCTGCCTATCTCCCAGACCAGTTCCCACCCTAGTGTCACAGGCTTTCCTTCCAACCTTTTAAGTTGTGTTGGGCTAGGGGAATGCCTCAGTCCTGTATTTTATTTGCTATGTCACTCCAGAATTTGATTTGATATGTTACTTTTAAGTTGTTTATAGGGGAATTTTAGAAGAGTTTAGTTGAATTGCTACCTCAACTCTTCCATCTTGGTTCCACACCAAAAGAAATATATTTAAGAAGAAAAGACATATATTGTACAGAAAGATCAGAAGGTAGAACAAATTCACTGTGAATCCTATAATTTTTAAAAAGCAGAAATTCAATAATGCTATGATGCAAAAATAAAAATTACCACTGTCAAGACAGAGAAATTACATTATGATTTAAAGTATGACAATAAAAATATCATCATGATAGCTAAATCCTCAAAGGAAAAAGTTAACTGAATTTTAAAAATATATGAAGATGATTTTGTGGGTATGGAAGAAGGGAAGTCTATATTTCAAAATTAATGTGACATGGAAAGATAGACTTGGTACAGATAAAAATTATAAATTTTCTTTAAAGAAATAAAGTATAAATTAAATAATACATATATGCACATTCAATGTTTATGACTGAACAATTCCAAGAATAATAATACAAAAATAACTGATAGATTTAATACTATACATACCAAACTGCCAAACAAAATAAGAATGAATGTGAAATAGTACAATGAGACCTCAAACTATACTATGTAGTAATCAAAATCATTTAATATGTGTGTTGAAATTTTTTAAAAATAGAACTGTTAAACTGCCTATATAAATCTGTATAATAGACTACGTAAAGAAATGACAACTCTGTAATATGGTAATTGATCAACGTGAGGAAAGAAATAGCTTGAGGAAGAACCATCTATTTAACAAAAACATTCTGGGAATACTGAAAAGTAATTGGCAGAAACTGGGTTTAGACTAACAATTTAGACCATATATCACAATATACCCCAAATGGATTCAAGATCTAATAAAGATTATACCAGTAAAAAAAAGATCCAGAGAAAGAACTACACCTCTTACCTTTCAAAACCATAGTCAATGAAGAATTTTTAATGAAACTAGTGATAGAGTCAGTCGGAAAAGATAAAATAGAAGATTTCAATGACATGAAATTTACATAAACAAAGTTAATGCATCTAGGTTATGAAAGGAGATGATTTTAGTGGGTTTTTTACATGAAATGATCTGTTAATTCTATTTCATCCAAAATATACTAGATATCTGATAGAAATACATCAATGGATAAATGGTCAAAAAATATGAAAAACTTATTCTCAAAAGAATTTCAAACATTAAGAATCAAGAACAATAAGGATCACCAAAATTGCTAGCAACAAGAGAAATACAAATTGAAAAATGCTGAGGTTTTAACCTCATAGCTGGCAAATTGTCAATATGAACAAAAGGTAGAAATAGGCCAGTGTTGAAATAGTTGTGGGAAAACAAAAATACTCTCACACTTTTAGTGAAATTGTGGATTAGAAAACAATCTGAAATTCTGCTCCTGAAGAAAGGGAATAAAATGTCTATATGATTTAACCTAGAGATTCTGTTGTTAGATCTAAACCCCAAGAAGGTCAATTATAAGAAGAAAATGCCACATACCAATATATTCATAAAAATACTTTTTGTAGTATGAAAGAATAGGAACAAATTATAAGGCCATCTATTAATAAGTTGCTCTATAAATTGTGGAATATAATAGAATATTAGTACTATAAAACATTATGAAAAATTAACAGAAAAACTTGGGGAATATGTGAAATTAATGCAAAGTTAAATAGGAATGTGATATACATAATGACTAAAACAATGTAAAAGGAAAGAACAGAAAGAACAAAACTAGAACTAATTGATGTGAAATTGTAATGTGCTAATTTAGCTCTGGAGAAGAGAAATTAAAATGCAACTTGACTCCTTTCTTTGCTGATAAACATAGAGCAATGTATATAATATCATTTTTAATTGATATATTGCCTAGTTTTTCTGAGATTTTTTTCTATTCTTGTTTTTTCTTATAAAGAGTGGTCCTCAAGGTGGCCTAGCTGTACTAGATGTAAAAGTATATTATAAAGCAGCAGTTACCAAAACCATTTGGTAGTGGCTAAGAAATAGACTAGTTGATCAGTGGAATAGGTTAAGTTCAAAGGACAAAACAGTCATTAACTTTAATACTCTAGTGGTTGACAAACCTAAGACACCAGCTTTTGGGATAAGAACTCACTATTTGACAAAAATTGCTGGGAAAATTGGAAACTAGTATGACAGAAACTAGGTATTGACCTACACTTAACACCGTACACCAATAAGGTCAAAATGGGTTCATGACCTAGGCATATAGAATGAGATTATAAATAAATTAGAGGAACATAGGATAGTTTACCTCTCAGATCTGTGGAAGAGGAAGGAATTTATGACCAAAGAAGAACTAGAGATCATTATTGATCACAAAATAGAAAATTTTGATTATATCAAATTCAAATTTTTTTATACATATGCAAACAAGATTAGAAGGGAAGCAATAAACTGGGAAAACATTTTTACAGTCTAAGGTTCTGATAAAGGTCTTATCTCCAAAATATATAAAGAATTGACTCTAATTTATAAGAAATCAAGCCATTCCCCAATTGATAAATGGTCAAAGGATATGAACAGACAATTCTCAGACAAAGAAATTGAAACTATTTCTAGCCATATGAAAGGATTCTCCAAGAGATTATTAATCAGAGAAATGCAAATTAAGACAACTCTGAGATACCACTACACACCTGTCAGATTGGCTAGAATGACAAGGAAAGATAATGTGGAATGCTGGAGGGGATGTGGGAAAACTGGGACACTAATACATTGTTGGTGGAATTGTGAATACATCCAGCTATTCTGGAGAGTAGTTTGGAACTATGCTCAAAAAGCTGTCAAACTGTGCATACCCTTTGATCCAGCAGTGTTACTACTGGGCTTATATCCCAAAGAGATTTTAAAGAAGGGAAAGGGGCCTGTATGTGCAAAAATGTCTGTGGCAGCCCTCTTTGTAGTGGCTGAAACTGGAAACTGAGTGGATGTCCTTCAATTGGAGAATGACTGAATAAATTGTGGTATATGAATATTATGGAATATTATTGTTTGGTAAGAGATGACCAACAGGATGTTTTCAGAAAGGCCTGGAAAGACTTACATGAACTGATGCTAAGTGAAATGAGCAGGACCAGGAGATCATTATATACTTCAACAACAATACTATATGATGACCAATTCTGATAGACCTGGCCATCCTCAGCAATGAGATGAACCAAATCAGTTCCAATGGAGCAGTAATGAACTGAACCAGTTACACCTAGGAAAGAACTCTGGGAGATAACTATGAACCACTACAAAGAATTCCCAATCCCTCTATTTTTGTCCACCTACATTTTTGATTTCCTTCACAGGCTAATAGTACACTATTTCAAAGTCCTAGTCTTTTTGTACAGCAAAATAACTGTTTGGACATGTATGCTTACATTGTATTTAATTTATACTTTAACATATTTAACATGTATTGGTCAACCTGCCATTGGGGGAAGGAAGGGAACAATTGGAACAAAAGGTTTGGCAATTGTCAATGCTATAAAATTACCCATGCATATATCTAGTAAATAAAAAGCTATAATAAAAAAAAAAGAGTGGTTCTCTGGGATGAGCAAAGAGGAAGACATATAGTCAACTCTGCTATAACACAACAAATATGTGCCAAATATCTGCCCTATGCAATATAGAGGAAATAGGGTTGAGGCACCACTGTCAAAAGCTTCATAACAACACATTAGAGAAACAAAAATCAGAGCCTAATAAAAATAGTAGCACAGTTTTATGAATGTTAAATGGTTAGGAAATCAATAAATACAGTAAATAGTGTCAGCCTTATGGCCATGGTCAGGAGAGTAGCTAAGGTGGGCTATAACTTCAGGAGTTGTCATAAGAATGAAAAGAGAGGGGTAGGATAGGAGAAATGGAAAGCAAAGTATATGGACCAATTTTCCTCCATCTATAGATCCTGTAGATATAGATCCTATAATCCAAAATTATATAGAAAAGTTCACAATCAGAAAAGAATGGCAAAACACAACTCCAAAGAGCAATACACAATAAATTAAGATAGTAGAGTTTGTGGTGTGTGCACTTGTGCATTTTGTGTTTTACTATACAGTTTGGTTCAGCTGGGTACAATTTTCTGCAGTCTTTCTGTTTCTTATGATTAAAATTGTGCATAAACAAACAAAATATTTGAGTTATGCTTAAGCTATTCCTTAAAATATCAAGTCACATAAGGCCCCATTTCTCAAACACAGAGGGAACTGAATCAAATTTATAAAGAGAAAGAGAGAGAGAGAGAGAGGTCCCAATTGATGAAGGATCAAAAGATATGATCTGTGCCCAAAGGGCTATATATTCATGCATATCTTTTGGCCTAACAAGACCACTACTTGGAATAAGTACCAAGAGAAATTTGGGGGGAAATGGAAAATTACCTATATGTACCAAAAAATCTCTCTTCTTGGGGCAAAAAAAAAAAAATGGAAATTGAAGGGATGCCCATCAATTGGAGAATAGTTTAATAAACCGTGGCATGTGTTTATGAAGGGATATTATTGTTGTATGGGAAATGATGAGCACAATGCTCTCAGGAAAAAAATAAAAAACCCTGGAAATTCTCCATGAACTCAAATAAAATGAAATGTTCTACATACAAAGTAATAACAATTTTTTAGGATGACCAGCCATGAATGATTTTGTGATTCTCAGTAGTACAGTCATCCATGACTATTCTGAAGGACTTAGGATGAAAATTCTATACACACCCAGAGAAAGAACTGATTGTTTCTGAATACACATTGAATCATTCTGTCTTTCTCTGTCTCTGTCTCTGTCTCTGTCTCTGTCTCTGTCTCTCTCTCTCTCTCTCTCTCTCTCTCTCTCTCTTTCTCTCTCTTTTTCTTTTTAATTTAATTTTTCTTGAGGGTTTTTATTTTCATTAGGGTGGTAGACCTAATTTTTTTTTCACAACCTGTTTTTTGTGGAAATATTTTACATACTTTTAGAAGTATTTTTTAAGTTGTGGATGGGGATAAGGGAAAGAACCTAGAACTCAAAAATTTCAAAAACAAATGTAAAAAAATTTTTTGAATGTAACTGGGGAAATATAATTAAATTAGAAAATATAAAAAATCAAATTACATTTTTAACACATTTGAGCTTTCAAAAAAGTTTTAGCAAAATTGGCCATTGACAGATGCAAGATAAAAAATAAAAACTATTGATAATAAATTTAAAATAAAACAATAAAAGGGGCAAATATTTTTGGCATAGTATATAGAGCATAGGTCCTGGACTCAGAAGGATCTGAATTCAAATCCAGACTCAAATACTTGACACTTACCAGCTATGTGACTCTGGGCAAGTCACAAACCTGACTGCATAAGGCATTAATAAAACAAACAAAATTCAACATAAAAAATGTTAAGGGCATCCTATGTACCAGACTAGTTATCAAGGGAAATTTAGTTATGCTCCACTCCTTCTTAACTACACATAAAATGTTACTGATTGTCTCAATCAAATTACAGTTTTGGTTACAGTACCTCAGAAAATAATTAGGTCTGTTTAATTTCTTATAAGTGATAGATATAATACTGGCCAGCCAACTATGTAAAGGTAAAAGTTCAAAATAAATTATATAAATAATAGGGTTGTGTGTTTTAAGGAAGCCTGAAAATATTAATGGACCAAAGTTCTGGAGTTTTATTATGTTGAAAGATATAAAGTAAAATAACACAAATCATCAGCATTTTATATGTTACCAACAATTCCCAGAAGAAATAGATAGAAAAAGCCTATTTAAAATAACTGTAGACAATGTATAACATTTTGGAGTCTATCTGTCAAGACAAACCCAGGAAGTATATGAACACAATTACAAAACACTTTTCACACAAATGAAATCAGATTTAAACAATAGAAAAATATGAATTGCTCATGAATAGATCAAGCTAATATAATAAATATGATAATTCTACATAAATTATTCTACTTATTCAGTAGCATACAAACCAAACTTTATAGAACCAGAAAAAATAATAAAATGCATTTGGAAGAGAGCTTCAGGAATACAAATAGAATTAATGGGGGGGGGGGAGGAATGCAAAGGAAAGTAGTGTAAATAATCACGTAATCTAGTATTTGATAAACCCCCAAAATCCAGCTTCTGGGATAAGAACTCACTATTTGGCAAAAAAAAAAAGAAAAGAAATTGCTGGGAAAACTTGAAAATAATTTATCAGAAATTCAGTATAGATCTACATCTCACTCTCCTTAACAAAATAAGGTCAAAATGGATACATAATTTATTTGGGCATAAAAGAATTAGAGAACATCATGATGCCTTGATTATATTAAATTAAAAAAAAAGTTTTGCACAAACAAAACCAACAGAAAAAATATTATTAGGGAAGTACAAAGCTGCAGGAAAAAAATTACAGCCAGTGTATCTGATAAAGGTCTCATTTCTAAAATATATCCATAAGATTTTATAAGAATATAAGACATTCCCTAATTGATGCATGGCCAAAGGATAAGAACAGACAAATTTCAGATGATGAAATTAAAGCCATCTATGGTCATATGAAAAAAATGCCCTAAATCATTATTGATTAGTGAAATGCAAATTAAAACAACTCTGAACTACCACCTCACAACTCTCAGGTTGGCTAAAGTGACAGAAAAAGATAAGGTTAAATATTGGAGGAGATTTGGGAAAATTGGTATACTAATGCATTGTTGATGGAGTTGGGAAATGATCCAATCATTCTGGAGAGCAATTTGGAGCCATCCTTTGACCCAGCAATGCCATTACTGCATTTGTATCCTAAAGAAATTATAAAGAAGATAAAGGACCCACATGTGCAAAAATGTTTGTAACAACTCTTTTTATGATAGCAAATAATTAGAAAATGAGTAGACGCCTATCAATTGAGGAGTGGCTGAAGAAGTTGTGGCATATGAAGATAATGGAATATTATTGTTCTATAAAAAAAATGATGAACAAGTTAATTTTAGAAAGGCCTGGAAAAATTTAAATGAACTGATGCTGAGCAAAATGAGCAGAATCAGCAAGACTGTGCAATGATCAACTAAGAAAGACTTGATTCTTCTTAGTGGTTCAGTGATCCAAGACAACCCCAATAGACTTTGGATAGAAAATGCCATCTGCATCCAGAAGAACTATGGAAATTGAATATAATCAACACAGGACATGTTCACTTCTTTTTCTATGTTTTTTTCCTCTCCATTGCTATTCCTCTTTTGTTCTGACATTTCTCTCCCAATATGGTTCATAAAGCAATGTGTATTAAAAATAATAAATAGATTTCAAAAAGGAAGATAGTTTAGCTACACCAGATCTAAAACTAAATTGTAAAGTAGCAGTCATCAAAACAATTTGGTACGGGCTAAAAAATAGAGTAGTGGATCAATGGAATAGATTGCATTCACAAGACATAATAATCAATGACTATTACTATAAGTAAATTAGAAGGGATAATCTATCTTTTAAATCCTTGGGAAAGAGAAGAATTTATGACCAAAGAAGAACTAGAGAACATTATGAAATGCAAAATAGATAATTTTGATTATATTAAATTAAAAAGATTTTGCACAATGAATGTTTGTGGCAGCCCTCTTTATAGTGGCCAGAAACTGGAACCCTTTGATCTAGTAGTGTTACTACTGGGCTTATATCCCAAAGAGATCTTAAAGAATTGAAAGGGACCCACATGAGCAAAAATGTTTGTAGCAGCCCTGTTTGTAGTGGCTAGAAACTGGAAACTGAATGGATGCCCATCAATTGGAGAATGGCTGAATAAATTGTGGTATATGAATATTATGGAATATTATTATTTGGTAAGAAATGACCAACAGGATGATTTCAGAAAGGTCTGGAGAGATTTACACGAACTGATGCTGAGAGAAACGAGCAGGGCCAGGAGATCATTATATACTTCAACAACAATACTATATGATGACCAATTTTGATGGGCCTGGCCATCCTCAGCAATGAGATGAACCAAATCAGTTCCAATGGAGCAGTAATGAACTGAACCAGCTACGCCCAGTGAAAGAATTCTGGGAGATGACTAAGAACCATTACATTGAATTCCCATTCCCTATATTTTTGCCTGCCAACATTTTGGATTTCCTTCACAGGCTAATTGTACAATATTAAAGAGTCTGATTCTTTTTGTACAGCAAAATGACAGTTTGATCATGTATATTTATTGTATATCTAATTTATACTTTAATATATTTAATATCTACTGGTCATCCTGCCATCTAGGGGAGGGGGTGGGGAAGGAGGGGAAAAATTGGAACAAAAGGTTTGGCAATTGTCAATGCTGTAAAATTACCCATACATATAACTTGAAAATAAAAATCTATAATAAAAAAAATACTGGGCTATAAAAATGTTTCCCAGATTTCCGCTTTCCTTCTAATTTTGGCTGTCTCAGGTTTGTTTGTGCAAAATCTTTTTTTTTTAAATAGCCTTTTATGTACAAGTTATATGTATGGGTAATGGAGATGGCCACGTCCATCAGAATTGATCATCATATAGTATTGTTGTTGAAGTATATAATGATCTCCTGGTCCTGCTCATTTCAGTCAGCATCAGTTCATGTAAATCTCTCCAGGCCTTTCTGAAATCATCCTGCTGGTCATTTCTTACTGAACAATAATATGCCATAATATTCATATACCACAATTTATTCAGCCATTCTCCAATGGATGGGCATCCAGTCAGTTTCCAATTTCTGGCCACTACAAAGAGACCTGCCACAAACATTCATTCACGTACAGGTCCCTTTCCCTTCTTTAAGATTTCTTTGTAGCCCAGTATTTTTTATGAAGACCTCATTTCTAAAATATAGAAAGAAATGACTCAAATTTATTAGAATACAAGGCATTCTCCAATTAATAAATGGTCAAAGGATATGAAGAGACAATTTTCAGACAAAGAAATTAAAGCCTTTTATAATCTTATGAAAAAACCCACTAAATCACTATTGATTAGAGAAATGCAAAGACAACTCTGAAGTACCACTTAACATCTCTTACGTAGGTTAAAATGACAAGAAAAGGAAATGATAAATGTTGAAAGACATGTAGGAAAAGTAGGACACTAATATACTGCTGATGCAGTTGTGGTCTGATCCAACCATTCTAGAGAACAATTTAGAACTGTGCCCAAAGGAGTATAAAACTGTGAATACTCTTGGATCCAACAGTATCACTGATGGTTCTATATCCCAAAGAGAACATAAAATAGGGAAAAGGACCCATGTGCAAAATTGTGTGTAGCAGCTCTTTTTATAGTAACAAAGAATTGGAAATTGAATGGATGCCCATCAGTTGGGAATGGCTAAATAACTTATTGTTTATAAATATGATAAAAATGTTATTGTTCTATAAGAAATGATGAGCAGGTTGATTTCAGAAAAACCTGGGCTAACATGAACTGATGCTGAATAATGTGAGC
This sequence comes from Sarcophilus harrisii, assembly GCF_902635505.1. NCBI lineage: Eukaryota > Metazoa > Chordata > Mammalia > Dasyuromorphia > Dasyuridae > Sarcophilus > Sarcophilus harrisii. The sequence continues at coordinate 279,105,561 of NC_045427.1, forward strand.
AGAACCAGAAGAACATTGTAAACAGCAACAGCATTATGTGATGATCTACTATGATAAACTTAGCTCTTCTCAGCAATGCTATGATTTAAAATATTCCCAATAGATTTGGGATGGAAAATGCCATCTGCATCCAGAGACAGAACTATGGATACTGAATAAGGATTAAAGCACAGCATTTTCATCTTTTTTGTTGTTGTTGTTTATTTGTTTTTTTTTCTTGTATTTTTTTCCTTTTGTTCTGATTTTTGTTTCATAACATGACAAACATAGAAATTTTTTAAAGTATCGTAGATGTTTACCTGATTGCATGCTATAGTGAGGAAGAAAAGGTAAGGGAAAGAGGGAGAAAAAAATTGGAACACAAAATCTTGCAAAAATGAGCGTTGAAAACTATCTTTACATGTATTTTGGAAAAAATAAAACAGTATTGAGGGAAAAAAGAAAGAATGAGAAAGGAGGAAATGCAAGCAATAAAAGAAAAAGAAGAAAAGAAAGAAAGAGAGAGAGAAAGAGAGGAGAGAGAGAGAGAGAGAGAGAGAGAGAGAGAGAGAGAGAGAGAGAGACTACAGAAAATGCTGAGCCCTCAGCATGTGGGACAAGAGGAGACAATTGATTTAAGTTGGAATTTGGGGATTTAGAAGTTAAAATTTCTGATTTCCTTAAATTCTTCAAGAAATTGAACAATCAAGGGAAGAGTGACCTGGATTCTGCAGAAGGTGGGAAAAAAGCTGAAAAAACTTCTAATCCCCTTTTAAGATATGTTTTCAGTTTGTATTCTTTTCCTTTCTGTTTCTGCCACTTGGTTTCTTGGTACAACATTTTCATTTGTATATAGCAAGATCCACAAGTGCTTTCCTCACAACACAACAAACACTGAAGTTTGTTTGTTGTTTGTTTGTTTGTTTGTTTGTTTGTTTTTAAATAAAAGAGAACAAAGATTTCACAAAGCAGACTGAAAAATTAGACTTGTCATTAGAATGGGATAAATGGCTTTATTATTATCATTATTATTAGTATTATTGTAGTATTAGGTAAGGTTAGGGTTAAAATGCTTTAATAACAAAATAGTTAAATAATGTCATTGGAAGAAGGTAATTATATAAGATATGCCTCTCTAAAGATAAATAAGACCGAATCCCTACCTGCAGGAAGCTTATAACACAGTAGTGCTAATAAGATTCAGGATCAGATTAATTAAAATGTGGATAAGAAGAATTTAAAGTACTCTGAGATAAGATAAAGGCATCCAGCTGAGGAAGGGGATGACAAGTAAGGAAGGCTTCATAAAGGTACTATTTCAGCTGAATATTAAAAAGACAGGATGACTATAAAAAGCAAGCATATAATATGAATAGAGCCTGCCTCTGCTCTTAATTCAAGTTTTCTAATATAGTTTCAACTTTTCTCCTGTTCTTTAAAAAAGTTATTGATACCTTTTGATTATACTTTGCTTTTTTTTCAAAACATATTCTTCTTTCCCTTCCTTCCTAGATAGCCATTACTTGCAACAATCAATAAAAAAGAGAGAAAAATGCTATCAGCAAAATTCACACATCTGTAATCTGACAGCATCTGAATGTTCTACTTCTGAAGTCCCACCCTCTTCTGCAGCCAAGAAGAGAGAGACAGCTGGTAACATAGTGAACTGGGCCTTTAGTAACAAATTGTATGACTCTGTACAAGTAATTTACCTTCAGCCTATAACTATTTCTCCCTCAGGTAAAATGGGGATACAACTACCTTGCAGGGTTATTAAGATAAAATAGGATAATACATGTAAATGTACTTAGCATAGTACCAGACACATAATAGACTCTATATAAATGCTTATTCCCTTTTCTCTGTTTCAACACAAAATTTGATTATTACGATTTCCTAAGCTTAGATTTTTTGTTGTTTTTTCCATTGCCATTCTGGTAATCTTTCTGTATATTCTTCTGGTCCTACTTATTTCACTTTATAAACCTTTTCCAATGGTTCTGTGAAATGTTCACATTCCTTCTTCCTTATGACATGATGATATTTCATTGAATGTATGTACACAATATTTTTTAGCCATCCTTCAATTCATGGCCATCTATTTTGCTACCATTTGTTTTCCTATAAGGAAATCACTACTAAAATTAATTTGTTGAAAGTGGGTCATTTCTTTGTCTTTGATTTTCTGGGATATATACCTACTAATAGCATCTCTTGGTAGAAGAATAAAGTGATTTTAATAACTTTCTTAGTATAGCTATTACTCTGGCCTTTCTCCAAGCAAAGCTAAATCTCCCTCTCAACATCTCTGAGAGGTTAATGAGGTTCTTCTGTAATATTATTGGCTTAAGCCTTCATTCCAGTGTATTCTCCTCACCACTAACAACTACTGACCAGTGGTCCAGTTCCTAATAATCAAATTAATATCAATTTTCATTACTTCAAAAATAGAGCTAAAAAAAAGTATAAACTTTATCCCCCAACACTCTAGGAGTATACTTTTACCTTCACTGTCTAAATCTCTGAAGAAAATATACTCAGATATCAGATTTTTCTATATAGCATTGGTCCCATCAAGTTCATGTTAAAACTTGATTGAGTGAAGTCTTTGCTCTTCAGAGCCTCAAAGCTAAACTGATTAACTACAAATATTAGAATAAACTGTAGCTCTGCATCTCCTAGGAGCTTTCTCTCCAGAACATTAAAAAATAAGAAGGTTGTGGCTTCCAATCTTCTTTATCAAGAAGCAAAATAATAACAATAAATGCACATGGAAAAGTATGAAGGCCCAAATTCCCACATGTTGGACTCAGATGGAACATAAGCATCTCTTCTCTTACAGCATTCTCTCTCATTATAATATCATCAAGCTGGAAGAATCATACTAAAAAGTCAAGCTGTCATCTATTAGTACCATTTGAAAGCGCTCCAATTTTAGCTATATGACAATCAATAATTTACCTTTTCATCATGTAGATAACAGAGCAAAATCAGCTACCAAAAGTCCATCCTCCAAAATTTACATGGATATTTCATCACACAATCTGAGCATTTGTACAAGCCCAGAGTTTGTTGGCTAGGACTCCAATTCCAAATCATTTTCTAAGAAATTTCACATAGCACATGATGGTGGAGCAGTTATGTATTATTAATGAAGAAAATTCTAGACTGCAAGATTATCTGGTTGCCTTAAATTTGGATTGAAGATTGTATCAATTCTTTTTAACTGGAATAGGATAGACATAATGTGGAAGTAGAGTAGATTATACAGACTTGTAAAAGGACAGAGTAGCCAGGTGGAACAACAAACCACAACTTATTAGCACAAGAACCATCAATGTGAATAGATAGAAAAAGCCAGGAGCAATATTGTGAAGACCGGGGGGAATATACAAGAAGATTATTTGGAATATGATCATGACATGATAATACAAGAGTAATATATACATATCCACCCATCTGTCTGTCTCTGTTTATTTATATGTATATGGCATTGGGAAAATAAAGTTTCAGGGAGGGAGCAAGGATGTCTCCTATAAATTTATAAGAATGAAATAAACTTGGTCTATCTAAATGGCACAGTGGAAAGAGCACTAGCCCTGGAGTCAGGAAAAAGTGAGTTCAAATCCAGCCTCAGATGCTTAACACTAACTACCTGTGTGCCTTACTCTTCTCCCCCTCCCCCCCCCAAAAAAAAGAAAAAAAAAGAATGGAATAGACTAAGTTAAATATATACTGTCTATCTGATATTTAAGATTATAGGATTAAGAACTGGAAGGGATCATAGAGATAAGATAATCCAAACTTTTCATTGTATAGTTAAGAAGGAGGCTCTACAAAGTGAAATAATTTTTTTCTCTATTTTTAATGTATATATATATATATATGTGTGTGTGTATGTATACATATAAAATGTGTGTATATATACACAGAGAGAGAGAATTATATATTCCACGTGTGTATGTATATGTGTAGTTGTCCATACCTCTTTCACTAAAAATAGAGGTTAAAAAAAACTCAAAAAGCAGTCAACAGATACCCTAAATGTCTTTACCAGATGAATTTGAAGTAATTATGTTACTCTCCTTTTATTGCCAGGAAGTAGAGGGATTAAAGAAAAAAACTGAATATCACTCCCCTAAAAACATGAGAAATAATAGCCATCTTGTTTATGGGTGTAGAGCATGTTTATGATTCTTCAATTCCAGGCTATCTTTTAATTAAATTACTTTCACTTTTACACTTTAAATTCACTGCTCTTTTGTATGAACTTAAAAATGTAGTGGTGGGGTCTCAGATCATGATTTTGAAAAGATGATGACCCAAAATAATACACTGAAGATAGAAAGAAGGTTCCCCAAAGTCATGAGGAAACCTGTAGGGTGCCCAATGCTGCAAGTGTTACTATCAAATGATAAGTTTTTACTTTAGTGAAGGATTTTAAAAGGACATATTTCAGTTTTGGTTACACATATGTGAATATAATCAAACAAAATACCTAATTTTTTCTTAATTTAAAAAAAAAGAATAAATCAGAATCTAGCATTAAAAGTCTTTCTCAAAAAAACTAGGTAGGACAATTTGTCTGGCACTCTTTTGGAACTGCAAACCTTTGCAAAGAAATTACAAAGAGAAAACGGCTTTAACATCAGGTTTGGGGACTGGCCAATTATTCCTGCTGCCACTGAGATCCAGTACAGTCTCAAGAGCTGTCTGTTCCATCTGAATCCTGGATTTAGCCATGTATCACCATGGCAAGCCCTAGTTTCAATTTCAGGAATTAGTGTTGGCCTTTCTCTGAGGACTTTAACAAGACAGTAATAAGAACTATAGCCTGTCATCAAGACAACCTCAAAAGCAGATCAACAAACACAAAGCAACTTCTAGTAGCAAAGAAGCTAACCAGGAAAGGGATTTGCTCTCTGAAAGTATTTTTAAAATGAAGGAGTACCTTTTAAAGTTCTTTCCAGTTTTACACTTTTAAAATTATAATCTATGATCCCTTTTATCTAAAAGAAATGAGTTAAATTTTAAAAAAGAAAGAATAAAAGAAAAGAAAAAGCCCACACTGTCAGGTACCTCATTTTTCATAATTAACATTTTTCTAGAAAAAAATTTGTATAAATAAAATTTTTATTTTCCCACTGATTACATTATAAACTCAGGGAGGCTTTCCTTAATTTCTAACTGATGTTCAATGGGCTACTATTCATAATTTTGCTTTTTAATGTTTTTTTTTTCTTTCAAGGACAGAATATTTTATAATATCCCCTTGAATTTACAAAAGAAATTCCTATTTAAGGAACCTTTTAAGGAAAGAAATCCTGTGTATGGGATGAAAGGATCATAAGTTGGAGAGTAGAAGGGACCTCAAAGGTTCTCTAGGCCAGGCTTCTCATTGTACTGAGGAGGAAAACTGAGAACCAGAAAAATGATCTGATTTGCCCAATGCTACACAAGCAATGAGTACTCTATAGCCAATATTCTTTTCACTGAACTGTAAAAAGGAAAACAAAAGTCTCCTTAAATACAAAGAATCACTCCTTAATTATCTGGTTTGAGTTTGGTCTTATTTGTTTCTATTTAGCTTTCAATGTAGAGGTAGTACATACCGGGATGAAAAAACAAAAAAACAAAACAAAACCCTGGCTAGCCTGGTGATTTGGTGGGCTTGTCATTGTAAAAGCCAGCAGGCTATGGCAAAGGAACAGCAGCAACTAGTATTGCAGACGCAGTGCAGAAACCTGCCAGGGAACAGAAGGGCACGAATGCCATCATGTGGTCATCCAGGGACCATGCATCTGGACATCTCTTCAGCTACCTAATAGGGAATTGCATCAGCCAAGATGACTAAAACTGGGTCTATAGATTATGAATAAAACAATCTAGGTGAAAGCAAAATCACCATTCAGTTCTGAGTAAATTTCTGGAGCTTTTCAACTTATTTTATTCTATTCCAAAATCAGAGAAAGGACCACAGTACTAAAATCACAGAACTAGGGAGGGGAATTGGAGAAGTTATCATTCTTTGTCCTTGAAGCAGAATCATTCTTGAACTCTCCTCAGCAGGGGGATAGTATGGATTCAATGCCTGACTTTAAGAGGCTCAGATTAAAACCGTATTATAATTGCTTAATAACTATATGATTGGTCAAATCATTTAATGCTTCAGAAGGTCTCCATTTCTTCCATTACAAAATTGGGACTAAAAACAAAAACAAAAACTTTGTATTATCTACTTCTCACAACTCTTCTAAGAACTGTTTTGCAAGTGTCAAATCGGTATACAAATGTGAGTAATTACTAATATACCCAGACAAGAAGTCTCTCTAGTACTTGAGATCTGCAACTTATCTCAATTCTATATTGTAATAGAAAGCAATGCTCACCATGAGGATACAATGAGAAATAGTATCTAGCCTCTTACTTTCATGCTGTACCTTAAGTTTATATGTCTTTTAACTTTGTCTTTTGGAAGAATGTCATCATCTCTGGTATCTATTTGGTTTAACTATTCACTTTATGAATCACTATAAGTTCTTAGACTCTGGATTGGAAAAACACATAAATATATACATATACACATATTTATATATCGACATGTATATATACAGATATATCTGTATATTTAAAAATCTAAAGGAAATCAGGTAAATTAATAAAATTTCAAATAAGAACAGTAATATCTTATATTTATGTTTATATATCTAAAACTTATAGTGTGTCTTTATACACACATATATAGTATATATGTGTACTATATTATATACACATATGTAGTATATTTTATATATATATATATATATACATATAGTATATAACATCTATACTATGTATCTGTGTATATATTGTGAGAGAAAAAGTGAGGGGAAGTGTATAGTCCACAAAATGTTTTATCTATTCTCATTTGATCCTCACATCAATTTTATTATTGTATGTATTTTAGGCATCATTATCTCCATTTTACAAGTGAAAAAACTGAGTCTCAAAAAAGGTTATAGGTCACCCAAGTAATATTAAATCATGAGCTCTGATTCAAGTTTTTTCCTAGTTCTAACTCTAAGTCTATCTCTACCCAGCAGTTCTCATCCTGGGAATCCATAAACTTATGTTTTTGTTGTTGTCATTGTTGTTATTGTTGTTGTTGTTGTTTGGGTTTTTTTTAATATTTTAATTGTTGTTGTTCTCATGTTTTTATCATGTCCGACTCCTTGTGACCCCATTTAAAGTTTTCTTGGCAAAGATGCTGGAGTTTGCCATTTCCTTCTCCAACTCATTTTACAGATAAGGAAACTGAGACTAACAGGGTTAAGTAATCTACGCAAGTTTAAACAGTAATGTCTAGGGCCAGATTTGAATTCAAGGTGAGTCTTCTTGGTTTCAAGGTTGGCACTCTATACACTACACCACCTAGTTGCTCCCAAAACTCAGATTGGTAGTAATGGGATATGAACCCACATCAACAAAATGATAAGAATATTTTGATACTGTATTTTTTAAATTCTATTTTATTTTATTCATTTAAAAATATTATTCTGAGAAGGGTCTTCTAAGATACGTCAGACTGCCAAAGAGGTCTATGACAACAAAAATAAAAGTTAAAAAAAAAAAACACATTAAATTGACGTTTTCACATTTAGTGGGGGGGAAAGAAGAAAATACTTCTTCAGATTCCTTCCCATAATGATGTCCTGACCAACATTATTTAGGGCAATATTATTAATAAAATATATTATAACCAAACCTTATTGTAATAAAGACCAACTCTATTGTATAGTTGATCAACCAATCAATAGGCAATTATGCCTTTGTGCCACTTACTTTGTGACAAATATTATCCCTACTCTCAAACAACTTGTATTCTAATGAGAGAGAAAATGTTTTGTGGAGTCCAAAATTGTGTAATCTTCAGGAAACACCTCTGAGGCAGAGCTCCAAGTCAATAGTACTTTATTAAATGGTCATAAATTCCTCCAGTAAAGTGAACCTCAGATCTTCCCCACAATCTGAGATACCTCTGTTCTCTAAGACTTTGTTTTAATAGGGTTTGATATTAGTTCAATATCTGGAGTCTGGAAAGACTGTGAAAAACCATTGGTTGATAGATCTTGTTTTGAAGGCCAAAAATGATGTATCAACTAAAAAAAAAAAAAAAAAAAAAAAAAAAAAAAAGTAGAGCAGCAGGGAGCTCACAGGTTAGACAAAGAAAGCACAGGACATCTCAAAATGGGTCATAAGATGGTCCCAAAATGGTCTTTTCCTCATAGTGGGCAAAAAAAGGGTGTTCTTGAGGTACAAAAATAAGTAGGGGGACTTTCCAAAAAACTAAGTCATCCCATCCACAGTGGGTCTGAACATGGTATTGGAGCAAAACAGGATGGAGATATCTTTGTCAGCATTCTTGCAGTTGTACAAGTGAACTCCCTAACTGGTAAACAAGTGATGAATGTTACCTTAAAGTTTTGAGGTCTACTATAAAGACCTTCTATAAGAACCTATCTAGTTATTCCTATATGATTTATGTAAAATATCAAACTGATTAGTGATTGGAATAAAGTAGGACTTAAATGAATCATTTCTCACAATTTATAAATCGGTACATTAAAAAATACATAATATGTAAGATAATCTCAGAAGGAAAATCATTAACCATTGAATGATTGGAAAAAGCCTCCTTTAGGTAGAAACATTTGATTTGAGCTTTGAAGGATGCCAAGTATTCTAAGAAGTGGGAAGGATGAGAGGATTCCAGACAAGAAGGATAGCTAGTGCCAAGTCTTAGAGCTAGGAGATGGAGAATAGTGTGTAAGGAACAGCAACTCAGGCCAGCCCAAGTTAGTATCAATATAGGTTAATGCTAGAATTCCAGCAACATCAATTTCCCTGAGCATTACTGCACTTATATTGTCCAAATGCTAACACTGTTGCATAAACATTGTTCCTATAGAACCAACTAAATAAACTCTGTAAGGGTTGGTTCCATAGGAATCAACCTAATACTCTGTTGTGTTGGTTAACATTAGGTTGATTAATGTTGGTTAACAATGTTTTCTTGGATTGATTTGAATAACATTTCTTCACCTAACATTCTTTTTTCCAAGCAGTGATTATTTATTTTCATTACTAAGAGTTTACTTGTATTCATATTCACAGGAAGCAAATACATCAATTAATCAAAAAATCAGCAAATATCCTTTGAGACCTATATAAGCACTAAGACTGATGTCTCAAGGTCTTGCTAGAATATTAAAAGACATTAAAACACCAAAAAATAATTAACAATAAGAAAAGTATTTTGCACAAAACAAGTGTGACACAGTAAATACTATTAGAGTTCAGAGGAGAAAGGTGAGGATTAATGGACAAGGATGGTTTTCATGGAGAAGGTAGGACTTGAGTAGACTTCAAAAAATGAACAAGCTAGAAATAGGTAAAATAATGGTAAAATGATACAGAACAACCACAGGAGACCCAAAGTCAAATGTTAATAGTGCTATTTGCTTTTGGTAAGTCATTTTATTTTTCACCTCATATTCTTATCTACCAAATACCCACAACCACAAATAAGAAAGAGTATTACATATATCTAATTTCATTCTCATAACAAACCCGTGGGGCAAGTGTTATTACTGCCCCCATTTTATAAATGAGAAAACTGAAGTTGAGACAGGTTAAGTAACACAACAGATAATAAGTATCAGAGGAAGGATTTCAATTCAGTTCTTCGTTCTTCCTGACTAGTCATTTAGCCAGACTAGAATCTGACTTTACTGAATCTCAGACTAGTGTTTTGGTTTTTTTTATTTTTTTTTTCCCTTCACATAAAGCTCCTTCTTTCTTCCAGGACTAGAACAACTGCCTACCAGAAAAGGTTTAAAAAAAAAAAAAAAAGCTTGCATTGAATTGACCCTAAAGGTCAGTTCTAAATTCTTAATGTTTTTCTCTTCTCAGAACGGAAATAATTGGCAACATAAAGTTCTCAAATCCCTTTCAGAAGTTGGTTTTACTGAATATTGATCAAAAGTAGACCCATGTGACTAAAAGTTTTCATGGTTAAGATGCCAAACAAAGAATTAAACTGGACTAAAGGCTCTTTTGAAATATATGTTAGGATATTCAGTGTAACCAAACATTTCTGAAGCCTCCAGTTCAAATCACACTATATTCAAGAAAGAACAGAAAGGAAGTGGAGAAGAAGAATTGGGGGGGAGGTATTAGGAGTAGGCAGAGGAGAGAGGAAATTTGTTTGTGTCTGGCCAGACCTAACGGAGAAGTCCAGCATTGCCTTGAAGAAAGAGAAAGGAAGATGGTGAAGTTTATAAGATATAAATCTTGGAAATCATCTAACCCAACTTTCTTTTCCTTACAAATATGGAAACAGACTCAGAAAGATGAAATGGTTTGTCCCAGGTCACACAGAGAAGTACCAAAAATGAAATCTGATCCAAAGTCAAGGCCACCCTATTTCAATTATATGGAAAGAGGGAGTGGAGAGAATAGTTATTAAACCAAGTAGCTATACTTAAAATAAGACAGTAGGAGAGGAAGAGGAGTTCCTAAACCAAGACTCTACAACTGAAAAATGTATGACTTTTTGTGATGAAACAATTAACAACTTGTGGTGGGAGGATAAGATGAGAATAAAACCAGATAATGCATTATGAGCACTTATTAAATACTTGTTGACTGACTTTCCAAGTGAATTTTTTGGGTCTATGATGACCCAAAATCTGTAGAATACCACAAAATCTAAACATCTGTCTTAGATCCAGTCCATGGTCTATTCCACTAGAGGGAGCAAAAACTCTTCTTTACATCGTTGTCTGTTTTATATAGCATTAGGGTCTCTTTTACAGGCCACCTAATCTCCTTAAATCTACAAAGAAAAGTTAGCAGAGATGTTTTGTAGCCTGCCACATGTGTCACACTAATTAGGGTCTTCTTGACATCTTGTAAAAATGAGAACTTTTAATGGCTTTTGGTTTTTCCCAAGAATAAACCAACTCTGAAATGGAGACTTCCTACAATCAGGATGGAACTTCTCCAGTGGAATGAACAGATGAGAATAATTAGTTCTAACAGTGATGAAAGTGGAGAAAGCAGGTACTGTGGAGAACCTAGAGCTTGGTCAGACATTAAAGATGCTTATGTCATCTGCTACAAATCAAGCCATTCAAAGTCATCTTGAAATTTGTCCTGCCACTGAACTTTGATGACTTGAAGAGAGAGTGAGACTGTGAATTTGGAGTTCTTGACAATCTATTTGCCTTATTGTAGATACCCTAGATTTTATTGTCCATATATCCTTTATCCCAGATCACTTAGGGAAAGATTTAGTTAGAAACCCACAATGCACTTAGATTGAAGAGGATATAATAAACCTATTCAAGCTCTATCCTACAGTTATCACCTGGATGATCTCATCTTCTTATTACCATTAGGATAAACTGCAGATAGAGATTTCCAGCAATGCTTGCCATAAACTGATATGCAAGGAAAATTTGCACATATTTTTTTGATTCCCTGAGAGGAAAAATTCAAGTTAATCAGCAGTTTTATATGTTTCTACTGCTGTTCATCCTTCATTTTCCCTTCATTTTCCAAGAGGACAAATGACATTGCAGGTAATTTTTTCCCCTTGCACATGAATTGGATTGTTCCAAGTTTTCAGACTCACTCTCTCCATCTCCAATTTCAATTCATTTTCATAAATGCTATACCATATCTGTAATGCACTTTCTTCTCACCCCAACACTATAGTATCCCTATCTTCCTTTAAAGTACAGTTCAGCAGGCTGATTTCAGAAAAGCCTGGAAAGACTTACATGAACTGATGCTGAATGAAATGAGCAGAACCAGGAGATCATTATATACAGTAACAACAAGATTATGATTAACTGTGATGGACTTGTTCTCTCAATACTACAGTGATTCAAGACAGTTCCAAAAGATATGGGATGGAAAACACCATCCCCATTCAGAGAGAGAAATCTGAAGACTGAATATGGATCAAAGCATAGTATTTTCGCCTTTTTGGTGGTTTGTTTGCTTAGTTTTTTTTTTTCTTTTTCATATTTTTCCCCTTTTGATGTGATTTTTCTTGTGAAGTATGATGAATATGGAAATATCTTTAGAAGTATTGCATGTTTAACATATATTGAATTGCTTGCTGTCTATGGGAGGGGAAAGAGGAAGTTAGGGAGAAAAATTTCAAACACAACGTTTTGCAGAGGTAAATGTTGAAAACTATCTCCATATATTTGGGGGGGGGGAAAGTTATTATTTAAAAATAATAATATAATTTAATTTCAATTAAAAAACAAAAATCTTTATGGATTTAGCCTACTCTTTTGATTTTTTTCTTTCACATAAAGTTTCCTCCTTTTTCTAAAACTAGAACAACTGCCTGCCAGAAAAAAAAAAAAAAACCCTGCATTGAAGTGACCCCAAAGGTCAGTTCTGAGTTCTAAATATGTCTTTCTCTTTTTAGTACTGAAATAATTGGCATCATAAAGTTCCTAAATCTTTTTTCAGAAGTTGTTTTTACTGAGCGTTGACCAAAACTATACCCATGTGACTAAAAATTTTCGTGGTTAACATGCCAAACAAATTAGTAAACTGGACTAAAGGCTCTTTTGAAACACACAAGCAAATCAGTACAAATGCCCCTTCTAATGAGGACAAAGTTAAGATATGCTGTATGACCAGACATTTCTGAGGTATAATAAAATCTTTGCCTCTCCGGGGAAAGGCAATTTCAATAGAATTGGGATAGAAAATACTACCCACATCCATGGAGAGAACTATGAAGACTGAATGTGGATTGCAGCATAGTAGTTTCACCTTTTTGTTGTTGTTATTGTTGTTTGTTTGCTTGTTTTTTTTCTCCTCTCATATTTTTTTCCCTTTTGATCTGATTCTTCTTTCACAACACGACAAATATGGAAATATGCTTAAAAGAATTGTACATATTTAACCTATATCAGATTGCTTGTTGTATTGGGGAGGGGAGAAGTAAAGGAGAAAGGAAGAAAAATTTGGAGCACAAAGTTAAATGAATAGCTGAAAACTATCTGTATATATATTTGGAAAAATAAAATACAATTGGAAAAAAAATAAAGTACAGTTCAGGTACAGCCTTCTAAATAAGGCCTTCCCTGAGTTCCTGCCTATGCCAATGATTAACTCTGTTCTTCTTAATTTACATATAATATAAAAAAAATTTTACTTGTGTACACACTATATTCCTATCCTTTCTCCTCATTTCTACCACAAGTATAACAAAAGAGGAAGGAAAGAGAATAAGTATTTATTAAGAGTCTACCTACCATGCACCAGGCACTGAGTACTTTATAAATATTATCTCATTTGATAATGTAAGGACCTTAAGGTCAGGGACTGGTTTTGTCTTAATATTTGTGTTCCCAACACATAGAAAAGTACCTCCAGCTTAGTAGGTGATTAATAAGTATTTGTTGAATTGAACTAAATATTGTAATAATATAATAGAGTAGAGATGAAACCTGACACCAAGGACAAATATCTGACTTTGAAATTAAGAACACCTGCATTCAAATACTGCTTCTTTTGTACATTTAACCTATATAGGATTGTTTGTTGTCTTGGGGAAGGAGGGAGAAAAAGAGAGAAAATTCTGGAACACAAGATTTTACAAAGGTAAATGCTGAAAACTATCTTTGCATGTATTTGGAAAAAATAAAATACTATTTAAAAAAGAAGAAAGTTCCACAGTCATCTCAGATCTAGCATTCCCCAAATGGAACACCCCCCCCCCCTCCCATCCAAACCTACTACTTCAAGTTTCTTTCTGCTAAGGGCACCATCTTCCCAGTTACTCAAACTCAACACTTCAAATTCAGCTTTGATGTCTTCCTTTCCCCTACTCCCCCACTTAAAGCAAATTAACAACATACATCAGTTCCATATCTTTCCCATAAGTCTACCTCTCTACTCATAAGGACATGATCCTAATTCAGACCCTAATCGCCTCTCTCACTTGGATTACTGCCATGGTAATATCTGTAAGTCATGAGCTTTTGTTAATTATAAGATGGGCTATTTCATTCCATTCTCTAATCTGAGCTACCAGAATGGCATTGTCAGCCCTGACCTACTATATATAATAAAGGTGAGAGGGCTAGCCAGGAGACTCACAGAATGTTTCATATTTCAGCGGTTAATACTTAAACCACTAGTGAGTATGATAGTATATGATAGAATGTGATAGAAACAATATATTACTGTTTCATGTTTTATGTCTTCATCAACATGTGATTATGAGTCTTTTTTATTCAGGATTTATTTTGTGTAGAAAATAAATAATTATCCTATTATTGGAATAGGAAAAAAAATACTTTTTCTACACCATGTTGATTATGTCACCCTAGAATAGTCATTTAACTCCTAGAGCAGGGCTTCTTAAATTCTCTCCACTGCAGACCCCTTTCCACCCAAGAAATTTTTATCTGACCCCAGATATATAGATATATAAAATAGGTATACAAATCAAACATGATGCTAAGTACTTATAAATCATAATTTTGCAATCACCACATTCAGTTATTAGACACTACATGGGAGGTCACAAACTATAGTTTAAGAAGCTGGGTTCTAGGCAAATCTCAAATATTATTTAGTTTCAGAGAAACTATTGACCTGTGTTCATAAAAATAGTTTCCTCACCTAGTAGTTCCTTATAGCAATGAAATTACAGATTAAACCCCCTATTATAATAGTAAGTTTTCTTACATTTTACATACACAGTTAGTCCTCAAGAAACATTCAATCTGTTTCCCTTCTATTAAGTTAATTTAAAATGTCTGTCTAGCATCCATGAAGACAAGATAAAAATCAAAGACTGCTGTTTAAAGAAGCCTAATGAAAGTATAGAATGGTAAAATGGCTAGCTATTGCTTCACTGTATTTCAAGTTTTCTATGATGTGTAGAATATTATCTATTAAACTGTCCTTGAAATACCTTGGGGAATTAACTATGGGAATCTTAGCATCATAGATTTAGACCTGGAAGAGGCATCAGAAGGTATCTAGTCCAATCCACTCATGTTACAGATGAGGAAGCCAAAGTCCAGAGAGCCAAGATCACATAGATTGCAAATTGGCAGGATTCAAAGTTAATGACTGGGACTCAGAGTTCAATGCCTAATATCCTGAGCTGACATGAATGGGCCAAAAGGCAGCTTAAGGAAAATGAGCTGTTCTCTCCTGATTCTCTGATGTTTGTGCTAAACTCATACCTAAGTGATTACCACAGAGATTCTATTCAAATTATTTGGTTCTCCATATATCAAAGTGTCTCCCAGCAATACTTCATTTTCCATGTCTTCTTTGAACCATCTTCATGACTTAGGATGAGGTTGCCCCCACTTTATGAAAGAAAAAATAAGGACTTGTGAGATGAATGAAAACTTCAGAGACTATGTAATTAACAATAAATTTATTAAGTGGACTAATAATCAATAAACTATTAGTCAATGATTTATATTGATAAGCAAAGGCAACTAATGGAAACCATAAATTCCTTAATTTATTTTTTTGAAAAGAAATATCCTTGGCAGATGACCTTTACAGAAAACAACCCTGATAAGAGGAAATTTCAATGAGGGGGTAGTCAAAACATCTTCAGTTCCTCCTAGAGAGAATATGACTATTTTATGAAACTCAGTCCCCTTCAACAATCTGGAAAGAGGAATCCATCTCCATCCCAACCACTCTGGTTTGTTTTTTCCTCCATGAGTTAGGTCATCCTAAACTCTAATGGAGGGGCACAAAGGCATGAGCTTAATATTTTGGGATGGAATTCATCTAGATTAAATTCTGTTAACATCTAAAGAGAAGTAAAATTTCCTAGTTGGATAGGCTCCCACTCAAGATTACAGAACATGTGCTTTGAGTTTGGACAAATTTATCTATCATCTCTATCCTTCAGAGAGTGATTGACTGACCTTTGAGGGGGAGGGAGTATCAGTCTCTGAATGATGAAATAAAAAAAAAAAAAGCTTTAATTCTAACTTAATCATTGCTTATTAATACAATAGAAAAATTATTTTTCTCACTTCTTTAAATGAAAATACAAAAAGCTTCTTCTCCCAGAGACAGGGTCCTTTTCATTCCTAAAGTGAATGTAAGCTCAACATATCCAAGTATGATAAAGTGGAAGAAATACTGGAAAGCCTGAGTTCAGATTCTGACTCTACCATACATTAGCTATATTATTCTGAACAAGTTACTTTCCTTGTAAAGCCCATTTCATCATTTGCAAAAGGCATAACTTTGCACAAATAATATAATTCCCACAAGATTGGTACAAAGAAAGCACTTTGTAAGCCTGAAATTGCTATTAAAATGGGAACCATTATTAAAAATAGTGGTATTTCTCACTCCTTCCAAGGGAGTTTTATTTCTAGTCTGATATTAATTTAAACCACTCTCCTAACCTTTCAAAAAGTCAGATTTTGAAAAACAAGAACTGGGTCTATGATTTCATTAATTTGCGAAATTTCCAGATAAGAAAATGTTTTTGATCAAAGCAGTTCAATTCCTTTTCCATTACTTATAATATTGAATTATATATCAGCACCTTAGAGAATTGCCTAGAGCACTGTGAGATTAAGTGACATGAGGACAATCACAAAGCCAGGATGTGGCAAATAGTGGAACCTGAATCCAGTTCTTGCTGGCTTCAAGGTCAGATCTTTATCCACAACATGATTTTTTTTAAAGAGAAACAAAACAAAACAAAAACATGTCATACTATTCCTAGTTAAAGAATGCCCTTTTCTCCCAAGGAGAAACAGGAAAGGGACAATAGGACTATGAATCAAGTAGTTTCATGTTTCAAGTTCTTTGAGAGAAGAAAAAAAAACAAATCCAGAAAACTTTATTTCCTAATTAGCAGCCTCAGAACTGGTCCCAGAAAGCCCTATATAAATAGTCAATAAGAGGAAAGAGGTCCATGCAAAGATGGTAATTAAAAAGAATAGGAAGTGGGGAGGCCTATTATAAATCACATAGTACTTGAAGCTATAAAAATCCTCTTTTTAATTAACCTAAAGAGAGAGAAAGAAACTATAGGGCTTTCAAAACAACTAACTGTTAGAATTTGGAATCCTGTGACGTTAATTCTTTGTTGAGTAGTTGATAAATGAGATAATTGCCTCCTCCCAAAATGAAACCACTACCAAGGCTTATGGATGAACTTTAAGTTTTTTTTTTTTTTATTCACATTAATAAAATGGTTTAAGATATGAAAAGAATTGGCAAAGCATGGTCCATATATATTCTATGAGGCACATAATACAATGATTATTTTCTCCATTCCAGAAATGGACATATAAAGACTTCTAAAAAGTGGCTTACTCAAGGTCATACTGCTTCTTCTGACTCCAAGTCAAGCATTTTTTGTATACACCATATTACCTATAAGAAATTCAAGAAAAATATGTGGAAAATGTGAAGGTTGCTATTTAAGAAATATTGTGAGAAATATAAAGCTTTATCCTGATTACTGTTGCCAATACTAAGCTATCTTTCCATCCTAGAACAGATTTCTTTGCTGTAGGCCTTGAAATTATGACACCTTCTAATAATAAGGGAGAGAGAAATAGTTTTATAATATTGGAATACAGATGGGAAAAAATTCTGTAAACTACTATGATTAACCAAATTTGTAATCTAACAAAGAAAGATGGCTTCTTGGATCCGTGTTTTCTATCTATTTCCCACGATGCTCCTTGTAGATTATATCTTTTGAAATATAATATCCTAACACCTTGCTGTTTACAACACAGAGTGGAAATGACCTCCAAAACAATATTTTGCATAAACTGAGCCTTGAAGGCAGGCTTTGTAAAAGAATTTGGGTACAAAATCTGTTAGCAATTTGCCATAGGTAGGGTAGAGATACCTATCAATAAAGAAATAATTATTTCAAAAATACTACATACATTCCTACAGAAGATACTTCAATGTGTCATTTAGGAATTAAATAAAACCATAGGACTTTATACTCTAACACTTAAATCTAAAAGGAATTCAGTTCTATGTTCTAACACAGTTTTCCCTCAACATAAGTTAAGGGCACAAAGTTTATAG